>NC_141366.1:12303339-12754034 GCF_963921425.1 Dryas octopetala | reverse complement strand
AAAAAAATTTTAAAAATTTTATTTTTTAAAAAATTTTTTTATTCAAAAAAAATTATTATTTTTTTAATTTAAGGAAAAGACGAAAATACCCCTGCTATTTTGACAGAAAAACTAACAGAGGTACTATTTTGACACAAAATGAAAGTTGAGGTACTTTTTTGCAAGTTTTCAAAGTTGGAGTACTAAATTGATACAAAATGAAAGTTGAGGTACTTTTTTGCAAGTTTTCAAAGTTGGGGTACTAAATTGAAACAATATATAAAGTTGAGGTACTAAATTGTAATTTGCTCAAAAATAAACATAGTAAAGAAAATTCAAAACTAGCCCGACTAAACATAAAAATAAACCCTAGGCTACAGAGGAGGTTCAAGAGAACCACACCGCTGCCAAGGATCGGTCCGCCGTGAGACCCACAAAAATCCCCATATCTCATTCCTACGACATTGAGAAAACGCCACAGCCACCGCAATAGCCAGAGAACCACCAAGAGGGAGGAAGATGGAGGTGCGAACATGCATGCCAAGGCGCTCATCTTCCAATGGTTTAGCGCTCTTCTGTGCAGACACGCACAAACTCGCTTACATTCATCGACAGCCACGATCCAAATCTGATGAAGGTGACGAGCCGGGAGTTGGGAACTAGTGGAAGTAGCGACGAAAAGATGAGGACGAGAACATAAGGAGGATAGATCTCCAAATCTGAGCATATAGCTCAAGCAAAAGTGCAAAGCCCACAAGGGGGTGAAATAGGCACCCCCTCCCCCCTGGGACTGAAGACTGTGAGGGAGATGAAGCTGAGGAGAGAGGAGATTGCTAAGAAGTATAGTATCGATAGGGGCATAAAATACACAAAAGTTTACATAAGGGAAAAAAAGAATAAATTAAACAGCTTTTATTTTGTATACTATTTCCAAAACAATAATATTAGACATTGTTTTCTCAATTTTTGATTACCAACTGATATAACATGTGATAGAATCATTTTTTACATGTTAAATAAATGAGACTGAAAATGAACCAGATGTGAACAAATAAAGCAGAGAGCAGTTTTGCTCACCTCCTTTAACTCAGGAGTATGCTCACCTCCCATCTAAAATACTGCCACATGTTTAAAAAACTAACCATGAGTTAATTATTGTATTTAATTATTTATGATGTTATAATGATGAGAGAGAAAAATAATTTGACAACTCTTTTCTTATTTTATCCTTATCTTTTATTACTCAACTTTTTTTTATCACCCGTTAATTTCTCTTTTCTCTTTTATTTAATTATTTCTAACAATTTTTACTTCTTTTGTTTTTTTGCTCTTCTCCATTACGCCTCTAGTATTCAAAAAATCACATCCATTTTTTTGGGTCTTCTCCTGTATACACATTTATCTATTTTTTTAATTAATTAAAAAATAAAAATATTCTAACAACACATTTGCAATTCGAACAAAAAACTCATTTGCAAAGTTTAATCTAAAATGTTGGCCAAACAAAAATCTAAAACAACTCATTTACATACATAGAAAATCCAATAAAAAAGTTACATGAGTTCAAAAAAAAAAAATTATGTCGTTGCAACTATTCTTCTCTCTTCAAATGCTGCAACACCTTGGATTGACCTAAGAATTTGTTTGATCTGAAAATGTCATGTATGAGACAAGAAAGAAGAATTTTTAGGAAAAAAAAAAAAAAGTGTTGTTGGATTATTTTTTTAATTAATTAAAAAATTAGATAAAAGGTGTATACATGAGAAGACCCAAAAAAATTGGATGTGGTTTTTTGGGTACTGGAGGCATACTAGAAAAGAGCAAAAAAAAAAAAAAGCAAAAATTATTAAATGCATGTGGTTTTTTAGATACTAGAGGCGTACTGGAGAAGAGCAAAAAAACAAAAGAAGCAAAAATTATTAGAAATAATTAAATAAAAGAGAAAATAAAAATTAATAGGTAATAAAAAAGTAGAAAAAAGTTGAGTAATAAAAGATAAGGATAAAAGTAGAAAAGAGTTGTCAAATTATTTTTCTCTCTCATCATTATAATATCATAAATAATTAAATACAATAGATTAACTCGTGGTTAATTTTTTAAACACATGGCAGCATTTTAGATGGGAGGTGAGCATACACCTGAGTTAAAGGAGGTGAGCAAAACTGCTCTCAATAAAGTATTGTCACAATTGAGATCTTAGAATTTTGAATAATAATTCATAGTTTACTACTACTCTTTCCAAAATTAGTCACTTTAGAGCATAGTTTGGAGTAATGATTTAGGGTGTGTGGCAAAATTGCATATGAAGTCATATTTTGGAGTACAAAAAAGGATGCTCATATTTTAGCAAAATTGTATATGAAGTTAAATACCTTCTGTAAATTCTAATTATTATAACGGGTACACAACGAATAATATGACCAAAATTCATTGTTAATTGGAACTAAAACCACATAAATTAAATTTGGACCACAGAATTTTTGAATTAATATTATTCAAATGGGTGGGAGGTCCTACAATGTCACAATCTGTACTCTTGTGTTTGGCCTGCATGTCAACCATACAGAAACCATTGGGTGTCATCAACATTTTGTTTGTGTTGTGTATGCTAAGCATGCCAATTGAGAATTTTTCCATACATGAAGATGCAATCAATTAATTTTCCCCACTTCTACATGTAGCTTTCATATCAACCAAGTTTGGGACTTTTCACCAAAAGAAAAAATAAAATAAAATAATTGGTGAATGACTGTTTGTACTTTGTACACCCCACCACATTGAATTCGACCCCATGAATAATGTATACATGTATTAGCCTCCTCACAAGTAATCTGTTGATCTAACTGAAACCAAACATTGTTAAAAGGCTTTAATGGTGGTATCCATAAATGTAGTCTCTAAAAAAGTTGCGTTTGCATTGGAGGCTTTTACAAAACTGATTTTGATTAGATTCAATTCACCGTCATTCTTCATGTGAAAAGATTTAGAATTAATGAAGCAACAAACTTTATTGTCTATAGGTTCATTTTAAGAATATTTGTAAGGTTGTGTGAACGTTTTAATTAGTTGGATTTTATTTAGACCTAAAAATTTATTAAGTTAGGTAGAGGCCTAAAGTTAAGTGTGGTACAATACTCCTCCCACCAACATTTAAGTCGAAATTCAACTATTGATCATACAACTAGTAGATATAATACATGTGTGGGATATACTTTTATTACACCCTTTTATATGTGATTTTTTAATGAGATTAATATTTTATATATATGGAAATATGAAGCGTTAACTAGAAATTCCCATTTTGCTAAAAATATAAAGAAAAGAACACTAGAAATCCACATCATATACTTTTCAATTTTTGGACCAATTCCCATCACCATGTGACATGTTCCAACTTCCAAGCTGGAACGACTAACATTCCTAACATTCCTGCATGGTGCGCAGACCAAAAGATCCACCGGTTATCCATTCATTACGCCACTGCTGTGAAGACTTTTTGACCGTCCGATCTAAAAACCAAATGTGAAAAGAATTTTCTTATGTTTTTGTTGTTCTTTTGGAAGATAATTTATAAAATGTTTTCAAAAATCAATTTAAAATATTAAGTAAGATATAATGTGCATTACTCCCAAATATGATGGGCCTCACGTTGAAGACCAAACTGTCCAGTGTCTATTAACTAGATGTGAACGTGGACAATTGGGTGTATCTTTTATCTAATCTTCCACATACTGTGAAGACTTTACGTTTTTTTCTACAAAAATATCAATTTTTTGTTGAATTAAATGTAGGGTTGGTCAACCGAGCAAAGAGCATTATAGTGAAGTGATAAGTTCAAATTGAATTATTCATGTTATTTCTCCTTGAATTTTCCATATTCCAAATGTCCTACATTATGAAAACAGAATATCTTAAATTAGTTTATGAGTTTTTGGGCACCATTTGCTTATAAATCGGTTTTCTAGAAGCAAATTTATTTATTTATTTTTTTGAGAAGAGAACTGAGCTTTCATTGATCAAATAGTTGGAGCAAATTTTACTCACGTCATGACATTTGGTTTCAAAGCAGGTTTCACCGAGCAATGTAACTAGAACTAGAAATCACGAAAGGAGCAATCTATGGGTTAAATTAAAATTAAGGTTGTTTCTAAGGAGAGTAATCAAGTGAAACAATCGTCTCAGGACTTTAAATTTTATAAACCGCTATATTTTGCGTTAGACTACAAAATTTTATAATAATTTTTCTGAGTATTTATCAAAAAAAAATTCACGTGAATGTATATGGAGAGTCGATAATCTCATTTTTATAATTCGTTTTGAGTATTCGATATCTCAAGACTGAACATGATTAAAATACGCATTTCATGACAAAATTAGTGTAACTCTTTTCCACATAGCTGAGTCATGGAATACCTTAAATGTATCACACAAGATCTCTTAGTATGTAGTATGTTATGGAATCAAGCATTTGAATATGAGTAGCTTTGGAAAATATAAATAAAAACTTAAGAAAAAAAAAATGCACTTACATGATTCCGACCAAAACAAAGAAACTTATATAATAACAATTGGGCTAACATTTGAATTTGATCCACCTTAGCCCACACCTATGGGGCTACGATGATATACTATGTAGCGAACTACAAGTCTACAATTTTGGTGAGAGTCAGGCCCACTTGCATGTTGGGTCCGCACAATGTTTGTTGTCCAAAACAATTTAACTTAATGAACTTTGCAATTTGGTTTTCTTTTCTTTTATTCAATAAAAGATTGGTAAGAATCTCTTATTGTGAGTTTAAAGATAAATACTCTACCACTACCACTACCACTACCACTAGAGCAAGAACAAAAAGTTCCCACTGTAATTTTTCATTTTTGAAAGTTTGATTTTTAACATATCAATAAAATGGCGTAAAGTGAATTGGAAATCAAACTAGTTGGCTAAACTTTGTTCCACTTTCTATAAGTTCACTCACCTAAAATTTAAATGAGAAGGACTCTGGTTTTAACATTATCATTTTTTCTTTTGTAATGGGATTTGAAAATGAAATATGTCAACATTATGAAGAAAAAATCAATTAAAACTAATAGTTAGTTAGTTTTAACACCATCATTTTGATTATATATCATTATATAAAATATAATCAAATAGCCTCATTTCCAAAAAAAAAAAAAAAAGCATCATCAAGTCATCAACTAACAAACCAAATTTTGAGAGAAGATAAACCACCAACGTTTTTATTTTATTTATTTTTGGAATGATAGTCACACCATGCCACAAAAATGGCATAAATGCTATAAGGTGCAAGTAGCTATAGGATTTGTCAAATTAGCTCCCCACCTATCAAAAGATTCAAAACTGCATCTAGTGATAAAAGGCAATAAATCCACCCATTCCACAAATAAATATCAGATTCATTCCACCCCCTACCCCTACCTACCCCCATATGGTCTGACTTTCACACTACACGTGTCCAAACACACCCTTTTGGAAAACATTCAACATGGGTACTTTTGTACTTTCACATACACACTTCATCCACATCTATCTCAATCCATAATGCACTTCTCTCGTGAACATCGACCAAACGTGGCCCAACTCTACGCGTGCCAAACACACGTGTCTATTTGCTGAGAACTGAGACTGAGTCAGACTTGGCCAAACGCAGCTTCGCTGTACTTTTCTTTCACGCCAACTCCCTTCAATACCACGTCGTTTCGAGGATCTCAAGCTTCCTTGTACGTATCGAAATTAACGTTGGCTGACTCGGTTTACCAGCCCCGGTAAATCTACGCCAACGTCATATTTTATTCCGTATTAAATTTCGTTTGAATTTTTTAGATAAATAGAGAAATAATATTTATATTTAAAAATTATTTTTATATTTCTTTATGATACATGGTTAAGAGTTATAAATTCGATAGAAGTATAGTTTTTAACAAAATCTGAAATTTCTAAAACATTATTATCCTCATCCAATACTTTAAAAAAAAAAAATCTACAAAGTTTTTTTTTTGGTAATTTGGGGAGCCTTTAAGCCCAAAAGACACAACAAAACCTGTTCTTTTTTTTTCGGCCACTAACAAAACCTATTCTTTAATTACAACAAAGTAGCTCATTTCATATCCAAAATGCACCATTTATTCTTTAGTTACAAGAAAGCAATAGCCTCTTCACCCTAACCGAACATCGAATTCCCATTGTTTTTTTTTCTTCTTTTGGTTTTCTAAATCGGTAAGAAGTCCAAATCCATAAAGCAACAAAACACCAAAACCAACTTTATAAATATCATTAAGAAAAAAGGAAAAAGAAAAAAAAAAAAACGTTATTAATATTTTGTAACTGGGGGACAGGAAAAACGGTTCTTCATCAGTCCAAGCTTATTTACTGTTTGTAGAAAGGAAAAACAATCCCAAAATCTTCTGCTTCACCTGAAATATCTCTCTCTCTCTCTCTCTCTCTCTCTCTCTCTCTCTCTCTCTCACAATACTCGTTTTTTTTCTTCTTTTCTCTCTCTTGGAAATAGGAATAAGAAAGAGAGAGACTTTGAAGGCAGGCAAGGGTACAGAGAGAAGAGTGAAATAAAAGGAAAGGAGAGATCTTGACCACATTCTTCTCTTTTTTTATTTTCTGGGTTTTTCTAAACAAGGATTTGGGGGCCCTTTTCCTTTCTTTAGAAAAACAAAAGGATATTCTCTGTCCCTCTCTCTCTTTTACTGCCTCTCCGTTTGTTTCTGTTCCTGGTAATAATCCTCCGCCATTTTTCTTCACCTCTCCATCTCACTCTTCCTGCATTTTTTTTTGGTTGGTTTTGGTTGATGGGTCGATCCAATTGATCTCGATTGTTCAGGGTAAAAGAATTGTATATAGATCATATGGGTTGTTTTTGTTTTTTCATTTTGGGATAATTTGATTTGATTTTGTTGCTTGTTTGGTGTAAGACGTCGATCTCTTTGAATGGATTGATTCTGTAATTTGATGCGTTTTTCATCAACATGTTTTTGATTCATGATTGTGATAGAGGCGTAACTGTTTGGATTTCTTTGTTGTTTTTGGATATTATTTTGTAAAATGATAAATCGAATACATCTGATAGCTGCACTTATATTGACCTTCGCATTTTGAGTGTTGGGCATTTTTGCATCTGTTTAATTTTCCAATCTGGGTTTTTCTTCTTTGGTGTTTGAATAATCTATGGAGCTTTTTGCTGCTCATAAACATGCACATAGCTGTGGGATTTTGACTCAAAGGCTTTAGATTTGTTTGTTTTGATGATCTCAATTGAAAGATGTGTATTTTAATCAGTAACTTTAGATTTTTTTCTCCTTATTTTCTTTGATTAATTAGGTACTCGTATGCCGGCTAACACTGTGATCTTTTTAACTAAAAGCTTTCTAAAAAGAATCTAGTTTTTCTATTATATGTGTTTTCATTATTATTCATCATATGACATGATATTGCCTTTTGTATCAGGATTTTCGGTTTGTAGGCTGTTCTTTGGTGGAAGGTATGGGCGTTGAAGTTGTGGGATTTGAGATGGTCCAAGGACCAGTGGGGACTGTGACTGAAGGAGAGAATTCTGTCAAGGAGAATGGGAAATTGGACCAAGGGCTGGGGCTTAACGAGCCCATCAAATTTGGATCGCATGGTGATGAATCGGTTAAAAAGGAAGTGAATGAGGTTCCAGTTTCAAACTTCCCAACGGATGCAGCTGCTGACTGGCCTGTCCCCAAGCAGATTCATTCTTTTTATTTTGTAAGGTACCGAGTATATGATGATCCACAAATAAAAGCCAAAATTGATCTGGCTTCTGTTGAGATTGACAAGAGGAATCAAGCCCGATTCCGCATCATGGATGCATTAAAGGCAAAGAGGGTGAGTTGAAGTTCATGACCTTATTAGTGAACATAACATCACTTTTGATCTGTTTGTTGTACATTATTTATTTCTTACAGTATTAAATGGAGATGATATAGACACTAGAACCGTAAAATTGAGGCTCTCTTTTTCTAAGACACCCATGAATGCTGATAAATTTTCATTTAACAAGAACTAGAAAAGATTATGTACAGTGCTAAAAATTAAATCTGCTACTCTTCATTACTCAAGTTTACTATTTATCTGAAAAATTTAGAGAAACAAAAGAAGGAAACAATATGATCACATGTGGTAATATATATATATAATATGAATACTATTATAATGAGGGGATTCCTCTGATTTCCATACTTCTCTGTTCTCCTGAAACGTCCCTCCCTTTACTAAGACTAATTTTATGAGGATTGGTACATCCAAGATCGTCTTCTTATATACCCATTGTTTTGTAATATAAGAGAATTGAATTTTTTTATTTAAGGAAGGATTTGGAAAGTTTAATATGTTAGATCGCATATGATACCTTCTAGATTCACGGGGGACACACTTTTCAATCTTGTGTTTTATTCTGTTCTATCAAATGTTGCGGTGCCTATTGGTAAAGCTAATCTAAATTACTATGTAGTATTGCAAAATATGGAAAACAGTTGATCCAATGGACTGTTGTTTATTTGAATGTTTAAGAAGAATGAACCTCTGATTTCACTGTGCCCTCCCCTACTCTCTTTTCTGCAGTCCGATAGAGCAGAGTTGATTTCTCAGATCAAGGCTTTGAAAGATGACAACAGGCAAATTAAGTCAATTGTGGATGAGAAATTTAGGGAGATAGAACCTCTTGCTCAGGCTCTCGGGAAGCTGCGCAGTGCAGACAATGCTAGTCGGAATGGTGGTTTGTGTTCATCTGAAGAAGAGCTTAATGGTCGTGTAAGTTTGCTTTCCAAGCTTTGTATAACTCTAAATTCATCTGTTTATTTTGTGCTCCTGTAACTTCTTGCCTTCTTTTTACTCTGTAATTTTGGTTGGAAACAGATCCAGAGGTTGCAGTATACCATACAACATGAGAGCATTCCATTGAAGGAGGAAAAGGCAATCCTTAAAGATATCAAACAGCTTGAGAGCACAAGGGAAAAAGTTATTGCTAATGCTGCCATGAGAGCAAAGGTTCAGGATTCAATTGTTCAAAAAGAGGCCCTTCAAGGCCAGGTTAAAGTAAGGGGAATGTTTTTATTTTTAAGCCTTTTTGTTTCAATGAATTCCTGAATTGTGTGTTGCATAATTTCTTCATTATGTAATGTATGCTAATCATTTGCAAAATCATGTGATTTTAGCTTATAGGTGGTGATTTGGATGGAGTAAGGAAGGAACAACAAGCAGTTAGGTCTAAAATTAAGCAACTTGATGATGAAGTGAAGGCCTTAGAGAAGGAAATTGCATCATTACAGGACGAGCTGACAGTTGTGACTGATAAGAGGGAGAAAGCACGCGACATTATTTTTCAACTTAGGAAACAGCGTGATGAGGAGGTAAGTTTTACATGAATTTTCTTTCAAGGTTTTCAGTTCTCTCTCTCTGTCTCTCTCTGTCTCTCTGTCTCTCTCTCTCTGTCTCTCTCTCTCTCCCTCTCCCTCTCTATGTTGTGCTCTTGTATTGATTATGAAAACTTATACATTTTCCTTGGCCCAGTACTCAATATCTCAAACTGTTGCCTGTGTTATTTCATCAAATTGGAAAGCCAGGGATCCTTGTGTTTTCATTGCAATTATGGGGGTATAATTGTGCTAGATGAATGATTGGATCAACTCTATATTTGGATGTTCTGGTCTCATTGGTTTTTAAACTTCCTGTGCACAAATTATTTACAGAATAGCTGCAGGTGTTGTTGAATCTGAATTTTGACAATAGCATTTGCAACAGGATGGGTCATAAGCGTATTTCTTTCTCTATAATATATTGTTTTTTATACTGGAAAAGTGTAGTTATGCCAAAGAAAACTAATGTGGGGGTAGTTCTCCTATTCTTGTAACAAATACCCTCAAAGTTTCAGGTTACCCTTCTGACATGAAGGGTATATGCAATGGCTATATTTTTATTTAGACATGTGATATTGGCACCCTTTTAATTAATTTATATCAATTTTTCAGAATGCCTGCTTTTACCAAAGCCGTGCCATCTTGACCAAAGCGAAAGCTCTTGCTGGTAACAAAGATGTTCAAGCTCTTGAAGAGCTTTCTCATGCTGAGGTTTGTTGAATGAAATACTCATTGTTTATGATAACTCCACCATACTCGTGTAGCATCTGCATTCTAAACTTTGATATTTTTAATAGGTTGAGAAATTCATGTCCTGCTGGAGCAGTAACAAGGATTTTAGGGATGATTATGAGAAGAGAATTTTGTCGTCTCTGGATAGTCGGCAACTGAGTAGGGATGGACGTATAAGAAACCCAGACGAGAAGCCATTGGTGGTTGTGGAAACATCTACACCCCCTGTAGTAGAGACAGCATCAAAAGCTAATGCAAAACAAGTTAAGGAAGATACCAGATCTACTCCAGTAGATACTTTGCCTGTGCAGAAGGCTCAGAAAGAAGCCAAAAATAAAGCAACGGTTCCGAAATCTACTGTAGAGGATTTTGACGTGGCAGACAAGGAAATATCTGGGCTTGAAAAGCAGAAGGACAGTACCCCAAAAGACAATAAAGTTGATGCAGAAAAGTTGAAGGAGATGAAAAGAAAAGAGGAAATTGCAAAAGCTAAGCAGGCTATGGAAAGGAAGAAGAAATTGGCAGAGAAAGCTGCAGCTAAAGCAGCTATTAGAGCTCAAAAGGAAGCTGAAAAGAAGCTCAAGGAAATTATTTATTCTATTTATTTCTTTATATTACTTGCTAATTGTTGATTTGGTTGGAGTTAAAAACTGAAACAATATACCAATTCGACTTGTCTCAGGAGCGTGAAAAGAAGGCAAAGAAGAAGGTATCATCTGGACCTGAGACCAATCCTGAGGAGTCAGCGGACCCAGTTGCTGAGGCTGCAGAACAAGAAAAGGTTAATGAAAATGTTGAAGTTCCTGTCCCACTGGCGAAGGAGAAGGCGCAAAAGGATAACAATATCCGGAACAGAGGTCGACCAAGAGGTCCAGAGTCACTTCCAAAAGCCATCCTGAAGCGGAAGAAGTCGAGTAACAACTATTGGATGTGGGCTGCTCCTGCCGCTTTGTTAGGTCTGGTGTTTCTCGCGCTCGGTTATTATTATATTCTCTGAGGAAGTTAAAACTGGAACTGAGGTAGAGAAAAGTTAAGACCTTAAATTTTCCGCATATCAAGCGTGCGAGTGACTGGGTCTGTCTGTTAGTTAAATTAAGTTGTTCCTGTTCTTTACATCCTGTTCCAGGATGGACTCAAAACTCATAAAGTTGGTGGTAGCTCAGTCCAAAATATCTGTCAATGGAGAAGAGACATATAGTTGATTTGGTTTTGTTGATGTAATTCCAAATTTTGACTGGCCCCTTTCATAGATGTTAAATCTGAAACCTCAACTGTTCTTCTATTTATAAAAGTTAGCATGTTTTCCTTATATTTATATGAACTTGCATTTGGCATCATGGAAACGTCCATTGCTGAGATTTGTGATTGATGGCAATTCTACAGAAGAAGAAACTCGATCTGGGAATGTGATTTTCAATGCAAGGGTGAATGAGTTTTTTAGTAGGAGCTAAAAGCCATGATTAAATTGTTGTAAAGCTTTTGTTTGTGAATGGTATTGTTCTGATTGCAGCAACGCCTGGCATGCTTGACAGTTGACAAGGCCACAATTAATGGTTGGGTTTTCAAATTTGCAGACCTTGTATATGGTCAATATATATATGAGAAAAAAACAGTTTTGATCCCACAATTAATGGTTGGGTTTTCAAATTTGCAGACCTTGTATATGGTCAATATATATATATATATATATATGAGAAAAAAACATTTTTGATCCCAGTGTTTTACTAAGAAAACAGATTTGGTCTATGTGGTTTCAAAATGTTATATTTGGTTCATGTGTTTTGTGTTCTTTGTAATCTTAGGACAATTTTAAAAACTCAAAATTTTAATTTGGGGATAAATTATCAATTTGTTTTTAAGAAATTTTTTGTTGGGGATTAAAGGACCATCTTATGGGTTTTCTAAAACTAATTTTCATATTTATTTGTTGGAAGAAATTGAGGGTCACAAAATTTTTTGGCTTTAAACTATAAGTTTGAGATTTTTTTAAATTTTTGTTTTAAAATCAAATTGAAAGTTACAAACATGATTTTTGGCCCAAAATTATTGAGATCGCAAGTATAAGCAAATTATTAGTTTCAATTCAAGAAAAATTTCATGTTGAGTACCAATAAACAATATGAAATACAATGACCAAATGTGAAATTTTGAAACTACAATGATTAAATATGTTTTCGGAGTAAAACACAGGGACCAAAATATTTTATTTTATTTTTCCTATTTCTATAGTTTTATACTACTCCCAACTGAAATCCTACGCTCACAATGCAAAGAAGTATTCCAATTTTTTTTTTTTAAATAAAATATCATCAAAAGACTCCTTAACATGTATGAGTTTATGCAATGAGAATGGCCATGATGGTGCATTCTCTTAATCAGGAGAACATCATCGATGAGAAAGACAGTGCAAATGCCCCGAACGCTCAAATACCATTCATGAATCATGATGGCTTTTCACGCTTAAGTTAGGATTTTTTTTCTTTTATTATTATTAGTATTATTAATATTTTGTCTTTTATGATTTAAGTTTTGGAAGCCTCCCCATACATTGCCAGTTATCAACTCATATTACAGCTGGATGGTGTTGTAACCCAACCCAGTACTCAAAAATTCAAAATGACAGAATTGGATTTGACATATATCAAGCCACTTGAAATTTTCATGCCAATCAGAACCTTTTGACTGAGTTATGGTCTTTATTTTCACCACAGCAAATCTAGCCACCCAACAATCTTAATTATATATCATGACAGTATTACCATCCTAAATCCATCCGAAGATTATGATGGTGGTTCGTCCACAAAGGGAAAATTAAAAACACGAGGACCAAATGTGTTTTTGGCTTTAAACACAAGCACCAAAAATGTATTTTTCCTTTAACCATTATTTAAGAGTCTCACACAATTGCCCTTCATCAAAGAGTTTGCCAGATTGGAGGGTGCAATGAGCAATTGGAGGGTATCAATAAAAAGGATTCTCTTTTCTTTTATTTTTATTTTTATTTTTTTCCTACAAGGCTACAAGTCACTAACCAACTAAACGGGTCTCAAATGTTCGGGCTAAAATTTGTGAACTCCCCCACACTCGATGTGCGCAGCGTGCAGCGAGCCATGGCTGCCACCAGTTTCGTAGCAGCGTCACTTCTAAGAACAGCAGCTGTGGCTTTTGCTCTCTCCCATCCTCTGAAAAACAACAACCTCTCTCACCACAGGACCCTTTTCTCTTTTCCTCTCACTCCTCGTTCGAGTTCTTCAGGTGCGAATGTGCTATTGCTACTTGATTATTAAGCATGAATGATGTGTGTTTCCCTCGCCATTGTACTTATGCTAGTTTCTTGTCATTTTGAACACCCATTTGGCTGAATTGTGGATATTTGAGAAGCAACAACTTCAACCCAATAAGTGTTTGAAAATAAATCGTGATTTGGTTACCAAAATTGAAGAAAAAATTAAGAAAAGTATTTGAGCTTAAATGGTAAAAAAGCGGAGAGATGTTTGTTAAAAAGCCTCGCTGAAATGTCCAAAAGGAGGCATGTTGAAGTTGGATAAGTTTAAGGTGTGATGGGTCAATGAAGTTTGATTTGTTACATTTATTAAACAGGAGCATAGAGCACTTCTGTATTCTGTACAGCACACCTATGGACATCATTTTTGTGTGTGTTCCTATAATAGCTTTACTTGCTTTACAAGCTCACATTTTATGGCCTCTCTAATAAGGCTGCTCGGCCATCCATTATTTTCAATCTCATGATCTGGTGTATGCTTTGCTATTACTTTTCTTAATACAGCTTCAGGAATATGCCACTTAACTCAAGCTATAAAGGGGGATGTTGATGATTTACTTAAAGGGGTGGCAGACAAAACTGCTATTGAAGAAGTCAAGCGTGTCCTTGAGATGGTACTTGTATTACCCTTGCCCACAGTATCTTATAAGACCATATTTTGTTTCGTATTTTTTCCCTGCTCTATGGAGAACCTTGAAGTTCAGATTTTTGGACCTTTTGAAATAATAGCATAGCCTATTTATCACTCAAGATTGACAGATGGGCGTAAGCTCACCATATAGGTTTTTTGCTCTATTTTTTACTTGAAGATGAAGAGATGTTTCTAAGTTCTCCTTCTTTTCTTTCCATTTGTTGTAGGCTAGACGTGCATCATCAAGAAGAGAAGTTATCCATACAAATTTTCTCACCCCGCCAGTTCTGAAGGAGTCATTGTTAGCATTGGAAAAGCTAGCTGATTTGAAAGCAGTTGCTCAGGGTGGATACCCACAGGTTGAACTAAATAGATTTGGCTCTATTTTGTGCTGGTGCGTGTCAGAGTGTTTGTGTATTAATTGGTATATTTTCCACTTCTTCAAATTGTCTAGGCTGAGCGGTGCCGGATTTCTGTTGGACATCCAGAAGTATTGACAAGTGATCCTGATATAATTGCAGCATTGAGGTAAATAATATTGTATCTCTACCATTTTCACTTTTCATGCTCTAGAAGCATCCATCTTTTAATCAATATGAAACCTTTTCTTATTTTTTCTTTGATTGTTTCTTCTTCCAGTATCACGGGAAACTTTGGCTTTCAACCTTGTTCTCATGGTGACTTTCTAGGCGCAATTCTTGGTACAGGGATTGCAAGGGAGAAGCTTGGAGATATTATCTTGCAGGTATTAATTATTAGTTTCTACTATGTTATTAATTTTTTAGGAGAGGTTTCAAAGTAGAGACTTGAACTCTCAAATTCAAATTTATTTTGAAGAAGTTTTAGTTCTTTTTCATTTTTTTTTTTATTCTTTTAGAAGTTATAAATTTTATATTACTCATTTTCTAACCAGATCCAGTTTCTGTTTCTGAGTACCCAATTAGCATGGGCATGGAGTCTGTCTATGTCCCAAGCTTGCTGAGAACTGACACCTTAAAAATGTGTTGAAGAATAAACTTTTCTTTTCCATCTCCAACATGTACCACTTGGTAAATTTTTCCAAGGAGAGAGATTTTTATGTTTATATGTAAACTATGATAAAAAATTTCCATTTCTAACACAACAGAGCTAATATTAGTAAACACATGTCATTTTGGCCTAATCTTACTAGTGGTTACTTCTTAAGAAGTTGTAGTGTCAGGATTTCTGTCTCATGTCTGTGTCCTATATTTGTACACAGATGTGAAAACGGAATTATATAGTGTTGCTCCTGCGGTCCTGCCATAGCAGGGCCATGTCTGTTCAATGTCAATATGGGGAGGTATTTATCTGTAATATCATCCCTTAATTTACAGTTCAGTTAGGATACCGTTGTGCTAATTGAGCATTTTCTGATTCCCACGAATGCAGTTATATCCATAATATTATGGATTGTTTTTCTTTTTTATTGCGGGATATGACCTGGTTGGGTTGAGTGTTTATAACTTTTTATTTCTTTTGTCATGCTGCCAGGGGGAGAAGGGGGCTCAAGTCATTATTGTTCCAGAACTCGTTGACTTTCTTATATCAACACTTGACAAGGTTGTTTAACTTCTGAGTATTATGCTTCTCTTAATACTTTTTATCTTCCTTATTAACATCAATGCAAAAAGTTATGTATTTTATTTTTTTGTTCTTTAAATATCATATGGTGCAAATTAGTATAGTTGGATGAGTTACATCTTGGTCATTATTATTTGGTTTCTCAAAAACATGATAAAGAAATATTGTGGCATTTATTTTTTTGGTGATCATTGCAAATTTACATTGGGACAATGGGACAATAAAGCAGTGGCAATTAATGGACAAAATAGAAAAAGAATGATACAACACCTAACACGAAAAGAGAAGCATTTTTGTTTCACAGGTCAAGATAGCTATGTATATCACACTTTTTCTCTTGCAGGTTGGTAATGTTCCAGTTTCATTTACTAAGATACCCCTGATTGCTCTTGATTACGAACCACCAAGGTTGCAAATTATCATATTGTTGTTATCTTTTCTTCATTCTGTGCAATACTTATTATTAGCATCACCTAATGACTTACATATCGTTTTCTCTTTGCAGGACTAAGTCATTTAAAACCATAGAATTATCACTGAGGATTGATGCTATAGCTAGTGCAGGATTTAAGATTTCACGGTCAAAACTAGTTGACCTGATCCGGTACAGTCTTTTATGCTTTTGCTGAACTCTCCCTTGAATTATTTTTAGTATGTTGATTCTATTAAGCTTTATTGAGTTAGTTAATCCTATATTGTTGGTTTGCTGCTGAGTTTGATGGTCTTCTTTCATTTATAACAAATTCAGGAATCCACTAAACATGCATGCTTAAACTCAAAATATGGTACTCAAAATAGCCTCGGCTTTTTCCGTGCATTCTTTATCTGCATTAGGCCATAACTTTTGTAAGCCTGTTCTTAGTCTTCTAGCATTTCCACTTAACCTGGGGTACTCCATATTGTTATTTTTTTTTTGCAGTATGTTCTTTGTTTCACATGACTAACCCTCCTAGCCAGACTTTCTCGTCTTGTCCTTTGTGTTACCACCTCTTAATTTTCATCATTGTGGTATTGAAGTTTTTTCTTATATGTACAGTGATGGGGATGTGCGCCTCAACTGGACCCCTGTTACTAAAAATGGAGCTACACTCAAGACTGGTGATATTGTATCAGTTAAAGGACAAGGAAGACTGAAGGTGAGTTGGTTGTCAGATTCAAGAAAACCACTGTTTGATCAGATGACATGTCAGCTAAGTAGAAACACACATAGACATATAGATGTTGTAATTGGATATGGATACTTCTTGAATAGTTTCTGATATCCTTCACTATTATGTAAGAGTATCCAAAATTCGAAGCAAAACTTTTGGACGTGGAACTGTATCCCATTGTAGGAAGCACTTCTGACATGTTATAACCTGCCCAATATGGATCCTTCACTTAAGGTTATAACTAAGGCTACGGGATACTCCAAATATGCTGTAGAGATTTTATAAAACAGATAAATTCAACACTAGCACGCATACCCATATCTGATACACATGCTTATTTCATTGAACTTAGGTTATAATTTATAGTTTGATTGGAGATACTTTTGTAATTATATTTAATATAAGCTAACAGAATGTATGGTGTTACATTATTAGCCCCCTGAAATTGTATTCTAGTAAGGGTTTAAGTATCAATATAACCATTCTTTAGCCTGGCATTTCTGATGTTTTATTTATTTTGGTTCCAGATAGGAGAAATTATCTCTACAAAGAAGGGGAAGTTTGCAGTTGAGCTCATTCGTTATTTGTAAGTTCAGACACCGGCAACAATGTTACATACAACTCATGGATCTAAAGAAGTTCTGAGATGAGCATTTTTGTAGCTTAATAGCCAGACAGGTCCGTTTAAAGATCAAGATTCAAGTATATGCTTCATCAAAGTTGGGCCCCATTTTCAAGTTCAAAGGTGTACATATTTAAATTTACTTCCCCATTGTTAAAAATAATTTTGTACATTCTTTGTTGCGGTATGTATATTTAACAGTTCAATGCTATCAAGACTTTTACTTTTGGACTAATGCTATCAAGACTTCAGGAGTTTTGTTTGTAACATGATATCCTCTCCCCTTCCTCAAACTTTAGGCTTTGAAAACAAAAAATACACTTTTTCCTTTTTTTCTTTTGCTGAGAAAACATTACACTAAAAGTAGTCTAAAAGCAGTGCCTTGAAAAATATCCCATCATTTATGAGGACATGCACTTTGTGTTGTGTATGCCAAGCAGAGTGCACACTAGACTTACCATCTCCTTAAAAATACAACCCAAAATTGTACCAACTAATACACAAGAAATTTTCTTTGATTCAGTCATCTATCTTCAAACTACTTGGCATGAACCTTTGAATAAAGACAAGCATGTGCATATTCACATTTAATCACTGGCAGCATTTGTTATTGCAATTGCCACAATGGTCAACATTGCAGGCAATGTTGGTAAAACTTCCATGGCAGCAAAGCTCTCCAAGCTTGCTCTTATGCAGCTTGTCTTGAAGCAATACAAAAGGCTCGTTCCTTTGTTCACTGAAATCCTTTGAGTAAGAGTTTGAACTCTCTCTCAACTGTTATTATAAAGGAAGAGTTTAAAGGACCGGCCCTGGTGTTGTGTAACAGGTGTAACTGCACAGGGCCTTCATATTACAGGGCCCCCAATGATTTAAAGATCACTGTTTGTTTTCATGTTATGTTTACCTTTTCTGGGCTTTCTGTTGTTGGGCTCTGGCCCGTTGCATTTTGTTTTCGTTTGTTTACTTTAGCGTGTAATCTCTACTTTCTTACTTTTGGTGGGGCCTTCATATTCCTCTCTGAATCATAACATTTTTTGTTTTTGTTTTTTTTTTTTTAATTCGGGTTGGGGGCTTAACGTTTGTTTAATTAATAAAAAAAATCCTTAACATTTTTTTATAAGGGACACTGGAAGACTAATTAATTATTGATTTAGTAGTATTTCATTTTACAATGACAAAAAAGTCTTATCATATTGATCAATGTTTTCAAAAACCGATTTGACTTGATGATATGCCCACAACCCAAATCTTGGTTCATTTATTTTGGTTACAATAATATGTTCATCTTAAACATAGAGAATACAGAAATTGACATCCAAGGATTTTGGCTCTTATCCGGTTAACGCTTTTAACATTAGATTATCTTAAATAAGATCCACCAACCAATTATGTTCGAGCTTTTTTAAAAAAATTGTAGCAAATGAATGGGTAAATCGTGAATCCTTAAAACACAGACTATATAATGTACTTTATCTACTGAATTACGGGTGGACATTTTATTATTATTGTATTAATCTACCCTTGTGCGATCAGGGCCCGCACAAGCCCAAGGCAAACAAGACGCCTTGGGCAACCTCTTCAGCAAATGCCTCTATTTTCATTAACTCACCAAAGGCCTCTAATTATATTAACCCAGCAAAAGTCTCTCTATCTTAGAAAAAAGCCCAACGATATATTCTATAAGGACTTGTTTGGTACGTCGGACTGTACTGACTAATTTCTGTCGAATAGTATTAATATGTTTTAGAGAGTATTGACTGTTTATCCAAAATATTATCAGGCGTTTAGTACTGTTCCGGATAAATAGTCTAACTAAGTTATACTATATTTGGTGTTTTGTCGGATAGCAGCGAATCAGACTTTTTTTTTTTTATTCTTTGATAACTTGGTGGAAATTGAAATTTATATGACACAAATTATTTTTGGCAAAATTCATAGTCACTAATTTTTAACTACAATATGATTTTCCTGCTTAATCCTCTTCTGAACAACACCCTAATTTTCCTGCACAATCTAATTACAGAAAAGCCAATTGAAGTTTCAAAGAAATACAAAATAGTGACTATGGGGACCATTAATGCAAAATCGTTCAAAGAAAGTGTTTTTTTTTTTTTTTTTTTGTGTGTCAATCTTCCTCTCCTTTACAACACAGTGTCTCGTTTGCTTGTTTGCCTTCATTAAAGTATAGATCGGAAAATCACAATAGAAAGAAGACTTACAATAGTTGTAGCTTCCTTTTTCACAGTGGCTATTGATTTTCTTTCAAGAGAGAAAATGAATATTGGGATGTGTGTGGGGAGATTAATAAGGGCCAAGACCCAAGAAATGAGGCTTAAATTATATCGATGTGAGAGAATGGTTACAGAGAGACTACAACTTGATATTTCTGGAGCGTTAAAAAAAAAAAGAATAAGGTTGGACCACCACCCAACATGGAGGTCTGATTCGAGGGCCAAGGGTTTTGCAAATTGGAAAGGAATATAGTGAGAGAGAGAGAGAGAGAGAGAGAGAGAGGGCTGCTGGTCTTAACCGCCAACAAGGTGATGAGATGAAGGGGGTACCGGGGTGGTGGCCAAAGGCTGGGCTATGGTGATGAGACGATGAACTAGAAAAAGATGAAAATAACGTCTCTTGGTTTACATGTAGAAAACGTGTTTTTTGTTTTCCCAAATTCTTTATAATTAAGCATGTATTATCTAATCTCGAGTGTGTGAGTTATATTAGTTAGTCAGGTACGGAGAGTATTAAAAATCTAGTCCGGTTTATATAGTCAGATAATTAAATAATACAATTTGACACCAAATAATTGATATGGACTATTTACTCCTATCCAGAGTCTAATACGGTGTACCAAATATGCCCTAAGGAGTTAAGGACTAAAATCGTGTAAAAGTGAAAGACTTTTTTTTTTTTTTTTTGCCAAGAGTGAAAGACTATTCTTAGTTTACACATTGTGCAATTGAGGCCTTGTATTCTCTCTTTTTCTTCTTTGATGAATGGGGCCTTATACTCTATTGTTATATACATTTGCATCCTATGATTAATTGTTGGATATAATAAATTATATAAGTGGTTGCAGCATGTATTATATATATATATATATATATATACATTGATAAACAATTATATTCATGAGTTGTTGCATGCAAAAATTTCTATAATCATATTAAATATTTTACATATTCCGATAAAATAAAAGTTTTACCTGAGACATTTACTTACATATGTCAATGCACTTTGATATAATATGTTAGAATTATGTAATTTAGCTTAAAATATTTATTTTATAATTATATATATAATACAAATTTAATTACAATTAACTTTTAAATTAACAAAATTTCAATTATTATTTCGCCTTAAGACTCATCTTGTATTGGGCCACTCCTGTGTGCAATTCCTATTGAAGCATATACTTAGGGGTGGGTGCATAATAGATGATTTCGAAGTAGACTTCCTATTCATTAGATAGAACAGATTTCCAAGATTTCCTAATCCCATAATTTTATTGAATAGGTTATCTCGTTTTTAATTTCCTCCAACGTCTCCATTGTTTAGTAAACATTACATATAAGGGCAATAAATTAATATTTTTTTCTGTATTATGATTGTTAAAGGAAATTCTTATAAACTAATTAGTAGTGTAACAAGTAGCAAATGGTAGGTGAGTTAATTATAGCTGTAATACACGTGTAGCATATGATAGTTAAATTATGTGTGATAGAAGTACAGTTGAATCAAGTGATTTGTGTGACTGGACTCGTTTTGACCCCCTGAGGAGCTCAAACTTCTCCCATCAACCAACAATATTGCCGGTGAAGGTAATCAATGCCACCAACTCTAAGGTTATTAAACTGGACTTAGAATCCTCTCCTAAGCCCCTTAAACTCCTAATTTATTTGCCTAATGCCACCAACTATCTAAAACCGAAAAATTATTGGATATAACCGATATATACTATCACGTGGTATTACCAATTCACATGTAAGGATATTGTTGGATGACATGTTGATATGTGTAGGGTATAATATTAATAACTTCCACTCATATTATAACAAATAAATTAGTATATCACGTGTCAGTATATTGGTTATAAAAAATAAATTTTCTCTAAAACCACATGTTATAGGCTTATAGCTACTAATCAATAAATTAAGAGAGATTTGAACTAAAAAAATTGACAAAATCTGACTACTAATTAATAAAGAGAGATGCAAATCCTCCATCTCTCAATAATATTGTTAGATTAAAAAAGAAAAAGAATTTGAACTAAAGACCTCATTCGATAAATTATTGTTGTACATATTCTCAAATAAAATACAAGCTTAGTTAAAGTTATACCAAATCCAAGTAACAAAGAACATGATCAAAATAAGAGTAACACTTAAAATCACCTTGCAAAAAGGTCTTATACAATATATCATTTATTTCGACATGATCGAACTTACGTATACGTGCGGTAAAGAAATATTACAAAACTGGGGCTTCTACTTATTCCTCTATACATTAATCACGATAAAAGTTTATTTCTTTTCAATTTTCCTGGTAAGAGCATACCACATGCATGATCATATTAATTTATTAATGAATCTATATATTTAAGCATACCCACAATATCCAGACTCACATTTAACCCCAGAAGAGCACTTTGTATTACACTTGCCACAGTGATTCTCATTGTCAGCAATGTCAGTGCAAGTTCCATGGCAGCAACGCTGTCCAAACTTGCACTTATGCCCACATTTCGCGCAGTTATTCCTGTCTCCAAGAACATTGCGGCAGTGTTTCTTGCAGCAGTGGAGAATGCTGGTCCCGTTGTTTGCCGAAACCCCATTGCAAATGTTGTACTTGATGGGATCACAATGTGTGCCTTTTTTTATGATGACATTGGCCAAGAACCTGCTTTTTGATCTGAAATTTGGAATGGGAGTGTCCACCACATACTCTTCGAATTCGTCACCGTCATCTTCGACCTCGGATGACAAGGCCATTTGGTAGTGCAATGCCAGGAGTAGAGGTACCATCATAAGGGAGAGAATGGTAGTGAGCTTGAGCAAGTATTTGGCCATTCTCTCAAAAATGGGGTTTTTGCCCACAAGAGTGTAAAGCAGGGGAAGAGGTGGGTATTTTATGCTGCAAGCTAGTTCTCATAAATATCATATTAATTAAACATATTAAAAGTTGAGTTGTATTATTATATTAAAAGTGTGAAAAGGAATGAGAATAAGCCAATTAGGCTGAGTTTTAATTAAATGAGTTAAGCATTAGTGATTAGGGGATTTGATTCGGTGAAGCACATGAATGTACTTGACTAAAGAGGTTAGCTTCCTAATTCCCCGCCATTGGAAGAGCTAGCCCTGGATTCCTTCTCTTATATGGCACCCCCAAATTAGGCTCACATGTATTAAGTGTTAGATATATATTCAACTATGAATTTCACTTGTTTAATAATACAGAGGTATTGCTTAGAGATCTGTTGTGCTTGTAGCATTGGGATTCTCATGCCTTATGTAATCACACCATCTTGTAAGATTCCGAGATTTTTCAATACAGCAGTCATGCCACATGTATGGTGCAACCTCTAATTATAACATCATGATATGTGCTTTTATTTTAAGTTTACAGTTTTTTAAAACAAATGTAGCAAATTGTTCTATAACACTAGATGGTCGTACCATACAAGTGGTAAGGCTGTCATATTCAAGATTTTTTTTTCCCTTTTGAATAGTAATATGGATACCAAAGTATATACATCCCAAAAATTATTAATTAACAAAAAATAAGTCATTCAATAAAACATGTATTGTCCTAGATAATTACTACAAGCTAGCTCATACACATACAATCCATGCCTAGTATGATGAGAATTGAAAGCAAAAAGAGAGAATGTAGCATTTAAGAAGTGAAAGTAAATTAATTGAAAAATGAGAATAAACATATCTATCAATTAGAAGATAAATAAATTACATAGTTATTGGGGTAACCTAATTGGAAGAGCCGTATAATTGCCCATGAGAAATTTACACATTTACCACCCAAATTTTTTTTTTTTTCACTAATTGTCATATAGATTTTGCTTTGTGTAACAATGTCACACCTACCATTAATTCCGTCTATTTTTTTGTTGAATTAAAATGTGGTTTCAGCAAATCATATATAGGACTTTCAAAAAAAAAAAAATGCACATTTACCATCCAAATTATAGGGGGTGTGCATCACCCAAACAAAATTTTTTTTTTTACTAATTGCCATCCACACTTTGTACCGGGTAGCAATGCAGCACCTACGTGACATTTTCTGTTAAATCATAACATATTTTTACCAAATTTCATGTTAAATCATAACATATTGGCGTTAATTGCTACGTAGGTGCCATATTGCTATGCGGCACAAAGTGTGAAAGGCAAATACTAAATTTTTTTTGTTTGAGTGTTAATTGCACACACCCCTATGGGGTGCTAAATGTGCAAATTTCTAAAGGATAGTAAACAATAACAGGCTCAATTGGCTAGTACGGTGCTCTAAGACGGATATTGGAGCTAATTGCTTTGGTTGTTCATTAGACGCAAAGTGACCAATACACAAGTGCAGGGGATCTTCTTTTTCGGCGGAAACTGCGTTAAAGTGACAAGTAGGTCACGTTACCCACAAGTAAATCTCAGTATGTTGTGGAGATTGTTGTTGACGTGTCAAGTTCTGCTTGGTCGATCCAAGGTTTTGTCAATCTGCATAACAAATCAGGACCGCAATGTCTAAAGGGTTGACCACTCTCGTGCAATCTTTGCCCATTATTTTGCTGACCAAACCAAACCGAGATTACGCGTGTTGAACCCATTAGCATTTGACAGTTCTCCTTCCTTTGGGGCCTTGGGCTACTAGATCATTTGCATGTGACACTACTAGCACTTACCTATCACACTTATTTTTTAAACAAAAATGTACAATTATTAATTATTTATCTATATTCTTATTAAAAAGTCTCTTGTATTAGAGAATTGTCTGGTGAGTGTATGTTTATAATTTGACTAATTCTTTTGCGGAAATGATACTTGAAGAAAAATCTAAATAATGGATGGTTTGAATTATAATATCACACTAGAATTTTAGTAATGCGGTCCCTACTTCTTTTTTTTTTTTTTTTTTTTTTTTTTTTTCAAATGAGAGCAATTGCTTCAAACCTGACTCATGGTACTTGCAATCATGACGATTGATCAATAGAGATACTTGATCCAAGTTAAGTGCATGTAGGTACTATGGCCAAGCTTTAACCTCCACAACGATTACGGATCATCATAGGCATGTTATGTGATACTCTTGAATTCTATATTGAATATACTCTAGAGTGCTCTCGATTATAGGATACTAAAGTAAGGCCTAAAAGTTTGAATGACAACTCTAACTAATCATTTTGGAGGAGGTTTTGGGTTGTTACAAAATTTACAAATGGTGTTAGAGCAATCTAACTTTGGGCTATGTGTATTATTAAGTTATCGTTATAATGCCTTCTTATTCTTATTAATTTGGTGAATAAAAGGCAGCTTCAGCATCACGTATTAGAAAAGACATGTCATTTTATATATGCTTGATGTGATATGTGTGATATCCCTAAACCCCACATCAGTTATGCACTGAAAAGATCTACGACACTTAAGTAAGGCCTGAAAATCCAAATTTCATTCCCAAGAACCATAATATTCTTGGCATGCTATGAGTGATATCCTAACATAAGGTGACTTTACTACTACTCATGTGTCTTGAATCTTCATGTTGGAAGTTACATACAAAATCCCTGTTAGTCCGGAAGCTTTTCTTTATTTTGTTGCTTGTAACTTTTACAATCATGTATAATGTATTTCATGCTTTCCATAAATCCCTCTGTTTCTGTTGCTTTTATTTTTTTATTTTTTATTTTTATGGATCAACTAGGCCCAGGTTTCTGAAACAGCCCATCTCCTCACCCAGGCCCAACCCAACCTACGAAAACCCCATTAACTTGGGCCCCCTTGGCCCAAAATTCAACAGCTTCGTCTCTCAAAATTCAAATTCAAAAACCCCCAACCTTTCTCACTTTCACTCTCCTTCCCGCTCTCACTGCAATGGCCACCACCCCCGCCACCACAGACGCCTTCCACACAACACCAACCAAAACGCCATCTGGAAAATCCCACTCTCGAAAGCACCCCCACTCCAATTACACCGCCGCAAACGACATGTCGTCGTCCAACACCAAGTCCCGCTTCGAGGCCTACAATCGCCTCCAAGCAGCCACCGTGGCCTTCGGCGAGAAGCTCCCGATCCCTGAGATCGTTGCCCTCGGCGGCCAGTCCGACGGTAAGAGCTCCCTCCTCGAAGCCCTCCTCGGGTTCCGCTTCAATGTCCGCGAGGTCGAGATGGGCACACGAAGACCTCTCATTCTCCAAATGGTCCACGACCCCACTGCTCTCGAGCCTCGCTGCCGTTTCCAGGTCTTCCTCTTTTCTCTGCGATTCATAGTAATTTTTTCTTTAATTTATTTCGCATTTTTTGGTGTTAGGCTGCTGGCCATTTTTAGGGTTTATATTACTGTGTTCTGTTTGGGTGCTGAGAAATTTGAGTAAATTGATGATGATGGTGATGTGAATTTGAGTTTTAATGGTTTCTGTGGACTTCTAAGGTTTTGAAGATTAGGAAGTATATGCAAAGAAGGAAAATGAATACATTTGGAACTCTTTTTTTGTTTCTGTGAAATTGGGGAAATGAATTATGATGGACTTTTATTGTGGTTCTTGTTGTGAGTTTTAGCACATGGAACACGGACATGCGAAAGCAGAAAAAAAAATGTTAAAAATATTGGGTAGGAACCGTAGGACGGTTTCAGAAATGTGTTCATTTTGCCCCACTTTTTTGTAGTGCCCTCAGTCTTCCTACTTTAAATTCACACAATATACTCATTGTTAGAGTGTTTAAAACAGGAGGAGGATTCTGAAGATTATGGAAGTCCTGTTGTTTTGCCATCTGCCATTGCAGATATTATAAAGTCCCGAACCGAGTCACTTTTGAAGAAAACTAAAACTGCAGTTTCTTCCAAGCCAATTGTGATGAGAGCAGAATATGCACATTGTCCTAATCTCACCATTATCGATACTCCGGGCTTTGTTCTTAAGGTGGGTTTAGGTTTCAGATATTGCAATGTAAGGAGAACCTGAAATATTGTGGTTTGTTTTAAGGATCTGAAATATTGTTGGCAGGCAAAGAAAGGAGAACCTGAAAAGACGCCTGATGAAATTCTTTCGATGGTGAAGTCATTGGCTAGTCCTCCCCATCGTATTCTCTTGTTCCTTCAACAGAGTAGTGTGGAGTGGTGCTCATCCTTATGGTTGGATTCTATTCGTGAAATTGATCCAACATTTAGACGGACAATAATTGTTGTCTCCAAATTTGATAATCGTCTTAAGGTATGAATGTATGATAGTTCCTGTCTAAATCTTCAATAACCACATTTATGGTTTGGTAAATAATGTTAGTGAAAAATGGGAATTAATTTTTTAGGTAATAATTCACTAAAGAAACTTGTTTTCATGGCATGGTACAATGTGAATGGGCTTGGTTGAAGTAAATTTTATGTTTGAAATATGCAGGAGTTTAGTGACCGGTGGGAAGTGGATCGCTATTTGAGCGCAAGTGGTTACCTTGGAGATAACACTCACCCATACTTTGTAGCGCTGCCAAAGGACAGGAATACTATTTCAAATGATGAATTTCGTAGGCAAATATCTCAGGTAGACTCAGAAGTCCTCCGTCATCTGCGTGAGGGTGTCAAGGGAGGATTTGATGAAGAAAAATTCAGGCCTTATATTGGTTTTGGCTCTCTGAGAGAATATTTAGAGTCTGAACTGCAGAAAAGATACAAAGAAGCTGCACCAGCAACTCTTGCTTTGCTTGAGCAGCGCTGCAGTGAAGTCAGCACTGAACTAGCCAGAATGGACACGAAAATACAGGCCACCTCAGATGTTGCTCAGCTAAGGAGAGCTGCTATGTTGTATGCAGCTTCTATAAGCAATCATGTGGTGGGTAGTCTCCGCGAAATTTTTACTTGATTTTCAGTTTATAACTAATCTTTTTGTTACATGAAATTTTTAATAATGTATGAACTTCAATAATATTTCTGATAATCCACGATGCAGTAATGCTTATGCAATATCTTAGAAAAGTAATCTAATCTCTTTCTAATTTTGAGAATTTTTTTAGCTTAGAGTTATAATTTGATTAAAGTTCCCTGTTATTGATTCATGTCAAAGGGAGCTTTGATTGATGGAGCAGCAGATCCTGCCCCTGAGCAATGGGGGAAGACAACTGTGGAGGAACAGTCAGAAAGTGGTATTGGGGGTTGGCCTGCTGTTATAGCAGATATACAGCCTCCCAATGCTACTCTTCGACTCTATGGAGGAGCGGCATTTGAAAGGGTGATGCATGAATTTCACTGTGCTGCATATTCCATTGAATGCCCTCCAGTGTCCAGGGAGAAGGTATATACTACTAAAGCAATTTAGCCAGGAAATTTTTGTTTTGATGATTTGTAGACTGGTAAGTTCCTAATTCTCCTTCTAACAGGTGGCAAATATACTACTAGCCCATGCTAGCCGAGGCGGGGGTAGAGGAATAACAGAGGCAGCTGCAGAGATTGCACGTGCTGCTGCCCGATCATGGCTTGCTCCTCTTCTTGACACTGCTTGTGATCGGCTTGCTTTTGTTTTGGGAAACCTCTTTGAGCTTGCTCTTGAACGAAATCGCAACCGTGACTCAGAATGTAAGAAGCTATGTAACCCTCTGTTCCCAGTTTTTTTCCTTTTAGATAGTTTTCTTCCATTTATCCCTGACCCCAAAGAGTTGTGAACCAGCATTAGTTGAACTTTTGAGTAGAGTTTCTTTTCCTTCTTTTAGTTGAGCTTGAATTGTGTTACTGTTTTCCCTTTCAGCTTATGGTACTTAGTAGGTGACATCAAATGTTTTACCATTCAGAAACTGAAATATGCATTAATAGATAGGGAATGCGTACACATGTGAAAACTAGTTAAGAAAATTAATGTTTGATGTAGTTGAGTGTTCACTGTGTTTTTGGCTTCATGCAATAACACTGGTTATATTGGTGGGGGGTTCTTTTCCTTCCTTTTTTTGACGTGTTCTTTGTGTTCTCTGTGTTTGGAATATAAAATAAATTTAGTTCATAATGTTTGATTGAAATCTATTTAATATTTATGCAGTATTTCTCTTTTTCAATGGTGTTTGTAGTATTTATTTCTGATTATAAAA
The DNA here is from genome assembly GCF_963921425.1 of Dryas octopetala. NCBI lineage: Eukaryota > Viridiplantae > Streptophyta > Magnoliopsida > Rosales > Rosaceae > Dryas > Dryas octopetala. The sequence goes on along the minus strand of NC_141366.1, from coordinate 12,725,340 downwards.
CCATGGGCTGTTTGTTCACTGTGTAGATGGTAGGAAATCAGGAAATATGGATGGGTATATTGGCTTTCATGCTGCTCTAAGGCAGGCCTACAGTCGCTTTATAAAGGATCTTGCTAAACAGTGCAAGCAACTAGTTCGGCACCACCTTGATTCAGTTACAAGCCCATATTCGTTGGTTTGTTATGAGAATGACTTTCAAGGAGGTTTTGGCTCCAGTGCAGCATCTTTTTCCAAATTAAACCAGTCATCAGTCAATTCATTTTTACTTGAATTATCTGATGTCGCGATGAAAGATCAGGAGAATATACCTCCAGAAAAGAATGTCCAGCAAACTACTCCTGGAAAAGGTACAGAAGCTAGAGATGCTCTTCGAGAAAGCCAAATGACTGTGCCTGAGACCCCATCACCTGATCAGCCATGTGAGGGTGGTGGGAAGAAGGATCTTGGAAATGGCATTGATGTTGGAGCAAGAAAGCGGACATCAAGAATGACAGGCAATAACAGAAACTGTGACAACAATATAAGAGCACAAAATGGTGGTGGTCTTTTGTTTGGAAATGGTGATGGTGTTTTAAGGTCAGGCTCGGCTTATACAGAAATCTGTTCATCAGCTGCACAGCATTTTGCACGGATCCGTGAAGTCCTTGTTGAGAAAAGTGTGGCATCAGCTTTGAATTCTGGATTCTTAACCCCTTGGTGAGTCTTTTATGCTTAATTTACAGCTCCACAAGCTCAGGAACACCCTAATTTGAAGAATCATAATGAATTGTGTTATCCATGCAGTCGGGATCGGCTTGTGCTAGCACTTGGTTTGGACTTGTTTGCTGTGAACGATGACAAGTTCATGGACATGTTTGTGGTTCCTGGTGCAATTGATGTACTGCAGACTGAGCGGCAGTCACTTCAGAAGCGTCAAAAGATACTCCAATCTTGCTTGAATGAATTTAAAACTGTTGCTCGTGCTCTTTGATGTTTCGTTTATTTGCCTCATGTGTTCAACATACGTGTCACTTCACTTGTAAAAATATGTTGTATTCTCTTCAATTTTTCTCCTGAATATTACATTCTCTAAATCGGAATTCTCATTAAATTAAATCAAAGAGATGAAAGTGAAGACTATGCTACTTGGGACCAAAAACAATACACTGAAAATGATATTTTTCTCTTATACATATATAATAATTTGACTAAAAAGACCCAAAAGACAACAACAAAGAAGAAAGTCTAAAAGTAAAGGGAAGACAGCTATGATGTCTGCACTCAATGGAACTGTTCATGAACCTGTGAGTCGGATGTGACTATGTGAGTGGTCCCCCAACCTTCCATGTTCCATCCCCAAATGTCCCTAATTTCAGGGACCTAATCAGACAAGATTAAATTACTATTTACTATCACATTTACTATAACAACCTTCTTGCAGGTTGTAATTACTTCTCAGTGCTCACCATCCCACATAAACTTATTGCAGCCTGTTGTCACTTTTAATGACTGCTCATCATGTTGGACTTTCTAATAAAAACTTATTATTATTATTATTATTATTATATGGATAAATTATACTGTTTGCTTAGGTGAAAATTTTTGTTGGCAGATTAAAATTCTTTTCGGTAGACATACACACTTGACAAATACAAGTTGCTATATATGGTCAGCAATATACAAATTGTGAAAAGGACTGTATGTTTATCAATACACTACCTCAAAGCATTTTGGTCCCAGTTTTGACATGGTTCATGTGACATGGTCCCAGTTTTATTAGCACAAAGAATTAAGAAAATTTATTATATTCCAACCTTGTATTTTCTGAAGTAATTGACCTCTTAAAAATGGGTTAGTCAAATTACTCTTGAATGGAAGTACCATGTGTTTATTCTGTGTAGAAAAAATGAAAATTGGGTGTCTATTCCCTTAAATTGATCTATGTACTATAAGAAGTACCTCTGTCTCATGACTCTCATCCTTAGATACCAATTGTAAGGGTGCAAGTATTCTCAATCTCAAGGAGCTGGACAAACAGGGATTTAAATTTTTTTGATAGTAAATGCTTGCAGGACTCAGTAAGCAGTTGGATATATCTTCCAACAATAATGTTGCTGAAGTAATGACTCTTTGTGAGGTGTTGAAAATTTTGTATAAATAAATAGAAAGTTAAATAAATAAGTTATCTCATGCAAAATACAAAACTCTCTCTTATACAAAACGGTTTTGCAATACTCTCATTTTTTTTACTAGAGAGTTTGATCCATCATTATAAATGACCATTATAAAGTATTTGAAGTTCAATTGGTCCATTAAAAAACATTCAAACAACCTTTTAGGTTCATGAAAAATGTATAGTTAGATGCATCAAGTATATCAATGATCTAGGAAAGTCACGTGCATACATAAAGGAACCTTTGGGACTTGAAGAATATCTCTTATCACACGTTTAAATAGTGGAGGAGATTGGGATAATGAATTATGAATAGAATTTGTCAAAAATTTGGTTCTAATTAAAAAAAGAAAAACCAAAAATTAATTTTCTTTTATCATAAAGTTGGAAATTTTGATTTTCCTCCAAATAGAAGAATTCTTTTACTTTTAAGAAAAAAAATTTAAAAAATCCAAGTTTTTTTAAATATGTGTCCATATTATCCATAAGGACTGCGGCTGACCTATTATTATCATTGCCAAAGAACAATTAAATTACCAATGCGAGGAAGCATGTGGGTCATGCACATCTCTCTCTCTCTCTCTCTCTCTCTCTCTCTCTCTCTCTCTCTCTCTCTCTCTCTCTCTCTCTCTCTCTCTCTCTCTCTCTCTCATTGATTATAGAATAAAGAATGAAGATTCCAAGTGTTAGTCAAGGTACTACTCCCTCACTTCTCAATCCAAATGTTCAAGTCCAACCAAAACACTCACCCACCACCACACTTTCTACGTGCTTTCTTCAACAATTAATTCCATCCATTCTCTTATACTACATGCATTGCTTCTTTTATTTTTAATTCGGGGAAGAGTTAGAACAAGAGTCAAAATTTTGGACATGAACGTTAATATAAAATGCACTACTATATATAGCTACAAGCCCCACAATTATGTATGTATTGCTGTTAGCCCATCATTTATATATATGCAGCGAAATTGGTTTGAGGGAGATTTACATAAGAGGACAAATTAAGAGGCTTAATTAAGCATTAGGCAATCTAACAAGGGAGATTTTTTCCCCAACGCCTTTATTTTAAATTCGACGTTTTGTAATTGTTACTCAGTCGACACAAACGACACTTTTAGAAAAACCAAGGAATTATTGGCAAAAAATTTATTTTATATTTAGCATTCAAAGGATGGAGAATTTTTTCTATATAAGTGATACACCGTCATTTGGTGTAACTAATCCAACATGTAAGGGTATTGTTAGATGACATGTTTATCTCTCCTATGATATAATATTAAGAGATAATTAGGCTTAGGTCATTTGGAAAAACAATTTTTAGATGGAGACCGAAGGTGTTTTAAAATTTATAAGAAAATTCTTTTAATTCATAATAATTTATAAGAAAATTATTTTAATTCATAATAAAGTCCTTTTAATTTATAAAAAAATCTTTTTAATTCATAATAAAGTATTTCCTTGATTTGAAGGGTAATTCCCCTCCTAGGGTGTAGAATGGGCTTTATAGAGGCTGCATGTTAGGTTTTAACTCCAAGATTTTGGTTGGAGTTAAAACCTAACATAAAGCCATCAAAGAAGAAAAATAAAAGGACTTAATTAAAAATCATAAATCACTACCGATATTAGTCTAAGAAAGACTCATAAAATGGACTAGATTTTAAGTCTCCCTAATATTAATAACATCTACCCATATTATAACACATATGCTGCTTACACCACGTGACGATGTATCAGTTACACTAAAAAATCTCTCCAAAAGATGCCAATTTCATAGCTTATATGAATAAATAAGTGTAAGTCATGGTGATAATAACTTCAAACCAGCAGGCAACCAGCCGAAAGGGATTCATTTGGGTGTTGCTTAAATTGGACAACTATCTTTGTATTATATTCCTCATGTTGACTTGTCTCTCACCTATCTTTGCGACATATCAAAGGAACTTTTGCCATTGATTCTATTAAAAGGAATGACAAATATAATATTCATATTCAATTTAATATATGTTGGTTGATAAAAAATAAATAAAATAAATAACTAGTAGCATAAGAAAATAAAATTTCATTCTAATTAATACTCTTTTTTCCTTTGAATCAAACAATTATTAGATTACAGTAAAGGGTGGTTTTGCCTTCTCGATCGCAAAACCTTTTTGGCCTATCCTAAAAGATGGAATACCACTTTGTTAATGACTAAATAATCAAATATATAAAGATATTTTTTTCAAGAAAAAATTATGATACTTTGGTTGTTTCTTAAAAGAAGTGAGATGTAATACTATAACCCATGGGCTAGTTATTAATCTAGGATTAATGTACTTATTTAATATATCATTAGAGGAAGCTTCCCTTAATGGAAGGGGATGCATTACAAATTAAGATTCTAAAAAATTGTGAAGTCTAGAAAAAGATTTCATGTTGAGTAAGTTTAACTTTTTTCTAAAGAAGTGATATCAGAGTCCATGTTAGAATAGATGAATAGCACAATGTATGACAATTGCAAAATTGAAAGCCACCATATATGTTGCGTTGGACTCCAACACAAAATGTACGTAGCTTCTTAATTCAAGAAGTAACTCATATGGAAATGTCTTTAAAAAGTATATATATATGTGCTTGAAGATTATATATGATAATGATTTTATCCGAGTCGGAGATTGTTAAGAATTATGAACTCCAGAAGATAATGAAGTGAGGCCAGGTTGGGCACAGTTGCAGAGGCCAATAACATGCATGAGCTACAATGAGAGCTGATAGACTGATAGGTAAGTTATTAATAGAAAATGACACGGCATAGGTATTGCGAAGCAAACTCTGTTGTTGATGACCTAGCTTTTACAATAAGACATACATATAACCAACCTACAATACGTATTGGATCATTTCCTTCCTCTGCCCTTCTCAAAATTAATGTATTAAATATGATTATATATACTACCGGGCTTGGTATTATACGATAATTTAAGCTTAATTAATAAAAGTTCTTGTTCCATAAAAGATATAAGATAATGATATGGTAATAAATTAACAGTACTCTGTTAGGAGCTATTTTGTTTATTAGTTGAGATGTAGAAACAATATTTTTTAATGAAATGTGATTCATTGCAAAACAAAAGGTTATGGCCAAAATTTTGCTTAAAAAAATTAAAAATAAAAGGCTTAAGTAAATGGTAAGCAGACTGATGCAGTTTCAAACAAGAACATTGTAATAAATGCCGGCATTTGACTGTCTCCAATTTGAAGCAATATATTCAATGTGGACAATTTCTTAGTGTACCCCAGTCTCATGACTCTCATCATCATCATCTCGATCATATGATCCCCACAGACTAAGCTAGCTCATGATGCAAAGTTGAAAATGGTTTTTGAGGGTTTAAAAATTGGTTTGGGATTAATTATATAGAATAAAGTTAATGCATGTACCTGGCTAAGCATATATTAACATGGACCGGCTGTGACGGTGAGGTAACAAGACCACCAATGTTGGCGGACCCTACAAAGTCAGCAAAATCAAGCTGCTGGCTGCTGCTAACAAATTAAATTGTTTTGTCACATCTTTCACAGCATAAGAAGTACCAAAATCGCCACCTAATATTCACATTGTTTATGCACTTGGTCAAGCCGGCCAACCTATGCTTATTATTATTATTATCTAAACCTATATATGTGCTTTGCAGTCAGATTAGTGATCTTAATTAATTAGGGATTCCACCAATATAAGTTAAACAAGCATACCACAACATCATGAAAAGATTAATTCATGTTGTGAAATGTTGTAGGAGGTCACAAAAGAAAAGAAGAAAAATTAATATTTTGTTTTCTTGGTTAGTTTAGTATTATATAGGCCTATTGAACCCATTAGTTTAATTTTTGCAGCTCTACTTTGTTGAACTCAATTTATGGTGAACTTGAAAAAATGGGTTTGGCCAAAACATTTTGAGTTGTTAATTAGGCATATGCTGGCAGCTGCAATATGTATTATTTGTTTGTGGATAAACCCACACTGATCCAACAGCCAATCAGGGCTGGACACGTGGCTGGTCAGACCCAACTTCAGTATTTGACTTCTCAGTGGTCAGACTTTGACCTCCACCTCATCACAGCTCGGCACTTCCTCTGGCAGCTCAGATAGGGTCTCAATGCCGAGTCCTCCATGCCCGGTCCGAGCCGAACCGATGATCTTCCAAGGGATTGAGTGTTCATCTTTCCACGGTCATCCCGGTTCGGCTTGGCTCGGCGCGGAAGGAACCTCGTCTCGAGTCTAGCGTCAGCCAGTTATGGCTCTGAAAGACCCCTATCTACTGGATCGGTTCGGTCAGGAATCCCGTGTCCGATCCGATCACACATGGGCTTCATGTATACACATAAGAACATGTGTTCGGGTCAGCTCGGCTCCCCGCCGCCATTCCAAAGAAGATCACGTTGGGATGAACCGCCACACTTAAATGCATCTGACAAAGGTCTTCTGACAAAAGATACAACCCAGCCTACATTCATGACTACTGAGGCAGTTCACCTGAGTCTTCCATACTTGCATTCAATGCAGCATTGAATGCAAAACAGGCGGGTAGCTGTGCATGCCACTGTTCACGGCCGAACGCGTGGACCTTTCTCAACCAGCCAACCACACGCAGGTAACTTACTCATCACAATCTCCTTTGCCTATATATACCAACTTGTATGTGCAAAATGGGGGATCTATCTATCAACTTCTCACCAGACAAACACTTACAAAAAAAGCCCTCACTCACCCAAGAGCATACCCGACTTGCTGAGAATAAACCCAGAACATTTATCTTGTTCTTCCCATTCTCCCAAGTTTATCCTTCGTTCTTCCTCACCTACCATTAAACACACATCACTGACTTCATCATCGGAGCGTGTTTGGCTGGTACCACACCGGTCCATCTCCTTTGATCTTGTTTCTCTTGCAGGAAAACCTCACATCATCATCCAACAAGACTTCGGATCAGCCAGGTCACCATCTCTAAGTTGTTGCATCTCTCTTACGGTAATTTGCATCAACATTATTCATTCCTAGCCCCGAATTCAAGAATAGTAAAAAGCACATTTATATGCTAAATAATGTCTTTAGGTGGTAGTTAAAAGTAAAAATTTATAAACCTTTGTAAAATGACATATTTTAATGAGACGCTTTCTCCCTTTAATTATGACCTTGTTGGATATTAAATCTTAAATTATGTCTTTAGAATTGATTTTCTTCACATGATTTAGTTACATTAGAGAGAATTAAATTTTGAACTTATCATTTTGCTTAGAGTTTAGGTAAACTTCCTTTGAACTAAAAAAAATCATAAAATTTTTCAGTTAAATGAAACTAAACACAAACTTATTTAAATTCTAACTCATTATCTTACCGCACGCACTTGATCTCACCACTTGAGTTAAATCCACATTTCTAAAAAGACCATAAAAAATAATTCAATATTCTTATAATCTTTCTGATCAAGATTTAGAATGAATATTGCTGTCCTAATCTCAATGAACAGGGTTCATGTCCTTTCCCCCTCATAATGAGGGGTTCCCTTTCTCTTATATTCAACATGAGCTCCTTTATTTTGTCTTTGCCTACTTTGATTCTTATATGCATTGATGAGCTTTTGACATTGGGATAGATAAGTATACGGAGCCAGAAAAGAAAGAAAAGAAAAAAAAAAAAAAAAGCATGGTCAAGCAATAATAACTTCAGTGCCTGTTATACAGTGAAAGACCACTTAATCCACACTGCTGTTATGTGCTCATTGGTAACCATCCCTTCATGACCTACCTGATGATTAATACTTATTAATTTTACCATTATACGGGCATGTTTCAATTTTATTAATATATATATATAAAAGGAAAAATTCTCAAAACTCATTAATTCATTTACTCTTTTATTTTTTATTTTTACCTATTCAATGTATTTGGGCCCTTTTACAATTGGAATATCCAATTAGCCCTTCAGACACATACAACCTTCCTATGTCCTACGTACTCTAATACCAAAAATATAGCACAAGTTAAGCTAATAAGTTCAATATTTACATGGTAGATATTAATGGCATAGAGTAAAGACTAAAGACTAGCTAGTCCACATTCCAAACAATAATGATTGTCATTAGGAAACATTTTCTTTTTTCTTTTTTTGAGCTGAAGATGTTCATAATGGACTTTTGGTCCCTCCACTTTTTCTTGCTCTTCCTTCCCAACCCTTGTAAGTAGAATTTGATTCTCTTTATTCCCTTATTACTTTGGCTATATATATAAATATATATTTTAAAGGGTAAACTAAATGAGAACCACAAGCTAATGTGGGTAGGGAACAAGAACAACATACTAAGAATTGGATTGGAGAATGAAAATTAGAATATAAAGCCATTGCTCTCATCGTGGAACCGAACTGATTCATGTACCAACAATTATATAGAAAAAGAAAATTTCTTTATTACCTTTTGGGTTAATGGCATACAATAACATTAAAGTTGCCAAGTTTAGGTATTTTATTGAGATTTTTATATTTTGGAATCTTACTTTTGACATCATAAATAAGATGCTGAGGTTACAAAATGGCTTGCGTGATAAAGCTTAAGTTTTTCTCTTTAAATAAATTGTCATTTTTATATAAGGCTAAATCGGAGGCCTCAAAGACTTATTATTAACTTACATTTGTAATTATTACTCAGTTATATCCAATAATCACGTGGAAAATAATAACATACACTCAAAATACATTGTCAATCGATGGACAGTATGTTTGCATCAATATGCATTTAAGCACTTTTCGGTAATTTTATATAAAAAAAATATTAATGAGTGACCTATATGTAGGAAAGAAGAGAAAATAGAATCCTTTTTGAGATTTCTCTTATTCTTATGTAGATAGATAGAGAAAAAAAACACACACAAAAACAAACAAAAATTCTTTGACTTGGAATGAAAATTTAATTATATCATATCCTCCAAATTCAAATATTTTTAGAGAAAAAAATAAAAAGAGTTCTTTATTAATAAGCCACAACATACAACCTTTTTTATTCCTAATTAAACTCAAATTTCTAATCTATTTATTTTTAAGCCACAAAAAAGATTTTCAAGTCACAATTCAAGAAAAATTAAGTATTGAGTATTCAATACTATTCAAACTCAAGCATACCCAAATAAGGTATTTAAGCATACTCAAGTTTTAATTTAATTTTGTTTGAATTCTTTTGAAATGGTAGGGTTTATGGTTTATTCTTTAGAATTTAGGGTTAAAGCCCTAAATATGAAATCATAAAACCTAAACTCTAAATGCTTAAATCTTAAAATTAATAATACGTACTACATAATTCAACAAAGTGTAATTCTACAAAATTATAAAATGTAACTCTTACATATTGTATCATAAAAAATTAAAGTATAACTCTTTACATATTGCATTATAATAAAATAAAGTGTAACTCTATAAAGGTTTTATACAGCATTAGAAAAAAAAAAAAAAAAGTTTTAAACTACTCATTATGGCTTAAAAATAAATAGATATTTTACATAGATTTATGAGTGAAACTTACAATTTTTTGTAAAATTTTGCTAATTTACTTAAATAAAGAAGGGATAAAGAGATAAAATGAGAATGCAAATAAAATATTTATGTGATGATGAGAATTTTATTTGTGTTTGAAGAAATTTGGCATTTGGAAAGTACGCGCCATGGGTGGCGTGTGATGTAGTAGTGAATGGTATGTGTGGGGGGGAGTATTCTGATCTGATCAAATGTTTCTATCATCATCTCCAATCCCATCGCATCACGCCCGCACACACACAAACACACAACACAACAGAAGAGTCCTCTCTGCAGTCTCAGGGCTCTGAAGTCAATGCCCTTTTTATAAAATAAATATCATCACAGAAATACATGTTTTGATAAGTTTGCCATTGGTGGCACACACATGCTGATGCCCTCAAATTCCTAATTCAACCAATCACCTCCCACCTTTTATATATCCCCAAAACCGTTGGGGGCACAATTTTCCCTCTACCCAATTTACACCCCAACTCCAAGTCTCCAAACCCACCGAAAAAGCAAACAAACAATTTCAAGGTCGATCAAGTTAGTAGTACTAGTAGGGAAAACTAGCTTGCTACATAGATAGATAGATAGGAAAACTCAAACTCAAGAGTCCCCATTCCCAAAAGCTCTCTCTCTCTCTCTAGTCTAACAAGTAAAGAGAAAGATAGATATAGAGAGAGAAGAAAGAAAAGGCACAACAAAACAAAACATAGCAAATAAGCAAGCAACAACCCAAAAGCCTTGTTTTTCACTCTTCCAAATCCCATCCCATCCCTAGTTCCAAACCCATATCATAAAAACTCTTCTGATCTGTTTGGTTTCGGCCGCGGTGGTTGTGGTGGAGGTGGCAGTGGCAGTGGCAGCGGCAGCGGTGGTAGTGACAAAAGACCCACCAATGGAATACAGCTCAAAGGCTCAAGAAACTGCCATAGACTCCTCACCTAGAAGCAATGGCATAAACACAAACAGTACTGTGTGCAGCAGCAACAACCACAACAACAACACCAGTTCAGGGGTCCAAATTCCCACCACCCCAAAAGCAGTGACCCCCAGATCTGACTCCAACCCCTACCCAACCACCTTTGTCCAAGCTGACACCTTCAACTTCAAACATGTAGTCCAAATGCTCACTGGCTCCTCTGAAACTGTCAAGCAAACCACCCCCAAACCAACCACCCCTCAGGCCCATCACCACCACCATCAACAACACCATCCTCATCATCATCATCAAGATCCAACGGTCAAGAGCTTCAACATCCCACCCATCAAGACAGCTCAGCCAAAGAAGCAAGGCTTCAAGCTCTACGAGAGGAGGAGCAACAACCTCAAGAACAGCCTCATGATCAACACCCTCATGCCCAATTTTGCTCATCACCATCACCACCACCACCAATCGCCTTCTGGGTTCTCGCCACGTCACCCAGCCGAGATCTTGTCTCCGAGTTTGCTCGACTTCCCTTCCCTCACGCTCAGCCCGGTCACCCCATTGTTGAACGACGACCCGTTCGACAAGTCGTCGTCGTCGCCGTCGACGTTGGGCAACTCGTCGTCCGAGGAGGACCGGGCCATCGCCGAGAAGGGGTTTTACTTGCACCCATCTCCGAGAACGAGTACTAACACTCCCAGAGACCCCGAGCCAAGGCTCTTGCCTCTGTTTCCGGTCACTTCACCGAGAGTTTCTGGGTCGTCAGCTTCTTGATGAAGATGAAGGGAGGGAGAGAGAGAGAAAGGTTTAATAGCTCTGTGAGTGATCGAGTGATTGATTATAAGGAAGATGATTATTAATGGGTTTTGGATGGTTTTCATTGACAGGTACAGATCTTTGTTTTAATTGTACAATTTCATCATCTCTTCCATAAAAATGGTAAAAGGCCTTTGCATGTTCAACCTCTTCTTCTTCTTTTCTTTTTTATTTTCCAATTTTTGTGGTTATCTTTCTTTTTTCTTTAGCACCAAAGGAAGTTTGAAAATCAAATTTCCAGATTTATAATATATCTCTTTTTTTCTTTTTTATTCTTTTGGTTTGTTCATATTCCATTGATGGGTTCTCATGGATTTTAAGGGAAGTTTCCAGATATACATGAAATTGGGATATGAATTTCATTTGGCCAACTTAATTGCATGAATTAGAAAAATGTTGTTTTTTTTCCTCAGTATGTGTGTGTGTGTGTGTGGTGAGAGATGACTTCTCAAAGATGAGGGTGTGGTTGGACAATCAAGAATATGAGAAACTCTTGTGTTTAAGTTTACTAATATATATGTGCAATGAATCCTATTTACTCAAAACTGGGTACATTGAGAGGAGTTGAGAGGAGTGGGGGGATTTAACTTGTTGAAGGGTTCTAGGGTCCCCCATTGAGGACCACATTTCCCATTCACTGAGGCCAAATGTGAAACTTCCACCTAATCATATGGTATATGTACATGCCATGTTGTACGTGTGAGCTAGCTAGCTGTTGCAATTCATGTTGAGCTAATGCAATATATACTACATGTGCTTGCTCCTCTATATTGTTGGATAGTGTGGACTTGTCATGGATCTTAGATATTCAAAATAATCTTTCCATTTTTTTTTCTTTTTTGATAAATAAAATTGAAAATAATTAAGTCACTACACTCCTATAGTCCTATATATAATTATGTAGACCAAGGTCCAAGGTAGTACTTCATATTATTGATTTTTGGGGAGGGAAGTACATAATTTAAACCTAATTTATTGACTCTCCTGGCCCTCTTTCTCTCTTAATTTTTCTCTTTCATATATATGTTGAAGAAATAGAGGAGATTGTCAGAATCAGTTTAATTTTTCACCCACCTGCTTGTTGAACAGTATGAGAGAATTTTCACTTGGGGTCCTCTTAATTCTTTGTTATTTATCTAGCACTCGGTATATTAATTTAATGGCTGCTAAGGATAGAGAAATCATTATTCTCATATGAACCTTGCTACTACATACAACCCAAAAATGGTCAAAATCAATTGGCAAGGTGTGGCGATGCCCAACTTCTTATAAGCCAAGCTGTATTATGCTAGATTATAATTTCAAATATAAGACAATACACTCCACGTACATTCTAACACGTAGATGAACAGCTCAACTTTCATGTCAATTTACATGAAAATTAAGAAAAGTATATGTATGGTATCTTTTATTCTTTGATGATAAGATAAAGACTATGGAGTAGAGTATATGTAACTGAGGAAAAACCTTACGGACTCGAAGGGAACTGATCACACTGAAACATTCTTTTTCTGTGTTTTGTTTTCCCCATTCAGTTTTATTGTGATGTAGACTTCTTTCTTTGACTTGTAGAATAACAGCTTTCTTAATATGCGGACACAGGAAAGGAAAGGAAAGAAACAGAAAGTGGGACTTTGTTAGGACAATGAGAACCAAAGGAGAAAATAGTACAAAATTCATATAACCAAAAGCAGATAAAATGTGAAGACTTTCCCTTTTGCCTTTTTTAACTTTCAACCTGTCATTGTGTGTATCTGGACACTGTTGGGCAACAAGTGGCTGCTTTGAACTGAAAAACCGCCAATATCTATTTGCAACTTGATGCAAGTAGATCTTCTACTGGTGCCAGTTTTGGCTTGAGAAGGATTGTTACTTTTATTGGGCAGTTCAACCAGTCTTGGATTTTATTGGAAATTTGAAATCTTAATATTCATCAGGGTATTTATATCCATTACTAAGGTCGTTTCCTGCTTTCTCTTTTTAACTGTCAACGCAAAAACGATATTGCTTCTGATACAAGCACAATATAAACAGATAAAGTGAGATTCCATCCCAATTATTGGGACAATGTCATTAGTACCTTCTCTGAAATTCCTTCATATGATATACCTAATTCAATACCTGTAATTTTGTATGCCAGATTACCAACCTTGCAAGTTAGTAGGATTTATGCACATAATTAGAGTGACCAACTGCTTAGACAGCTACCAATTAGAATCTGACACCATTTGGTAGCATGGATGATTTTAACTGCTTAGACAGCTACATACCATAATTATGTGAATGGGATTTAACAAGCAATACTACAACTGAAAATAAAAAGAAAAATCCAAAACACTCAGTGATGCACATTGATAGAGCAGGAAGTCATCAAACATAATCAAATTATTTGTTCCAAAACTAGAAAACCAGTATATTTTATTCATATATTTATTCATGGTATATACTTATCATTTTACATGATTACATCAAGCACATATTCAGATTTCCAAGAAAGAATGGATTGTCTTGAACCCATGATTCTCTGGAAGAGGTCCATTTCCTGGTCTTATAGATACAATCACTTCCAATCCTGAAACATGAAAAAGGTACCATAAACAACAAATGTCAAAGAAAATCGAAATAGCAGGTGAATGTTTTCTTTCTCTCTTTCTTTCTTTCTTTCTTTCTTTCTTTCTTTCTTTCTTTCTTTCTTCTTTTCCTTACGTTGGAGCAACATTGAACAGGAAGGCATAGAAAATTTTGGTCAATCTTCTACCAGAATTTCCCGAGACCAAACTAAGCCTATTATCTATTTCTGGATGCAAGATAAACTATCCGATTTAATGAAATCAGATAAGGATTTTGTCAAGAATAGTGTTCTAGATGGCATTTAAAGACAATACAAAATGTACTCATCTTTTGGATTTTCTCATATCTTCAGAACACAAAATTATTTATCCTTCTAAAGGATAACAGGCTTTCTAATGTTGAAATGATGCCATTGCTAGACTTTCTAAAATGGTAAGTATGATACCATGGCATTTGCAAGCATGCTCATATTCTCATTTTAAGGATAATAAGGTCCCCAAAGGCACCATCCAGAACACTGGTGGTAGGGGAGGTCCTAGTCCAAATTGTGGTAGGGGAGAGATTTCTAGTGTGGGTTGCCAATGACACAAACGAGGGGAGGGGGTAAAACCATGGGCATCTTATTACCTGCCGCCTTTGCAGCTACAGCTTCTTGAAAGACATCTGTTATAAATAAAACTTCTGATGGCTTATCAACTCCAAGAGATTCCGTGATCTGAGCATAACTGCTAGTTTCTCTTTTGTTCCTGAGAGAGAGAGAGATATTTTAGATAGCTTGAAGTGAATTAGGAGAGCTTGAAGCTGATAAACAATAATGCAAGTAAAAATAAAATTTTAAAGCAGAAAAGGATTCTGAGTTTTCTATGTACCCCACTGTGGTGTCAAAAAATCCAGACAAATATTTTCTTAGGTCCCCATAGTTTGAGTTACCAAATATAAGCCTCTGTGCCAACCTGCTACCACTAGAGTATATGTACACCTGCCACACAAAATATGTCAACAGTGAAAGTATGTCTTCAAGAAATCAAACATCAACTGCATCAAGGAATTAAATCTAGTTTTGCTGGATAAAGTATGAACCAAAGAAATTGGAAACAAATGCTTTAGCACCCCATGAGCTAAAATTTGACCATGCTATGCACATACCATCCTCAGCGATTCAAATTTATATGACAAACAAATTGAAATTAGGATCGTTACCTTTATATCTAAATCATTCCATTTCACAAGAGCTTCTGGAACATCCTCAAAAACTACTCCCTCTAATTCATTATTTTCAAATCCAGTTCGCCATATATGACCCTGCATAGCTAGAAGTCAGCTACATCCCAAAGAAATGCAACAAATTCCTTCTAAGTATCCAAAATTGCTTACTTGCAATTGTTTCAAGGCAGTGATCTTCCTATCAGCTTTTATCATCGATTCAACATTAGCAACCAAAGCTGCAATAACCTCGTCTTTCCCTTCATCATCAGAGGGGATGGGAACAGCACCAACAACACCTTTTTCCAGGTCATCTTGAACCTACAATAAGGATGTAGGACTTTTAAGTTTTAACTATCATTTCAAGGTGTCAAGCTTAGTTCTCAAAATTTTGTATGTGCATAAAAATTTAACTCTTTAAATAACTGAAATGCTATCCTAAGCCCAGAGTTGTCCAACTCAGTGCTAAATGCTTCCAGTTTTAACTTCTAGCAGGGATTAGTAAGATTAACTCTGGTTTGCTCACTTCAAAATTAATTAAATTCACATAAAAAAACAAAACATTCTTTCATCAACTGAAGTTCCACAGATAGTTTCTTACTGACTATTGATGAGTTGTTCCTATATATTCACGCATTATGTGGTGCACTACTTAACAGCTGTAAACTAATGTGGTTATAGAGGTGTATTGTCAACAAATCAGAACAAAAATCTTACCTGGAAGCGCAACAACTTTATGTCATCTTGAGTTTCTTCAGTGTCATATGTTGCAGAAAAATGCCTCCCAACATTGTTGCGGGCATATGGAAAGAGAACATCAGTCACAAATGATATTGGAGTAGTAGTTCCCTCAATGTCAAGAACAATGCAGCGCTACAGAAAAAAAAAATACATAAAGAAAAGGAAGAATGAATGCAATTTTCTATACTATAAACCATAAAAATGCTAACTGTCAAATGCCACAACCAAAAGGCAATATCTGCACTAAAACACAAAAACACTATCAAATAAAAATTGAAAAAATTGAAAATTAAGGATGACTCCAGATCCCTGACGTTTCCAATTAACTGAAAGGAAAAAAATTTAGATAAGAGTTTAGAACCCTGAGAAACAAACAATTTAAACTCACTGGCAATGCCTTAGATTTATTATCTGAATCCGCAGTCCCAGCCTTCGCGGATATGTTTCTCTGCATGCCACTTCCTAAAACTCCTTTGACATTATGTATAGGGCCATGGATTGGAGTAGACCAGTCCAAACCCAACTGATTAAGTTTGATAGCAGCATCAAAGAGATAGTGATAGCATTCAGCCTGAAAAAAAAAAAAAAAAAAAAAAAAAAAAAGATGAAAAAAATATTCAGAATTTAGTAGAAAACATGTAGAATGAACTTTGAAATCACTAAAAGCATATAAAAGGCTCCATCATTCTTTTTCTTTTTGGTCTGACAAGGCTCCATAATTCCAGGTCAATACTTTTAGACCAATATATATAGGTAGAAAGCTTAGGACTCTACATAGTCACAAGACTCACGACTTTTCTTTTTCTTTTTTCCTATTTTCCTATTTTCCTATTTTCCATTTTTTTCTTTCTTTGGAAAAACCTATCCATGCTTGAAGAGAGAAGAAACATGCAATGTTGTGGCTTTAGTTTCTATTACCAAGTTTATGCTCTTGAGATGCAATTGAGATTCACAATGTTGCTACTTATGGACAATTGACATAAGCATGCCACTTTCAGTAACTAGCATGCACAAAAAATATGATACAGCACACAAAAAGCCAATTTCTAATGCAAGAAAGAAGCAAGTGATTCTTTTTTTTTTTTTTTTTTTTTTTTTAAATAAACTGGGGTAGGGGGATCTGAAATTGGGACCTCCTCCAAAAAAGTGGAGAAATATCACTAGACCAATATCTAGTTGGTAAGAAGCAAGAGATTTTATCTTCAATAATTACACTGACCAACTAAGATTCCGCATTTATAATCATCACATACTACTATACGTACAATTATCCCCTAAGATACGCACCTGAGTCTTAGCACTGATCCATGAGTCTCCCCATATATAGACGCCATGGTTACGAACCAGCACAGCTGTTGTTTTTGGGTAGGCTTCAATCTATAAAACATGAAGAAAAGCAAGACTAGTCTGAGGCACACTATAAACGAAAAAACAGAATGTAAAACCTGGAGATCTTAACCTACTTCTAGAGAAGGCATTCATAAGGTCCAGAAGAACTATCCTGGGTTTTCCATGGGTGGAAATATGTCCTACTACTGATGAACATAAGAAATTCTAAGTTCAATATCGATTTTTGTCTAATAATAATCAAGCAATGACTTGAAAAAAAAAAAAAAAAAAATCCATCAGCATAATTAATAAAACGACATGACACAGGGGATTAAGTACACATCTGTGCCATGTATGAACTAATGCAATCATATTGTTACTGGGATCTAGTCCATCCGGATATTGATTTCTTTTTTCTCTTACAGCATCATATGCAATCTAAGATCAACATTAAAAGTTGATAGAATGGCTACACGCTAATTAAGTTCATAGCATGAACATACAGCTTTGGCAAGAGACGCCGTGAGCTCATATTCATAGGCAGTGTTTTCTATTATTGGGACCACAAGTTCATCATAATAACCATGCCCTTGGATTCCTTTGATCATTTCCATATGAGTGATCTGCAAATTTGTAAACCACAAAAAGAAAGCAAAATATTAAAACAGACAACCAGTAAAAGTAGGCAGGATTAACTACATAAATAGAAAAACCCCACCCCCACCCCAAATTAAATATATGTATTGAGTTTCGACAGCATGGGAACAGTCCATATCACAGTAACTGAGTTATCACTCGGCACTCTAACATCATGATGCTTTTTCAGAGTTTTACTGCTATTGTTTTGCATATGTTCTTCTAAACAATACCCCAATTCATCACCGCTCCTTTAGTTAGTCGCTTGAGATTGTCTTCTGCTTGATGTTCCATTTTATGATATGAATAGAAATTTCTGTGACATTTCCAGTTTCTTCCTCCCTCATTGACTCCCATTCTCAAGCTAGATATTGTGCACTGAACAATTACCCAATTTTCTAAAACCCATACTCTGCTATAATCTTCATTTTACTCTATGCACAACAATATCAAACTATTGCACAAGCAAAAGCATACTGGTTCTGGATTTCCTATCATATTACTACAAAGTTTCAAGCTACATATCTCTACTAAAGGATACAAAGTTCATTAATTATCCAAAAGACCTTGAAAGAGGGTTGAAAGAGGGAGTCAATACATTGAAGACATATCCAACTATTTACACAAAGGGAGACAAACATAAAACAGAGGAAACAAATATATCAACAGTAAAAAAAACACAGGTTTCTGTGTGTATGTGCGTGCATGTTAGAATTTATTAACATTTTTTTATCCTCACTAATGGAGGCCAGTAATAAAGCTTACTCGGAATTCTTTTGATAATGGATTGATCATTGTTACAAGACAAGATTCTATCCCATGACTATGAATAACAGCTCCAGCATTACGCATCTCATATGCCTGAAGAACAAGAGAAATAAATGTGAACTGAGCTTTTCAAAAGAGAGGTCAGCCTTTTCCAAAAATTAAACCAATGGTGAGAATGCCATGAACCACAACATCCACAAACAAGTCATGCTATAACATGGAATCAGAAAACACATAGACACAGGATCAGTGGATCAAATTACAAGGTTAAAACAATGTTTAGTCAAACCTCCACATGTAAAGTTCAACATTAGTTTGAAATGATATCCAAAACTAACAAACAAAATGAAGAACTGATTACTTAGAAGAAAGAACATCAGCACTTAACATGGAACATTGCACAATAACCCAATGGATAAATAATGTAAGCAAAGAGAAATGGCTAATAGTAATGACAGCTCACATCTAAGCTACCCTGTTCTCAGTTGTCAATGTAAGTTGTGAAAGATTTACATTTACATTGTTTCAACCTTCAAACTAGGACTCCTTTTTCTTCCTTTTCTATTGGATAAGAAGCTGTCAAATTTCAACCAATAACTAAGTTTCACACTTCTACCACAATTGACATGATTCAGGTGTGTTTTCATGACCCTTACATCCAAAATCATGTATGTTTCAAATTGTGCAGCATTGTACCTTGTAATTGAGATTCCTTGACCTTTTTCCCCGCAAAATCAATCGCCTCTTGGCAATATTCTGATAGGGATCCAATAGTCATAAGCAATCAAAATCTTCAAGAGTGAATATTTTGGTTGCTAATGGAATTTTGGAAAAGATAATATATATACACAGAGTTTTGTTTTTATGATTTTCAATATTTGGGGCAGTTAGGAATCACAAAATCCACCTAGCTTAGCCTACAACAACCATTTGCTTTGGCAAAGCTATAATTTTAAATTTTATTATATTATCTTCTTCTTCTTAGCGAATAAAAACAGGGAAACTGAAGATGTAAAGAAAATACCATAACCACCAAAGAGTTATGAGTTAAGAGTATCACTCCCATTGTGTCAACAGTGTTATTACCGATACTTGCCACAAAAAATATAGTATAACTAATCTCAGAAGCTTTTATTATTGTCCGAATCACATAATCAGACACGGACCCAACAGGAAATTTACAAAACTGGACCAGATAAGTCATTTAAAAGTTTACAAAATTCTCTCTGATTTATCAAAATCAAAGAATGTCAGAGCTAATTTTATACTATTTAGAAGAAGCAAAACGAACTGATACCTTCATAAAAAGTGGACCACAATCAGAACACTTCGGAGGCTTGTGCGGGTATGGCTTCGGAGATGGAGAAGACACGAAAGACCCATTTGGAGATAATACATACATGTCCTCTGGTAACATTCTCTCTTTCTGAACGCCTACCCACATTACAAACACACGAAAAGTTGAGCCCAAATATTCATTACCCCAGGAACAACATAGTATACGCATTAAAAATATACCCAAAGTTCAAACAGAATATGGAAGAATAGAGAAACTCAATTTTTAGCATGGAAAAAAAACCATAAAACAAAGAACACTTAAGCTTAAGCTTGAAAGATGTAAATCCAAAAACAAACAAGTGAATTAACACGTACATAGCAAAGCATGGTCAAACACCCACTTGTGCTTGCCTACAAACTTTCCAAAACAGATGCAAGATTCAAGATTGAGCTCATATGACAAAACCCAGATATTAAAAAACAGAAAATAACATAAAAAGACATAATTACATAATTTAATTATAATAATACGAACCTAGATACCAAACAACACAGAAGAGCCATAAAGACTCAACATTTAGCATAAATAACAAATGCCCAGAAAGCAAACAACCAAAATAACACACGAAAACACAAACTTCAGCTTATAATTAGCATATACAGAAATAAAAACACATAAGAAACAGCACAAATAACAAATTGAAAAAAACCATGTATACCCAGAAGAGGAGCTACAAGAAATACCAGAGGGAGACA
The DNA here is from genome assembly GCF_963921425.1 of Dryas octopetala. Classification (NCBI taxonomy): domain Eukaryota; kingdom Viridiplantae; phylum Streptophyta; class Magnoliopsida; order Rosales; family Rosaceae; genus Dryas; species Dryas octopetala. The sequence goes on along the minus strand of NC_141366.1, from coordinate 12,704,613 downwards.
TGACTACGAGTTGCTGAGGCTTAGGAATAGAGTCATCGTGGACTTTGATTGTGATGCTACCACCAGTTCCTGAGACCCATCCAAGATTGTAGAACTGGCGGCACAGGTCTGATATCAGAACCTTGGTGTCGCTCACTGCTCTGCTTTCTAAGTAGGCCTGCGATGTCGTACCGAGTTTCACTCCGTTCACTGCTGCTGCTGCTGCCATTGCGGGTCTAGAGAGAGAAAGAAGTATGATTGAGCTTCAAAACTAGGCCACCTTCAAAGCTTCGGTATCAAAGAATAAAAAATAGAAAATCTAAAAGCCTCAGAGAGAGCTATGATCGTATTACCAACTGGTGACTGAAATGTGGACTGTGATTGGGCAACGAGGAAATTGTGTTGCCAAAGTTTGTTTTGTGGGATTTTTAGGTGCCATGGTATTATTAAATTCACGTGTTATAACTTATAACATGAATTAGATTTATAACGAGTTTATTATTATTTTTTTTGTAACAAAGTGTCTTGTATCAGTTCATACTCAAAAGATAGGGTAAAGGCAGACCATTTACGTCCGGCTTAAGAAATTCACAACAAATTTTACCTCATTGATGTTTGGCTTCAAGGTCGACAATATAGTTTTCTTTAATAGTGTTAAGTAAAAAAAAAAAAAAAAGTAGTAACAATACAGTATTACAATCACATTGAAAAATTACTCATTTTGTGAATGTGCAATGTAAATATGCTTTAACCAAAGAGTTCTTTACTAATAAGCCACAACATACAACATTTTTTAGTCATAAACCTTACTTTTAATTTATTTATTTCTAAGCCACAAAATATATTTTTAAGCCACAATTTTTTAAAAAAAAAATTAAGTATGAAGCATTCAATACTATTCAAATTCAAGCATTCTCAAATAAAGTATTCAAGCATACCCAAATTTTAGTTTAATTTTTTTTAATTCTTTTGAGAGTTTAGGGTTTATGGTATAGTCTTTAAAATTTAGGACTAAAGCCCTAAAACCCTAAATATGAAGTCATAAAACCTAAACCTTAAAATAATATAACATCATTCAACAAAGTGTAATTTTAAGAAATTATAAAGCGTAACTTTTGTATCATAACAAAATAAAGTGTAACTCTTTACATATTGCATAATAACAAAATAAAGTATAACTCTATAAGGGTTATATACGGCGTAAAAAAAAAAATTATATCTTTTACAAAAACTGACTTAAAAATAAATAGATCTTTTATATGAATTTACAAAGACTGGCGTAAATAAATTTTTTTTTTTCTAAAGTTTTGCTTGAAGGATTGATTGTCATTTCTTTGTTTGATAGACTTGCACCTACTTAGCTCCGCAATAGAATTTGATTCGATATCATTATCACTCAATAACATGATTGTTACTAACTAACTGTTACTTAATTACATAGTGTGAATGTCACTCAATTATATAGTCTAGCCGTACAAAAACTTCACAATTTAATTATCATCATCTCATAACCATTTTTATATTGTCGTTGTCAATTTATTGGAAGTATATATGAGGCGTTGGCTGTTGTACATACCTGCTTAGATACCACCAAGCATATATTATAAGGTCTTAAAGAACTTCTCTAGTACAATCACTTATGACATATAATATGCAACTAAAAAAACTGTAATTATTTAACATGTAATGTAAGTATGTAACCACTGTATTGTAGAATTTTTCTAGTGGATCTTGTCTACCTCACTCCCCTAGATTGGCCCGGCCTTTGTGGCAAACTTCACATCAGCTTCCCCTTAGCTTTAGGCAATTTTTGCTCTGTGAACCCAAGAATTGCTATGCTTACACACTAAGTCAAATTTTTTTATTGTTGTCTGAAAACACAAAGTCAATTAGAAATCAACATTATTCAACAAAGATTAATTAGGTGACTATATATATTCACATGTAAGTGAGAAAACTTAATTACCTGAAAGCTGCATGAGGTACAACCGCACTCCATGCACACTTTACATTTGTTAATTATGTTTACATTATTAATGAATGCAAGGTTTGCATTAATGTTATAGATCGAATTAGGTACAACCATGATTAATCAAGCTATATATATATCACAAACTTTGAAGTTGATCAAGATAATTTACAATAATGGCAGAAGCATGCCCAATGAAAACATGTTCCATAGTCCGCGTTCTCCCATTCCTTGCATTGCCTACTACATCTTAATGGCCAAAGAATGCATGGTCCCGACCACGTTCGACTTCTCTGCCCACATTTTACATCCTGTTCTTCCACCACAACTTCTACCACACAAAAAAGATAATACTAATGATAATAATAATTCATTTTTCTCATAGAAAAATAATAAATTAATTGGATTACCATAAGTGCTGTTCCTAACTTTTTGGAGGCTCGGGCCAAAAATATGAAATGGGCCTTTTTGTACACAATCTTAGTTTTACAAAAAAAAAATTATAAATTTCTGTAGAGATGTTTTTTCCATTTACATATTCTTAAGAAATAATAATTTCATACAAAATGAAATAATATCACAGTTTGTACAAACTTTGAACAATAAATAATTAAAGTTGCAGAGTCTTTGGTCATACAAGCTTTAAACAAAACTAATTAAAGTTGCGAGGTCCTTGGCCAAAAAAAATAAAAGGTTGCAGGGCCTTTGGAGTTTGGACATACAAGCTTTAAAGAGGGAATAAGCACTAAAAAAGAGAAACCCCAAACTAATTAAACTAATTACAGCATACCCTAATTTCTTTAGAGAGGGAATGATGACTAAAGAAGAGAAACCCCAAATTGAAATAGAATCAAAGAAGAGTTCTTGGGGGCTGAAGCTTATAGAATTTAAGATTCGATCCAATGCAAGGAATGGAAGAAGAGAAAGTGAGAGGAGGGAGAGAGAGAGAGAGAGAGAGAGAGAGAGAGAGATCTCGTTCTTCTAACAAAAAGAAAATTTAATGTTTAAATTTTTCAATAAAGAATTGAAAGTTTAAAACATAAATTGATTTACTAGTTAGTTATAAAAAAAAATTAGTTTGGGCTTTTTACAAATTTGGGTTTTTTAGAAATAAGGTATTGTACACTTTTATAAGAATTGTACAAATCACATATTTTTAATTATAGTTTTTTTTTTTATTGTATAGTGTATATATATAAAAATTTGGAGCCCTCCTTGAAGATGGGCCTGGGCGGTCGCCCCTCCAGCCCATGCTCAGGGACGGCTCTAATTACCATGTTTAATTAGTGACAATGCCATCTGCTAGCACTTAATTAATTATCAAAATTGATTTTGATCTATGTAATTAGCTAGTGGTGGATTCTTTGCCGTTTTTTTTTTTGTTGGAGGATTCTATACAATAGAAATATTCGACTTTTGTCAAATAGACTAACAACATATATAATATAACAATGGTATAGTATCAAATTATGAATTTAGTTCATAAATAAACTTGGCCTTTAACTAATAAGTGTTTCAAATTTATAATATGAAAAAAATATTATTCTTGTACCTAGTTAACTCACCTCCATTAATATTTGCAATGAGGATTAGCATTAGGTAAATGGACATTCTTGTAGTTCTAGCCATACTTTTTTCGCTTATGAAAGATAAAAATGACAGCCATGTATATATAAGGAACTTTATAGCTAAAGCTACAAACGAATTGAAACCAGCTGGAGTATATGTATATACATTGGCTTTTTAATCACAGGAAGGTTATTGCTCTAATTAATAAGGTCATTTTCTCCCTTTTCTGGATAAACTAACAACATAGATAGCATCTTCCTAAATCCTTATATTAATTTATTGAGTTTTTTTTTTTAATTATATCTTATATTTAATTTTCTCCCTTCTAAACAAATTTTTTATTTTTTAATAAATCTCATATATATTATATTTAGGAAGGAATGTTCTAGAAGTTTGGTAGTTGACAACAATAATTATTTTACATATGATATGAATATGATTATCATGCATATTGTCCATATCTTAGCTAGAAATTAAATATGTGCATTTGATCTTCTCTATATGTGTAAATTGTACGTAAACCCAAATAGGTTAAACATTTCTCTCCTAATTAGATACTAATTATTAGACCCCTATAATATTCTCAAACGTCACTCTTATAGTCTTATGTATGATTTATTATTTTTGCCTTACCCTTTCTCGCATACTAATTTATTTTTTCTTTTGTATGTGTTTTGAATTAATCAGTTAAATTATTCTAGTAATTAGTTTAATACAATTCTATACAACCCAATTTATTTTTACATATTGTTCATTTTTAACGTAGCATCATGATGTGTTTTATCAAGTGCAATGTAAGACTGTAAGTTAAGAAAATGGGCATTTTGCGGTAGTTTATTAACTTTGTTCATATTGACAATTACCAGTATAAAAATGACGGGATAAGAGATTGAACCAAAATGTACACCTACTACCCTTTATTTTAAAAGAGAATAGTCATACCTAAAGGCCATATTTATACACAAATGTACGTGAGACTTAAATGTGAGACTAGATACTCTAATAATCTAACTTAAAATTACAAGTTTTTCTTTTTGGACTTTTTCTTAAAAGGAAATATTTATCCATGTCATATAGAACGCCTAGTAACAAAAACTATAGATCATAATAAAGGATACTCCCAACAAAGAGATGATAATAAAATTTTGTGACCCAGCTCCAAGCAAGTTAAAGCTACGTACCAAGACTATTTGTTGCATAAGTCCGGGCATATCGAAAAATTGCATAAGCTAGTGCACGTCAAGATGCTAGTATTCATAGAAAACCAAGTGCTATTTGTCCTGTGTACATTTTATTTATTTTTTTCTTTTTTATATTGGAACATTCATAGAAGAAACTCTTTTACATAATCTGTGATCACTGGATAAACACACACAAAAGAAAAAGGATTACAATAGAGATGCAAAATGACCCTAATTAAATGGAATTTAGCAGAACATGCCTGCTAGCAGATCAGCAATTAAGGTAAACCTTCTATATGCAATAATGGCAAAAGCATCCAAAGAGACTGTAACATACTCCAAAGAGAGCGTGTTCCCAATCCCTGCACTGCGTATCACAGTTTATTGGCATCCAAATGCATTGTCCAGACCATGTTCTGCTTCTGCGTCTACATTTTTCTATTACCATATATGCACAAATATATATATAAATTAATAGGATGATTTAATTATACAGAAAAAAATGAATAAATTAAGATATCAAACACATTAAAAGTCGGATAATGGGGGTTAACGTCTAATAACATGAATGCAAAATTAATTCAAAAGCATATGGAGCAACTACTTGGTGATTAAGTGAAATGTGTTTTTTGTCCAAAAAATAATGAAGTATTTGGGTGCGTTCGGTTTCCTTTATGGAAATTATTTTTTGTTTTGATCTATGATATTTATCGATGAAATAAAAAAAAGAAGTTTGCAAACTGTTTTTAATAGAATACCATACACCCTATGGTTTCTTTTCTTAGACTAGAATATATGTTCAGGGTATACTTGAGATTTGCATATATAATTTGAAGGAGAAATTTTTGCGTGTTTAGCGCATTAATTGTACTAGATTTTAATACAAATACGTAAAGTTTATTATGTAACTAAAATCGGATTCTTAAATAATATTTGGAATACACCAATTTAGATTATATCACAAAACTACGTACTCATGAAATTCTACTCACCCGCATTTGCGAGCAGTGTGATTCGTGTGAAGGCAAGAAATATGGCAGATAGGCAAACACATTTAGTATTCATAGCCATATCTTTTCTACATCATTGGAAGATTGACTAATTTAAGGGTTTTCATAGCAAGATATATGCATGCATGATGGAATGAAGCCTTTATAGACCCTTCCTTTGGCTCTTTTTAGTGTCAAGAGAGCGAACTACTTTCTTTTTTGTATTTTCCTACTTTTTAATTAAGATTTTTGTACTTAATGTTTTTCTAACTCATTTTTGTGCGTATAACAAATTAACGTACAATATGTTCTTTGTTTTATAAAGTGTTGCACCTTATTATGTTAATGTTTTTGATGACTGTAAACTCTGCTGCAACTCTTCCTATATATTCCGATGAAAAGGTGTGAGTTTCAGTCTAACGAAGGTAAATTATTTATATCTTTTCATTTTTCTTTGTTAATTTCTTCTACTTTATTTTATTACAATAACTCTTTTGTTGTTATGGTTGCGACTACCTTATTTCTGTCTCTCTGCTTCATCATCTCCAAATATCACACAAATATAAAAATAAAATAAATAGTATCAAGAAAAAACGAACTCTTTGCAGCTTGATCTCCATAAGTGTCACATACATCTAATGGATCGAAGGAATATTCTAAAAGTTTGACAAGTAAACCTCTCATGATTGTCATGGTACACACTCACACCTCTGCAACAAATTAGATAAAATAAAATAAAAATTTCCTTCTACAAAATCTTACATATTAATCAATCATCCAAACAACAATGTTTAATTTAAGGCACATAATGTCCTTCATTAGTGAAAAGATGCGATAAATATAAATTTATATAGGTAAATGTTATTTTATTAGACAATTATCATGTTATGTAATAAGATTCTCAATTTAAACAATTAAGTAGGTGAAATTTTGTTTAAATATATGATGTGCGATTTATAATTTAAAAATATAACGTTAACTAATTATTAATCTAGTAGTATTTTTCTACGTTAATAATGTCCCAAATTTCAATAATGCACAGTCTCTTGAAAGTACGAAGTCTTAATTTGGAATTAACCTAACCAACAAGAGGAGGTAAAAGAATGAGTTAAGATATGGTTCGATCAAGTGACGGAGCCACTTTAGGCCGAGGGAACATGTGCCCCCACTAACCCAGGGCAGCTCTCCCTTATTTCTTATATATTGTTATAAAATAGTTCTTAAGATCCAAACAACAAATAGCAAACATAGTCATATAAAGTTGCAAAATGATGTTTTGTAGTTGTAACAATCAACTTTATTGGTTGTGCACGTTTTTTAGTATACAAAGTTTTAAGCCATATAGGTGCCCGATGCATATCATAAGTCTAAATTTCTTTCGCAGGTGTTGAGTAGCTCAGTTGGAAGAAGCGTAGAATTATCCACAATGCATCTAAATTCGATCTCCCCTTCCGTAAATCAAAAAGTCTTTATTATTTCATATCATGTAAGGCGCCCCCTATAAATCTCTGACTTTGCAGTTGTTCGATCGCTTTTAAACTCTTGAGGTGATGAGAGTGAGTCGGATAATGAGTTAGGATTAAATCAATTGCCTTAAATGTAAATAAATAAAAATAAAAAAAAGATTTCCATCCAGGTTCTTTAATTTGACATTTTACAAACTTTTATAATATTGTAACCATACTACGTTACATAATATTGATCTATTAGTTATTATTCTTTTTTACGCATATTAGGCATTGAGCGCTCTGCAGCCATTGTCGAGAGTTTGGCAGTGCATTTTTGCTTCTTTCTCGAGCCTTTGGTAGTGGTTTATCAACTTTATGTTAAGTTTTAACTCTGCCAAAAATTTCAGAATTAAAACCTAATATGCAGTCTCAACAAATCTCATTTTACTTTAAGAGGGTATGAGGTAAACTCGTACCCTATACCTTCGAAAAAAAAAAAAAAATGATGACAATTCTTTGATGTCGTAGTGGTCAAAGGGCTTCATTTAGAAAAAATAAAACCATAGAGTTTCAGTCAAAAAAGAAAACCTAATAAAGATTAAACTTAATTTTTTGAAAAAAAAAAGGTTTGATCCCTAATAAAACAAAACAAAAAAGACATTAAGCCCACTTCCGGCCGGCCATGGCACATAAAAAGCTAATCTCAACAAGCCTTTAATGTCAGACCAAAGAGAAAAACAGTGGGGGTGGACATGGTACGATATAAGACGGTATAAGCCCCATACTGATACCATACCGAAATTTTTATTCGGTACGGTATGGACATTTTTAAAACTGATACCATATCATACTAATGTTCTATGAATTCAGTATGGTTTCGGTATGTGCCAACATTTTAAACTTTTTTTTTTTTTTTTTCAAAAAACAACATTTAACAACCAAAAAGATATATTGTCAATCCCTTACACTTTTATTCTTACATATTAATTATCAATCATTTGCTAGTAATTGTCTAACTCTAACCTAATATTCTTACATATTAGGTTAGTTAACTATTTTGCCCAAATGTCACTTGGGAGTGAGGAATACTAGAATAGGGGATTGAGAATTCGATGTGGGCAAGTCTACTATAGTCTATAGAATTGCCCAAATAGCCATTAATATGGCGACACTTAATTAAAAAAATATTAAATAATTAAATTAAATATAATTCAGTACGGTACGATATATTACGGTATTGAAAGTTTCATATCAATACCATACCGATTTGGAATCAGTACGGTACGGTATGTAATCGGTATTGTTTTCCAGCATAAAATTGACATGGTACAGAACGGTTCGGTTTTGGTATTTCGATTTCAAATGCCCACCCCTAAAAAACAGGCCTTCAATGAAAAAATGAATAAATAAAAATAAAACATGAAAACAAAATGAAAGCGGAGCGTTTGGTGATGGAGACACTAAACGACTGCAGTGCATCTGGTTATCCATATCCTGGATAACACCCTACTCTTTCTAGGCTTCTAGCACACTGTACATTATCCAACTAAAAATTCGCCTATGCAAATTACAGAGGCAATCTTTCTCTCTTTGTGTCTCTCGCTCTTCAAACAATGTCAAAGGACCGTCTAGTGAAGAGCTTGAAGAAGGTTGCTGATGTTCAATACAAGCTCTTCACAGCTCGATATGGCCAGCAGCTCATTGACATTTTCGAGTTCCCTGTAAAGCTTGTGTTCTCTCCCTTTACTCTTGCTTTTGACATTGTTGGCTCCGCTCCACGTGGGTTTGGCGTGCCCGAGTTGATTTCCAAGCTCTCGTACGCCTCAATCTTTGTGAGTTCTTGTAGAACGGTGATATTTTATCATATGGGAATTTTTGTGTGCGCGCAAAGTTTGAGAATTTAGCAGGTCTTTTTCACTTTGAGTAGAATTTGTCATTTGGTTCTATGGGTCACCAGGTGTTTGTAAATCTGTTAATGGGTTTTGTGAGTTTTGGGATAAAAGAATGGATTTTGGTATATAATTCTGAAAAAATGAACTGTTGATTTCAGGCAGTAGCTACTCTAGGAACTTATGACATAGCGTTTGAGCTGGGAAAGAAGGTGATATGTCAGAGGTACTTTTCAGTATCCTTTTAATTCTCATGGCTGTCCTTGTCTTTCTTTATGTTTACATTCTCTGCTTGAGATTTAGCATCTATCACTGTTATAGGTTATAGTTGTACTATATATAATACACAAATATATGTATATATATAACAATGTTTTGGTAGACTGTCTATGTGTAATTTTCAAAATTGTGTTAGTATTCATAATCTGGTTGCTCTGTAAGCTGACAAATTGGACTTAAAAGGATCTTACCTGTGAATGTTTTCCCGGGTATATTTGAGGGTATACTAGGTTCATAGTTTATTTTTAAGTTGGATGATTTATTAAGTGTGGTCTTGAAGTGCAGGAACTGTCAAACCTGCAACGGTTGGCAGGCATTGCGGTGCACCATGTGCAGAGGATCAGGGAGGTTGCACTACCAAGTTAAAAATTACACCTTGAAAAGGTAGACTTATCTCCTATTAGATTTTGATTTCTAAGTATGAAAAGAATGGTAGCTCTTTGAGCTATAATATGCTCTTATTTATTGCAAAATGAAAGGGTTTTAAGCTTGGTTAATGGAGGGAGATTTGCCAAATATATAGGTTTTTAGATTTTAAGTTTTAACTGTATGCTGAACCTTAAAAGGTTAGCACTTATTTTTATGGGAATCTTTATTTTTGTGTAGACATATCTAATAAAATCTGTATCTGTGAGAATTCTTCTAGTAATGAACTGTCATAATAATTGACGTCTCAAAATTTTCATCTGAGTAAGTAGTCACAGTGTGTACTGTAATCACTGTAGGAGCGTGGTTTATGGTGTATTGTAATCAGTGTGGTGTTTGGTTTAGTTGGGAGCACACAAAAAGATAATGTATCCATTCATCCAAAACAACAATGTGGTTTCTGGAACCATAAAGCTTTCTGCACTGTTTCTCCTTGTTATCATAGTTTTAGACATTTGAGGTTGGTTATTAATGCCATATTAATTAAAAATGTTTTTGATATCTTGGTTTTTATCACTGCAGTATGTTTTGTCTATATTATGGCCCCTGTTTATCTATCATCACCATCAGCACTGATGCAATTAAGCTTTGTTCCAACCATACCAATATGTTGATATTTTTTCTTTCTCCTGTGAATCCTCATGCAGTGGAGAGAAGGCAACAGCTGAATGTGTTGCAGATGCCATTGCTGATAATCGGGCCGAGTTGGTTCACCTTCCATCTGCGATAGATCTTCATACGCCATTGCCATCTAAGGACTGCCCGACCTGTGATGGCACGGTAAACCTTTTGTTCTCAAGTACAGCTGACTTAGTTACATAATGATATATGCTTATGTCTGCATATTTCCATAATTCGTTTCAGTCATTTTCTGCGCAACATTTTCTTAGCATCTCAGTGTTGACTTTAGACTTGACATGAGATGTTTATCATATTTCAGGGTGTGATGGGCTGTCCTGAATGCAAGCACAAATTACAAGTCAGAATCTCTGCAGATGATGTAAGTTGTTTTGGGATTTTTCAATGCTTTCAAATTTTATTGCTATTGGTTTGACATTGTATTGATCTGAACTTCTGAATGTTCCAACTTGGTCTTGACTTTCAGTCAGATGCATGATTCAACACTACTATGTTTGTGAAGTTACATCTTGCTTCCTAATTCTTGAACTCAACAAAATTTGATTTTCCGAATTACCTTTACAGTTCTATGTACATTAATTGATTTACTTTTAGAATTCACTATATCTGCTGTCTATTTGGAACTTGATTTCATTTGTTACAAAAGGGCAGTGTGTTAATTTGTGAAAACCTGTGTCAATCATATAAAAGAAAATTGTTATACTATAGCCAATACTTGAGTCCATATCCATTTAACTGTTTATTGATGAAAGACATGTTATATTTATGAACTAAAAATAAACTTCGACGGAATCTGATTATGTCAAAAAGCTACTAGCCATTGTTACATGATTAAATAAAGATGAGTAATATACAGGAGGGAGGGCCTTCGCACCTTTAATCTATTGATGCACATCTGATATCTCACACTGTAATGTGTTGAAAACAACTTCCACCCATATGTTGAGTTTGATTCTGACTTGGTTGAGTTGAGTAAATTTCTCCCAAGTTGGATCATTATTATGTAAACTGGACCACCTTCGAAGTTTATGGTTATTGATATTGGTTAGAGCTATGTACATCATATAAATTTTTTTCTTTGAAGATAGGAGCAAAGAGCTGGATGGGGTTTGGGATAAAATTGCCTTTTTAGCTTCTTTTTGGGCTTCCATTTCCAAAGAGTTTGAAGGGGTACCACTTTTTTTTATTTGTGGTAATTGGGTTTCTTTATGTTTCCTCAAGGTTGATCTTACATGTTTGGTTGAAAGTTGATTGATTATTTTGTTTTCTTCCTTTTAATTGAAGGACATGTCGTCCTCCTATGTATTTCAGAATTTCTATTGGGTAAAGTTTTGTTTTATAATATATAAAAAAAAAAAGTTCAGTTTAAAGCATTTGTGGTATAATATTATCACGTTCTCTTGTTTCATCTATGCATTTGAGTAATGCTTCCATCCTTACTCTTTCGTGTTTTTTCTTTTTCCTTGCAGATCATGGAGCCTCCCTGGAAAGCCTACAATGTGTTGAGGAAGATGGACTACCCCTATGAGGCTAGTATCATTTCTTGTCCTCTGCCATCTGCTATTATTTTCAGTGAGAATATTTTTGTTTTGTTAAGTGTAATTACTAGTGAGAATATTTAATAACAAGCTCCCATCTAAATTTAGAATGACATGAAGCAATTTCCCCCGTGCATGTATCACCATATCTTCTATTGTTGATAGATTATTCTTGCCACTATTCATAATGTTGATAACTGCCCCACCCTCCCTATTTATGAATACAGTTAATAGAATGAAACCTTTTTAACATATAAGATCTATGACTGACGTAACTCTAACCTCTGTTGAAAGAGTCAATATGGTAACTGCTGTGCTCTTAGCCTTGCTAAAGAGGATGTTTTATTAGATGAAGATAGTCTATTTCATATTGGATCTTCTAATAGGAAAAAAAATTCTACGAATAGGATTCTCAACGCCAAGGCAACATCAAGGAATAAGAGCTCCATATCATCAAGGATGATAACAATAGTCTTCAGATGGGGTATTCATTTTTGTTGTTATGGTTGTTAGCTGCTAAAGATTCTTAGAAATATCAAGGCAATAGAAATTCGTACAAATTGGGGAAGTGATTTTTCAAGATCAGTGCTTTTGTATTCTTCCAGTTACTTTTGTTTGTTTCTTTTCTAGACTTCATATATAATAGTATTTACTTTTGAATATGCTTCTGTACATGATTGATTGAATAAATTTCTTTAATTTGCGTTTTTATGCATACATACAATGAATATAATTAATGTTACTGCACTGGATATCAGTTTTGAGATCTTGTTTTCTGATGTTCTATTATCCATATTGTTAACTGTTTCAGCATATAGTTCACAGCATGAAAGATCCCAGCATCGCTGCATTTTGGCTGTTTACCTTGCCTCAGGTTGTGGGTGGATTTGACTATGATAATGATGTCAAGCAGAAAGTTTGGTGGCAATACAAGGTTTACAATTTATAAGTGCTGTATTTCAAAAAGTTCCTTATTCACAGCCTTTATTTTATGTTGTTTCTTGTCATATTATGATGGCACTTTTCCCACTGTCTTATAATTCAAAGATGCTAGAACAATATATATATATATATGTATACAGATTTTCTCTAGGGCGGATGCATCCGTTTTTTCTTTTTTGCGAATATCTGATGCCGAGCGCTTGGCAATGGTGGCGAGTGCTCGGTAGTGGTTTTTTTTTTTAATAACAGGCAAGCGCTCGGCACCGTTTCCTCCTCCAATTTTTGAGGGTATTCCCCAAAGGGTTCACACCATACTCTCCTAGGGCGTAGGATGGGGCTTGTGCCCAAAGTTAAAATCTAACATAAAGCTGACAAACCAAGTGCCGAGCTCTCGGAGATGAAGAAAAATACATTGCTGAGCACTCGGAAATGGCTGCCGAACACTTGGTGACGGGAATCCGTGAAAAAAAAAAAATATGCGGGCGTTCGCCCTTGAGAAGGACTATATATTATACCCCATTTTACATTAACATATTTATTCTATGTACAATGGTTTATTACAGCAAAATTGCAATACTGCTTTGATCTAATTATCTATTCATCTACTTCCTTGTTTATGGATTCCTCTTGGTTCAGGAATCTATGCGGTATGATCAACTTCGTGATGTGGTAGCCAAGCGAAAACCTGGGTGGGAGCACTTGCAGGAAGTAAGAAAATGATGTATAATGAAAAGTTCTGCTAATGAATTCATTTGAAACATTCATCTAATGAGCTTGTTGTTTCTGTATGTTTTTTTTTAAATGATTGTTTGCTTTTAGATTTGTGTAGTTACCTTGTTTGGCTGAAACTAATATACTGCTCTAGTGCTGAAAATGCTATCATGGTCCAACTGGAAAGTTTGATGAAAAAATGTTGTGTACATATATGGCAGAAACAAAATTAAAAGAAATCAGAAAAGACAACTTCAAATCTTAAAATATTAATAGAAAAAACAGATTTGCAGACTCTGGCCTTTGGCCTCTCTTTATCAACTTCTCTTTCTCTTCTTATTTTTTCAGAAAAGCTTTTGTTCTTAATGTAAGCTTCAGCTCTTAATGTCATAAAAGATGATTAGCATCTTGTATAATGTGTTCTAACTGAGGCAATATCTTATTGCCATCTGCTTCATACTATTTCCATTTGCCCAAAAACTGGGTTCATATGTTTGATAATTAAACCCTCATACATGTTAAAATGCGTAGTTTCTGCAATTTCATGTAATTTTTTTTCTTCAGAAAGATCCTTGATATGGAATAACTTTTCATTGATAGGCCTTGATCTCCATAGATCCTGATCGTGCCAGGGATGATCCTGTTATTGTGAAAAATATCCCTTACTATAAAGCAAAGAAGACACTTGAAGCAGAAGTCATGAAACTTGATCCTCCTCCAAGGCCACAAAATTGGGGTGTACGTAATCTGTCTTCAATCTATATGCTAGTTGTTATTCTTTGTATGTGTCAGACAGAAAGAAGAGGAAGATGCTCGCCCCTAATTTGGATAATGATGAACTAACTGTAGAGCATTGGCAGGAACTTGACCTTCCATTGAATGCATCTTCTTGGAGCAAGGAGGACCTCAAAGATCCTGAAAAATTTTATGAAATGACTGTTCTTCTTAATGCCCAAAGAGAAATTGCTGACAAAATTTTGGATGCACAGTGGGAGACTAAATGGCGTCAAGGAAAGGTTAGTAACTTCTAATTTTTTATGTAGCTATGGAAATGAATGGATTGCCTTCCCCTTTCTCTTCCTTAATGAACTTATGAAATTCATAGGAAATTGATGTAGAAACATTGTCCTTATATTTGGAGACCTACCAAGTTCCTCCCATTTTTGTTCTCACTAAACCCTCTACGAATGATCCCAAAGACAATGCAAGTGACATACGAGGACCAGTGGCCTCCTGGCCTAGTGTTATGTTGTAACTTGTAAGGCACTGAGAGACTGTACATGGAAGAGATCAAGATTTTGAGGCTCCTTGAGCATCAATGACGCCAGAATATATAAAAAATCTTTTATATAATAGATAAAGACCAGGAAGCATTGACGAATAAGAATAAAGAGAATGAAGCTACAGGTCAACAAACCTAGAGGATGAGAATCATGCAAATTTGTGCACTATTCCACATGCACAAACTCTCTCTCAAATATTGCCCTTAATTTCCATGGAGACTGACATTTTCAATTATTGTTGCTATCTTCTGCTGTAGTTATGTTAGCCATGAACCGTCACTTTTCAGTGCAATGACGTTATATCTGTTTTGATGCTTAGCTGAATGAGATGTTAGAGGAGAAGGTACGACCATACATGCAGAACATTGACAGTGGGGTCCTTTCTCAACCTATTATATTACAAACACGAGATCAGAATCAGAAGGTTTTACCACTTTTTCCTTTTCACTCTTTTATTAACTCTTGGTGATCATTGCACAAATGCTTAATTGAGGTTTCCCCTTACGGCAATATGAAACTTATGTATCCTACAATGCTGTGTGCTTGTTTCTAATATGTGTGTTTCATGCCTAATTTTGTGCAGAGGACTCCAAAACGGAGATGGTGGTTCTTTTGATGATAGTTTCAGCAAGTTTTGTACCCAGATAGCACAGTGGATTGCCTCTTGTTCTTTTCCTTATGTATGATTTTTTCATTATACTACATTTTTCCTCTTGGTTATTTTGTTTCCCTCCATATAACTTTCAGCTTAATCTCTTCCATTCTTGAGGCTATTGGGACATGATTGATGTAAATGAGAAGCAAAAAATAGCTTGTCATATTAACAGTGCATCCCTGAATTTCCAAAAGAAAAATAATATCTATAAATAGTTGAAACCCAAATACAAGGCAAGAATATGAATACTAGATGATGATAATGATAACAACACAATTGAACCCAGCTTTCCTTTTCTTTCTTTTCTCTACCAAGAAAATGAAAGGACCACAAAGTAGACAATGATGGAAAAACTAATGAGACCAAGAAAGTTCATATGCAATAATAGATTGAGGCTCAAAGGTTACAAGGGTGACTGTGTGGGCAGGACTGGAGGGACACGTATTGTCCAGTTTCATTGTCGCTCTCCCTCCCTTAATTGTCAAAAAGGGATAAAGGCAGTGTCCATTGTCCACATGTCCTGTGTGTTTGGCATCTTGACTTTTCGTATTTTCTTTTTGGCTAAAGGCTTTCACAGTTTCTCTTAAACTTGAAAGTGTAGAAGCTTCCCACGATTTTGTTAATTTGATAATTATAATTATTATTATGTTGAATGAAGGTTTCCTTGAGGCATAAGCAACTGAAACACATTAAGGGTGTCCTAACATAACATCAAGGTGTTCAGAATTGTTGAGGTTGAGATTTTGGATTTACTCAAGCTTGATTTGACATTGACAATATCCATATTTATAGTTTTAGGAAATAAAATTCTCTGCTTATATTTTAATCTCATGTTTATAATCAATCAATACAAGTTGCTTTACAGGTTTACACAATTTATGAATTATGATTTATATTAAGTTAAATAATTTCGTTTTTATCATAAATGTGATATCAACACAGAAAATATAAGTAAGAGAATCAAACTTACTACTGTATGTATTTATTGTTACGTTTACGTCCCTCAATGGGAATAAATTGCAAAAGCAATGTCAGCAAATGAGCATTCATGCCTCATGGTGTTATTAAATTATATTGGTTACACATTTACACTACATATAGTAAAATGAGAGAGGTTTTCTAAAACACTTTTTAATTAAGGTAAATTAGGTAAACGAAGGTTGCCATTTTCATGCAATTTTAGGCCTAAACCTAACTAGGACAGGCAGAGGGGACCATCCAGTCAGTCTCCCTCTCCTAATTCTTGATTATTAACTTGTGGTTAGAATTGAAAGATATCTAAAAGAAATCATGGAAAGATGAAGATGAGTGCTGCAATGCATATAATAGAATTAAGGATTCATAGCTGCCTGCCCTCAATTATCTAATCTCAATTCACATCATGCTTGTGTTGTGGGTATCCTCTTCAAATTGGACATATAATATTAATTAACTTGACATTCTAGTGCTTGCCCAATTGCAATTTTCCTGTGCATGTGCTGCCTCCTCAGGCAAAAGTTCACATTAAGCTCCTGTTATTGATACGATATGCATGTGTTCGTCTATAGTATGGACATGCAAATACAGATTTAATATATAGTTTACAAATTTATACCATAATATGAAAAAATAAACCAGTTAAAATTCTAATATGTTCGTAACTTCGTATAATATAATTTGAACAAAAGTCAATCTCTCTCTCTCTCTCTCTCAGGATTAATTTGAAGCTTTAAATGTTGAAGAACAACGTTTGCCATCACTCAATGATCACATCCTCCCAGAGTCCCAGGTGTCATTGGTTGCCATCAGGAGTGTAGACCATAGAGTCATAGACTATATCGATCCTACCTCTTTGGTCTATTAGTAAACAAGCATTTATTAATAAAACGTACCATGCACGTATATCTTCTTAGTTCTTGCCGACACATATAGCAAATGAATCACGATTGCCACAAAATATGTCACCTCACTTTTCCATGAAAATGAAAGCCTAGCAAGTAAGGATAATGTTTTTTTATTATTTATTTTATTAATCAACTTACTGTTATATAACACATTCAAATTCAAGACCTATTTCAATAAAAACAAAATTGATGTCATCTACTACTAGATTAAATAGTCATTGACAACAAAAATAATGCTTCGATAATATCAAAACTATTAATATTTAGATGATATATTCAAATCAAATTTTTCTTAATCAATAAATGATTTAGATTTATTGATAATCAGATAAAAAACCATGACCAAACAATGACATTATTATATATAAGTTTGTAAAGATCCACTGCTAACTTGCCAAGCTTCAATTTTATGGAAGATGGTGTGAAATTCAGATATGATGTATGACAAGGATAATTATATGCCAGGTCAATTTTGAATTCTATTTATTGTCTTCCACGATTGAAAAGTCACTACTGATCGAAAGGTACGTCACTACTCTAAATTATTTTAAAAGGCAAAGCATTCCAGTCAATGACTGAGTTTAGGTGTCTTAACAGGAAAGTTTTAAAGGTACGATCGATTTCATATAAATATCTCTTTAACTTTCTAACTTTCACTAGTTAATTTTTCTATATTACAATATCAATTTGTGAACCCTCAAATCTATTTATATATTATACAATATTCGTGTTATAAATCAACTTCTCAACATCTACAACTACATATGTAGCTAATATATGTGAATGCTCCTCAAAAGGTGGAGACTAATCAAGTATGAAGATGAGTACATACTGTTTGAGATTAGAAGGGTCCCCTGGGTCTATTTGTTTGAGGCACGTTGCAACTAAACCCATTTAATTGCATTGACTACTGAAACATGTATTCAATGCCCAAATTAATTAGCCACTTCTTATCTGTCTCTACAGTCAGACTTGCACACATATATGCAAATAGAAATGATCGAAGAGAAAAAAAAAAAAAAAACATCATTAATGCCCCTTTTCAATAGTTTCATGGTCCAGATGATATTTCACTAAACTTAAGATGGTCTAGTAATTAAAAAAAAAAAGGGTGGTCTAGTAATTGTTTCTCTATTTTAAGAGCTATGTTTTATGCTTTATTTTTATATATTTGAGTTGGTTTGTGATACAAATTAATCAAACATCTTCATTCCTAATAGCAAGATTGTTATAAAATGCACATGTATCTTAGGCTTTAGTTGGGAAGTACTAAAAGAAAATAAAAGAATTAATGATCGGAAGTACTCATGAGTCATGCCTTATGCACTATCTACCACCCTATGAAAAAGATAATTGCGCGCAGTATCCATTTTTAGTTGGTCATGAAGATTATACGTTGGCCATTGAATATAGAAAAACTTAGAAAGCCATTAATGACCAAGTCCCATACAATAATTTTTCTCCATAATACCCCACAAGTCCAGCACACGCTCCTTTGCTGAGGCATTAAAGCATATATAATGAGAAAAATAATATGTTGAGGACACATAACGGATAGATGAAACAATATTTATCTTGTAATTAATCTGCTGATCTTTTTTGGTGGGGGTTGATAGTTCCAACGTACAGTTACTCCATCAACGGTCAAATACCTAATAATAATTAATTATTTAATAATTTGCTCTTTCTTAACACTATTTGCATAGTTTTACAATAATAATTATAAATACTTACATCATAATTAAGGTAACCGTTGTTGATTTTAGCCTTGCTTTTCCTTTCAATTTGAGGAAAAAGATTATATGAAGAAGGTAATATACTAAATTGGATTTTATTCTACTAAAATATTTTAAACCTCGAGGAAATGGATTCATGGTTATTTTTTTTAAGGCTAATTTATTATTAAAGATCTAAATTAAAAAGACAAAAATAAAGAAGCTAGAACTGATTCTTCATGTGATTAAGATGATGTGTTATCCTTTGGCCAAAAAAAAGATGATGTGTTATCCTCCCTTGTCCTTCATAGGACCACCGACCAAAGATAGAAAAACTATGCAATTTGCTAACTTTTTTTTCTTTCTTATCAATCTCTTTTTAGGCAAAAAAAAAGAGAGAAAGAAACAAATACATTAAAGAGTATGGATACCAAAAAATGTTATATATCCTCGTATTAATTGTTGTACGAGGCATGTTCTATGGGGCATCTACTCAAAATAACAGTAGCTCGAGTCACACTAATTTATTGACAATAAAAGAAAATACTTTTTCTCCTAACAAGTCTCTCACATGAGGTGAACCAATAATATTGGTGTCGCTCTATGTGAGATATGGGTAAGAAGTTGGATTTTATAGTATTTTCCTTACTAAACTAGTAAAATTAAAATCTACTTACTTTCCTTGACCAAAAAAATATCTACTTACTTTCTAAAAGTGTAAAATGGATCTTTTTGTGTGACGGACATCTTGAGATCCACGTATTCGTGTTGTATCTTAATTGAGATTGTGTTACCCACACGAATCATTTATTTTTATATGTGGCATAAATTTTTATAAAATTAATTTTAATTACTAACACAATAACTCGTAAATAAAATAATAATTGAATTACATTGTTGTAGGAATTTGAGAAGTGAAAATAAACGCCCATGTTTATTGATAATTTATCATGATATTATTGAAGCATATAAACAAATAAAAACTAAATTCTCTTATAATATAAGTTCTAAGGTATGCAATGAACTTTTGAAAAAATGAAATTATTTAACTAAGAACCCCCTAATAAAATGACTAAATGAAAAAACACCCCCACAGAGTTATTTCAAAGAGCACCACTCTGCCCAAATCTGCTGCTGATGAGAGCCACACTGACCAAAAGAACAACCGAAGACACCAACAGGCTCGAAGGCGTTACAGCATGCGACGCATTTCCTGATGGATTTGGCGCCGTCGAGTCCGAGGACCCCGGTGGTGGTGACGTGGCACCTGACGGTGTGGGGCCCTCCGGCTCCGCCGGAGATAGTGAAGGTGGAGGAGTCTGGGCTGATGGGGATGGAACTGGAGATGTTGTTGGGGTGCTGGTCGATGGTGATGGGCCTAATGGGCCTGATGGGGATGGAGCTGGAGATGTTGTTGGGGTGCTGGTCGATGGTGATGGACCTGGTGCTGGTGGAGGAGAAGATGGCTGAGCCGCTGCAGGAGGCTGAACCTGAGGAGCTGGGGTAGGCTTGTGGTGCCTCACAGCCAAGACAATGACAATCAACTTCTGACCCTTTTCGCAATTACCATTTTGCCCACTGATGAAGAAGAATGGGCCGGACCTATCAAACTTGAACTCGGAATCACCACCCTCCAGCTTCTGAATTGGGTTCTTGGTGTTGCAGTTGAAGTAGTCGTCCTTGTTCACCTCAAGCACTGAATCCGACCCTTTCTTGTACTTAAAATCTGCCATGAAAAATACCCAAAAGCAAAATAAGAGCAAAAAACAAAGAAAAACACTGGATAAGCCATTCCTCTCTTCTTACCAGCAAATCACAGACTCGTGTTTATACCGTCTGTGATTTGCTGATAAGGCGGAATGACTCGTTACATGTAAGAAGCCAAACATGGTTCAGAACGAACAACAAGGACCCGAAAATATATATTGAGAAAGAAGGAGAGAATTGTGCATCGATCTTACAGAGTGTGTCATTGACTTGGAACCTGTTTCTCTCAGCCCAGTGGTTGTAGTTCTCAGAGGGGTTCAAGACCCACCCATCTCTCCCACCAACATTGAATCTATTGCCATGCGTGGCGGACAAAGAACAAGAGAACCAAACCAAGAACACAAGGCAAAGAAATCTCCCAAACGCCATTAGAAAATGAAATGAAAGCAGCAAGTTGCAGAGTTGCCCAAGAAGCCTTTTGGCCCTTTTACCGTTGCAGAGGAGTGAGAGAGAGAGAGAGGGGTGTGTACAAAAGCATATGTGGAATTTGATATATATACTGGTACGTTCAATAAAATAGTAGCTGTGGTTGATTGCATGCCATGTTGAAACCCTACACGTGGCACGATCGTATCGACCTAACGGTTGTATAAGTGGGAAATTTATTGTGGGTGTGTCATGGCCCAAAGGTGATGAGGAGGATTTGGGTTTGGTTGTAAGAAAAGAAAGAAGAATATCTATATATATGACCGTTGCTTTCCATGTTTCTCCATTAAAGATCCTACAAATAAAGTTTTTTTTTTTTCAAGCTAGACAGTCTGGCTCCGAAAAAATATGTCAAAAGGAGAAATCTAAACAATTAATCAGGTGGATTCTTCATTAATATGTAATTTGAATTGATAAATGTAATAACATAACATGCTACACTATTTAAATAATATGCATACAATATATTTATCTTTATATAATATGCATACAATGCTTTTAAATATAAATAATATGTTTTAACAATTCTATGTTTTCTTAATTTGCAACCCAAAAGTTGGAGTTTCAATCTCATCCAATGTACTAAAATAATTATAAAGATAAATATGTAAAAGTTGCAGGACAATTTAAATTTTCATGTGAGAAAAGAAATAAAAGGTAAATTGGTTATGTATTTTAATTCACATCCCCTAACCTTAAACTAGTGCATGTTAGGAATCTCTCTTTCTTTCTTTTTTAATTTGGGGGAAGGAGGATCAAACTTGGGTGCATTGTAGATAATTCTACGGCCCTTCCAACTAGGCTACTCAACAACTGCAATCTCTTTTTCTTTCTAAAACCACACACACAAAACAAATGACCAAAAGAAAGAAGGAAGAAATAAAAAATAAAGAGTTTGGGGTTGGGCTATTTGAAGTATATATAATTAAAAATTTGGCCGAGTACTACACTAGGCTCAATTATTTAAAAAAAAACTGACTCTATTATCATCCATAAACTTCTCATCCCAACTACCTTTCAAGTATTTTAATTACAATTTGGACCATTAAAATTAGCTAAAAGGACATCAATTATTTTTTTCAAGAAAAGAAAAAAATACTAAGGTATCAGCTTTGGACCTATCAACTTCTTACCCTTTGGTTACTCAGGCAGAAGAAATTCTTACAAACAACTGTTGTATACAACCACATTCTCACAAACCTAGTTATTTGACTATTTTGAATGTGAGAGAGTAGTGGTACACAAACTATATACAATATGTTTTCCTCAGGCAAGGATTGTGCAAGGGCGAGAAGAACTTCATGTGACATCACAAACATGACAAGAGGGAGGGTCCCACATCTCAATGTCTCAACTCTCTTTCCTCTCATATTTGTGATGTCAAGTCAGTATCTTGTTACAAGAAAGTTATTCTCGTACAAGGGCTTTGTGGTCAACATCTAATAACATTTATATGAAATATTGGATTACCAATTCCCTCAGCTCCATTGAAAGAAATAAAATATTCCATACAAGGTCAATTTTCTTTTTCCTCTATTGGTCAAAGGCGATTCTACAAAGAAATGCTTCAAGAATACAAATATTACAGCCTTACAGGAAACTGATATGGGCAATGGCCTCAACCATAACAGAAAACATGTGCAGTAAACCACATCAAGAACAAAGTGAGAGATTATAATTAAAAGAAAAAACAAAATTCAAAGCTGAAGATAGATAACGATATTACAAATTCCTTTTTAGCAGCTGGCCAAATGTCTTGGAGAGCTGTTGAACATACTGTGCCACATGAAAGCTCTTGAAAGCACCATCTCCAGCTCTTGATGAGTCCAGTTACTAGTTGGAAGGTGTTGAAGAAACATGACCAACTCTTGGAAATCAAGCTTCTTAAGCTCATCTGACCACTGAATATCAAATCATAGTGCATTTTTAAGTTATTGACATCCACTCAGTTGAAAAAGAAAATCCAAGCATGTAACCAAGTAAATTATATCCTTGCAAAGAAAGGAATTTTGATCTTACCGTCAAAAGAAAACTGGCAAATATATACACAAGGAAATCTGGCAATGCATCTCCTTCAGCAAGATACGTATCCCAGAGGCGGGAAATAAGATGGTAAGGAATCTAAGAGGAAAAAGAAATAACTGCAATTAGCTTTGCATTACATTATGAAGGCACAAGGTCCTGGACAAGATTACAGTTGGGGTCACTTAGTCCACTGTACATGAATATATTAAATACAGGAAACTACAGCAGAGTACAGAGAAGAATCTCTAAAAGCAAACCTCGCGTATTAAAAGACAGTTGAACCACCGGAAAGCAAATTGAAGAAATTCCAGCCCTTGCTCCTCCACGTGTCTAGATACAGGTTCTAGTGCAGTAGGGAAGAAAATATGAGTATACACATGAAAGATGATAGTGGAACTTTGACATGTTTCTTACATCCCAGAGCATGAGGTATTGTCATTTTCTAAAGATATTACATACAAGTCTGTGGAGTATACAAGCAAAAGTTGGTCTTACCTTCAGCAAAACCAACATCCCTAAAATACCCTTTCCAAAACTAAAATTTAAAACAAAGAATCTCTACCTACAACATGATACAGACATATGCAACAACATTTCATTGCATCACATGGAGATTTGGAAAAACTGTAAATGCAAAGCACATCACCTTCTTCATAGTTTTATAACATATCGCGACCAACCCCAAATTTAGCCTAAGAAGAGCCCTCTGCTTTAATTATTTAGTATAATGTGGCTGAATTAATACAACAAATACTAAACTTCTTTTGAACTGTTCCTACATGTTTAGAGCATTCCACTCTTTAGCCAGCCAAAGCCTCCATATGTGAAGCCATGCCATGCCAAACCTATCTCTAGATGATTCCTGCCTTCCATACATCCAGACTTTATTTCATCTCAATTGACTATATATGCAACCTACACGCAGTAGTACAAACCATCAACTCTTCTCAAAGTACCACTGCAGGCAGTGGAGCCAGTTGCCATGGCTCTATTATTCACCACTGGTTGCTATCCATAAGTCCAGATATACATAAAGAAAAGCAAAGAGCCATATTCAAAATTATGGCAGAGAAAATTAACCAAATGCAGTTTATAAGTACATATGCAAGTATCAATTCATGCAGGGAAAACTGTGCAAGAAGCAGAAACTAAATGCAAGAAAATGAGGGTTACCATCAATCCGCCTGACCAATTCCTTTAGCTTAAACACAAGCCTCTGGATTCCCGGTTGAGCAAATGTGTAATGGTCTTGCATACCATCAAGTAACTTTGACAGGCACCAATAGCAATCAGCCTCGATATTAGATATTTTATCAGGAGACAGATCATTGATCGACCAATTATCGACACTCCCGTCCAAGTATTCTGACAAGAAAACAACTAGAAAGGGAGTAACAAGGTCATTTATTCCCTGAACATATCCACTTGCAGGATGTCGAATGGCCCTGAAAGACATGAGGAGAAGTAACTTGAAAAGACTTCACTAATAATCATAAGAAATTAAGAATTAAATAGTTAAAAAAAAAAACTTAAAATTATGGTATCTTAAAACCATACTCCATTCTAGATCAATAATTTTTGAAAACTAAAATATTGGAATCCCAAAACTGCTCAGAAAATTCATCATGATAGCACATATTGGCATAATCTTTTTACTTTGGAAAGTAAACATTTATCTAAAAACAAATTTCATTGCATAATGAATTTGAGCACAGGAAAAGTGCATGTAGTGTGCGTTGATGCCCTAGAACAATCCAAAATTGTGGAGAAATAAAATAGAAACAATTCACATTATCAAGGTACCAGGAATTGTTTATCTGCATTTGATAGGCTGAACTTCTCAATTATGGGAAGAAGAGGGCCAAAAAACAGTTTCACATAGTTGAGGATAGTCATTGGAGTAGAAGAGCTTTGTCACTACTCACTAATAATCTATGCATGGTCCACATCTACATAATCTACATAGAGATCTACCATGAAAAGCCCACAGAATTAACCTAGAACCTTTAAACAATCCTGATCAAATGATTACGTAACAGTGCAGATGTAACAAATATGTTCAGTTAAGTGACAATTACAGTATGAGAATCATGCCCCATCCAGCCCTCTTAATGTACAATGCCAAGATCAAACCTACCAAAAGATAAGAGTGTAGAGAACATGCACATATGAACTGAAACGAGTCACTATAAACTTGACACTACTATCCCAAACAGTTTAGAGCTAGAACTACTTTGGTAAAACCAATAGGACAAAGACAGAAACTGTCATTGACGTCTGACTAGAAATAAAAAACCTCTGAAAACTAGAGATGTTAAAGCATTATTGGTATGGACATGGGCTGGTTTTTGGCACTAAACAGGACAATAATGCAGAAATAAAATCATCTATGTTTCATACTGTAACTGCAACATAAAAACCCAAGTGTTTAATGAACCAAAGCCCGTCGACTGAACCCTACAACTAAGACAATTGGTCTGGAATTCCTAGATAAACAATACACCTTTCAATCACTAGCAGATTTTACACTCTTGTTCTTAGGAATCAGCGGTCCAGTATATGCAAACTTAGCACAATCAGTAGCAGTACAGCACTGAAGCAACTTCAATTTCGTGGAACTTAATTATTGGGATGAAGATAAAAAATAAATAAAGAAATAAGAAAAAGATCAAATTAGAGCAATATGGGGAATCCTTTGGAGAATTATCAAGGACTTCATAGATTGGGGGGTCATAATGCAACCATTTCTCATGAACATATTCGATGTCATGAAAAACTCAACAATGACCAACAATATAAGGATCAATATAGTATTTAACCATGTGTAAAGGATGCGCTCCAAGGATTTCTGGACTTGTTCTTGCTGAAAAAAAGAGACATCTGGCACAGTTCTTGGGCAATCAACAGCGATCTAACATGGATAATAAAGGTAATTGTCAGAACCAGGTATAACGTATTAGCACTAAGATAGGCAATTGGATAACATTTAAAACACCTGGCGAAGCATGTTTATCTCATCATCTGAACGCTCAGTATCTGGAATGTCATAGTACTGAGAAACACAGTCAAGATACTCAAGGCGCTTCCTTCTTAGAACTCCCTCCCTTCTATCTGAATTAGATGGTGCATATCCCTGTTGTCAGTTCATATTTTAATTTCAAACAAGCAACAACACTTACTAGATAAAGGAAACCCAGGTTATCAAAAGGGCAAATAAAATGACCCCCTTTCTAAGACATGATGCTATCTTCAATACATGCTTTAGAACTTCCATTCCAATTACAGAACAAAATATCAAAAGAAAAAAGTTAACAGAAAAGTGAAAGAAGTAACACATGCATAAAATCTCAAGTTCAAACCATCGGCTGAACATTGGACACCACTGAATAAACTAGACACATAAACCCAGCTGCAGACATGGAAGGTTGTAATGAACAAAAATATAGAATACAAAAGAAAACACAAGGTAAATAAAATCTAGTGGACCACAAGGACAACCTTGCAGCTTCTATGTCATTAAGGCTCCCTCTCACAAGGTCAGCCCAACCAATGGCTTTTGTGGGAATTCCACTTTCAGGAGCTTTTAAAAGCACTTGCCTTCGGGCCTTTCACAAGCCTATTACTATATGCAAGCCATACAAAGTGGGTACTATACAGCCATATGGGCAATAAATCTACATTTCCGGCATCTAAAAAAGATAAATAATTATGGTTAAATATTTGATCAACAATTGATAACAAATAAAAAAAAAAATTTCATAGTGCTTCCTGCTTCCTAGAAGTATCAAAGCATCAAGCTTACCAATAGAAGCCTCCATATATCAGGTCGCATATATGGTGGTACGCCACTCCAAGCCAGCTCACGCAACCTCTCTACACAAACAATTAAAAATTAAAATTAAAAAAAGAAAGGAAAAGAAGGATCCAGAGCTCAATTACCACTAAAACAAAATTTGGAGTGGTAGTAGACTTAATAAAAGAATAATCTAGGCTAACAGAATGAAATGCTTTATCATACAAGCAACAATATGTTGTGGGCTTTGATTTCCACTGAATTTCGAGATACACCTTTCTTTTTTATTCATGTGGATTGGCATGTGGTTGTTTTTTAAGTTTCTGTTTAGTTTAGATGTTTTGCAACATTGATGAGATGCTATAAGACATTGTATTTTCAGTAGACAGCCTGTTCCCTGTGTTTGTCTCTGTGCTTAAATCATATTAATAAAATTCTATTGTTTCTCATAATACAAAAAGAACACATTCTAACAAGTCACAAGTCATTGTAAATGAAAGGAATTTGGGAAGGGGGGGGGGGGGGGGGGGGGAGGGAATGTAAAGAGAAAATGATTGTACCTAATATGACTGTTGTCCCTGAAAGAACCTTTGTGAACTTCATAACTCTGGCAGAATCAGTAGCTCTAGCTCCCATAGTGGACTTTTGGGATCCTTTGAAGGTATTCTCAAGATGAGAGGCTGATGATTTTGACTTATTTAAATTTGCATTATTGATTGATTTGCCCGAGCTCTCAACTTCTTCCTATTTTAAAGTAAAAGTACCGTTTGTTACATTCTCAGTTAATTAACTATAGCAGATGTTATGTTTCTTCAATTTATTAGACAAAAAGGGTAGAAGGAGAAACCTCAAATGCCTTGTGCATGTGATCACTTGTTTCAACATCGTTGAAGGAGAAGCTCTTTTCAAATTTTTGAGAGGGTTTTTGCAAGTTTGGATCATCTAGCACTTCTGCTCTCCTAGTGAGTAATACTTTACCAGGAATACTACGACCTTTGAGCAACCTAAATATCAGAAAAATATAATCAAACATATATAAATAGATGACCGAATTGTAAAGCAAACAATACATCTGATTTGTACAGAACAACATTTTGTAACTGAAGCACGCAACCAAGTCTAAAGAATTTGATGATATGCTACCAGAAGAGCTATGGGTTGCTTCACTTTGTGACCTGAACTAAAAATAGCTAAGATTTTTATCAGAAATATTGACACAAACACTGAGCTTTCATCACAAGCTGCCAAGCCTCCAGACAGACACTAAGGATATCAGATAGAGCATTATATAATGCAATAATGGAGAGGAGTCATGTTGTCAGGAGGCTTAGAGTTGAGAAACTAAGCACAAGAAACAGATCAAAACTGTGAATCACATATTAACTCTAAATTCAATTAGTCTGATTGCTTCTGTTTTCTCACATTTTCCCACCAACCAAGAAGAACAGAGCATTAACGATTTTATCCAATTTAAGCACACAGATCTTCCAAATTGCACTACCATTCTCGCTGATTTTTATCAAACACATCGAAGTCAACAAAACCCATATTCATTTTCTCAACCAACTCTTAGAATTTGACAAATCAAAAGCTACACGTGTTGGGACGAATTCAAGAATTGGATTCCCAAATGCAATGAATTAGAATTCTAATTATAACAGTTCAATAGTTAAATTACAAGACAGAACCTTTTGCTGAATGGGTTTTCAAATCTGAGGAAAATCACAAGCAAATGCCCATAAGAATTGAGAAATAAATAAAAATAAAATGTATTGGGAACTGGATTGGTACCCTTGAACATTTCTGAGGGTTTGGTTGAATCTTGAATCCAGGGTTGAGATAGCACTTTCTTTCTTTGAGTGATTCTTGTCTCTGTCAAAGCCTTGATTGCTCTTGTTGTTCATGGTTGCTCTACAATGAGCATGCTTTTTCTTTTTCTGTGCTTTTGGTCATTTTCTCTCTACATCTAGAGAAGAAAAGAAAGGCAGCAACACAACAAAAATAGAGGAAATAATTAAAAAAAAAAAAAAAAAAAAGAAAAAGAAAAAAAGTCTTCAACTTTTTCCCTTACAAAGATATTATCTTTGAAATATGATGTATTTTAAATTTTGGGAAAAAATTTATAAACATAACATATATTTGATGGTTGTTTTATTTTAGGACATTAATTTTGATTCATGTTAATAAAGAACACGTACTTTTATTTTGTGTCAATTAAAGACCATTTTTTATTTCAACTTTGGTCCAACATTGGACCCATCAAAACTCCACCAAATTTAGCAAACTTATATTTGGTTTAAAGCTATGTATCTCCTCTTTACAACCATATAAAGATCACTCAAATTGGACATCTACAACTCCAGATAAACTCGAAACTGTTCAATCGGATCTTTGGGAAAAAATTTAGAAAATCGGACAGTTTCGGGTACTCTATTTTGGGGCTGATTATCTGGAGTTGTAGAGATCCAATTTGAATGATCTTTATATGATTGTAAAAAGAAGATGCATATCTTTAAACCCAGTATAATTTTTTTGAGTTTGGTGGATTTTTGATGGGTCCAACGTCGGGCTAAAGTTGAGATAAAAACTGAAAAAAAAAACATGATCCTTAACTGACACAAAATGAAAGTATGTGTCCTTTATTAACACAAAGCAAAATTAATGTCCTAAAATGAAACAACCATCAAAATATGTGTCTTGTTTGTAAATTTTTTTCTAATTTTTATCCCATCCTAACTTGATTTCTAATTTTTTTTATGTCACCTGTGTGTTTTTTTTGTCCCGGCACTTTTGTTTATTTATAGTTATCCTATGCCGCTAGACTTGAACAAGTTGTAATTCACATACAAGAATAACCATAACAAATTCATGCTAGATATTATTTTCTATTTTTTTTTTCAATCCAAATCATACAAAAATAACTGTTATTTAAAATAAAATTGAAATTTAACCAACATTACATTCTTTTTACTAAAACAACAACAGTCACCAAAAGAATAAAAAAGTTAGACAACTTAGGCAATGCTCATGATTTTGATAGTTGTATCATACGAATATTCATTACCTATTTAAATATAAAAAAATTTAACATACGAGTATACGACACATGTGATGTAGACAAGTATATAACTTTTGGATTCAATGAATTCACCCCCTTTTTTTTTTTTTTTAACATGTAGAATATAAATTTTGAACCATTCAATCTATCCAGGCATACAAACGCTACTCCGAAGAAACTCTTCTTAAATATATGTGTGTATATATATATATAGAGGAATACTCTAGAACTAACCAGTTAATAAAGATAATATAACGCTAACTATCATTTTGAGTCTACTACACAAGTACACAATGTAATTTCATGATCTGAACCGTTTATTTTTTAGGCTCTCATTCAAAGATCATCCTTAGAAAAAGTAACAAAATCGGAAATCGTTTAATCAACTATTAGTAAGCTAATTGTGCTCATGTAAATGGATGAACACAAGTTTTTCAATAAAACATGAAATGATTGTAATGATAATTGAATGACTAAATGACTTTTGATTTTGGAGATTTTTCACAAGGATGATCTTTGAAGTAGAGCCTAAAAAATAGACGGTTCGAATTTTGAGATTACATTATGTGGTGGGCCCAACAGGGTAGTTAGCTTCATATTAACTTACTAATTAGTTAGTTTTGGAGCATTCTTGTATATATATATATATATTGAATAGTGCTAGAGATTATAAATTTGTATTCTAATTTTGGATCTTAAATGATGTGTCAGTACTTTATTGATTTATATATGACCCACCTAAATGATTATTAATTTTATAACAAATAAAATATTAACATGTATATTTGGAATATAAATTTAAAATTCCTAACATTATTGATATATATTTATACAAAAATATTCACTACTCACGTCGACGGAAAAACATTACCATATATTGTTTTAACTTTTAATGGTTGGGATGGAGCTGTAGATATTAATTTTAAATACAGACGAATGCAAAAGAAAAAATAATGATAACAATAATATTACTGTGCACCAATAGTGATAACTGATAACAAACGTCACAGAGCATTTGTCCTGCTGGTCTATGTTAGCCAGCTAAATCTTGATCTGGGTATAGCTTTCGAATTTCAGATAAATCACCTGCTCCCAGCTTTATCTTGAGTTCTTGACCTACAAGAAAGCGTTTTACATGTCACGGACTCGTGATTGAAACTCCACTCCACACTCCACACCCTAAAAAGGAAAAAATAAACAAAAAAAAAAAAAGTGACAGAGAGGAGTTGATAAAGTCACAATAAAAGTGATCACCCATCAATCTCAGTTAATTATTCTTTTTGGACAAACATCTCATTAATGGATACTAATTAAAAAAAATGCAATCTAAGCATAATATCGTTCCGTGGTTATTATTAGTGAATGAGTTGTACTGGGAATGAAAAAAGGTTGGTGAAGGCCGTTAGCTGAAGCATAATTCTAAGCAAAAGAAACAATGCCAAAAATGGTGCTTACAGAAAAGTACATGATGAGCAATGGTGGAAATGATGATGATGTTATCACCAGGGCACCACCTAAGCATACAACACAAAAATATGGAAATACAATTGTTCTCAATAAATACCAAAATTAACTCAAAAGCAAAAGATTTGGTCATCATGGAAGGATCTTGCGTCGGCGGCGGGGTGTTTCTCGCTTCACATACAATTTCTCCATTTCATTCAGTGGTCGGCTGGAACCATCCGGCTGGCTGACAAACTTCCAGCCGCCACCACCTCCACGCTTTCCTCTGGGTCCCAGTTTCTCCACTGTAAAATTCCACCCGTCTGAAGAACGACGGCGACTGTACTTGTGGTGAAAAACCTCCCCCTTCATCTGCACACAAGTGAAACCATCATTTAAAGGGATAAAGAAAAAGCATTAACAGAAAATATGAGTGGAATTCAATACACAACTGAATAGTCAATCTGTAGCCCAATGGCAAAACATAGACAAAGGAACAAGCTGAGTCACTATGCAAAACCTTGGTCATCATCATTCTTCAATGAAAACGAAACTGTCTTTTATTTTTCAATGGAAGTGCTTCTCCCTTTAAATCGTTGGAGCATGGAAGGACAAGCAGTAAGCCTCTTCCTTTGGCGAGTCGATGGAACCCGAGTAAAAAAAAAATTCCCATGCTCCTTACTACTTGCCATCTTTTTCAACCTTTTCTTTTAGGAAAAACACCATCTTGTTGCCCCATCAATCACTCCATAATCACCAGATAGCTAATATCCCACCCAATAAATTTCAAATCCTAAGAATCAGAAAGCGGAACCACAGACAAATCTATAGGGAAAACATTCAAAAGCTGCAAACACCCAATTGAATATGGCACTTAACTCCAGTCATCTAATCTGTCATCTCACATCACCCATTAGGACTCGCCTAATCTTTCACCTAATATATAGAAACCCACTTAAGGATAGCCTAACAGTTTTTCTTCTGCAGTGTAAATTGCATTCAATATTTGTGTAGAGGTCCTAGAAGAGGCCACTTTGGTAAAGAAAAAAGCAGGGTGGCAACAATAGAATATAATTTTCAAGGATTCATCCTTGAAGATGATATATGAACAGAGAGCAAGAAAAGCTAATAATAATGAGTAGAAGTAACAGTAAAACCTTTGTAACACAGAACTACACTTTTTTTGTTTTCTAAAAATGTTTGATTTCTCTTTCTTTTCTCATAGCAAAGTCAGGATTCTGGAACTTACTTTCTTTTTGTTGAAGTTCATCCTCTGAACAAATTCTTGATAAAGCATTTCATCTTCCTTCTTGGAGATCTCATAGTGTACTTCGTCCAAATCTCTGGTGGTACCGTCCCAACCCTCTGGCATAACCTTGAAGTCAGGTTTGTAAGAAAGGGATGCAACATGGAATTCACGGTCATGAGAATTGAAAAATCTGAAAGAGAAAAGAAGTTGGGCACTATGAGAAATACAATTCGGTGATTAAATCAGCCACGCACCACTAAGCCAATATAGAAAACAGAACTGATATCATTTACAAAGATCATTGCAACTGTAATTAACACATCAGGAAAGCATACTATCAACATGAAGGCATGAAGTATGCATAGAATGATTGATATCATTTACAAAGGTCATTGCAACTACAGAAACCTTTCATATAATTAAATGAGTAATGCTACCAAATTGATATCTTACTCAGGACAGGTGTCAAGCAGGAGCTCAACAGAATCATCTAAAGGACGACCAAGCTTTTTCTCCTCTTCCTCTTCAAGCTCCTTCAGCCAAAGAATGGCATGCACTCTCTGCCTCATAATCCTATAATCTTTAGCCAGCTGCTCAACAGTGTAAACCTCAGGGTTTTCCTTGTGCTTTTGGTACATCTCAGCCTTCTCTGAGTCCTTGAGATAAGACCCTCTTGCACCAGGCTCGCGCACTTGCTTCATCAGCACACCTATCTCTCTCAATCTATCTCCCCATCCATCTACAAATACCGTACTTTTCCGATTCTCTGCCTCCAATTCCTTTATTCTATCCTCAATCTCTTGCAAACCAGAGATAACTGAAGATTGAGGTGTCTCATCTCCACTTGTCCGTCGGCCTGCCACCTGCCCATCAAAATGCTCCTTGGTCAATCCTGTCGACCATGAGGATAAAGTATCCCACCCCAAATCATCTGATCCATCATTGCTAAATGTTCCAGCCGGGGGTTTATCCCACTCATCTTTACCATCATCTTCACCATCACCTCCAGATCTGAAAGAAAAAAATTGGGAGGTGATAAACTGACAAGCTTCAATACCACTCTTCAACGAGAGCACATCCTTGTTTCCCAAAGTGGGTTTCCTTTTCTCTCTCAGAAACTTTGCTGTACTCGTGCTTGTGCCAAGCGAAGTTGACGAAAGACGGGATATAACACGGTGCAGATGCTGCATAGCTCCAGTATTTTGCCCAGGAAGTGACCTACTTTGCTATACCACAGGTTCAAAATACCCTAAAACCATAAACAAACCTATTAAGCATCATCCATAATACAC
This sequence comes from Dryas octopetala, assembly GCF_963921425.1. Classification (NCBI taxonomy): domain Eukaryota; kingdom Viridiplantae; phylum Streptophyta; class Magnoliopsida; order Rosales; family Rosaceae; genus Dryas; species Dryas octopetala. The sequence goes on along the minus strand of NC_141366.1, from coordinate 12,670,465 downwards.
TAAAGTAATTCCTTAATCAATCAACTTCAACATATACATTGAAAGAGAAAAAAAAAACCCAAATCCCAACTCTGTTAAAGAAATTAAATTGAATTTACGTTCATATGAGTCGCAACCAATAGTTCCATTTTCCCAAGACCAAACAAGAGCAAACACACATACACATATAAATTGAACCGCAGTTCATCCGACATAGAAAGCACGTACATCTATATCTACAAGCACAAAAACACATACCACTTACACAAATGTGTGAAATGAGAAATTCATAAACTTTTCTGTATTAACATTTTCTCAGCAACCAAACACAAAGAAATCGAAATACATAATAACATATGTATACGCGTCTGTATAGTAAAATGGTCAGAAGAGAAAAAAAGAATACCTTGAATAGAGTTATATATACAGAGTCTCTTGCTGGAGCTTGTAGGAATCAATTCATTGAAGCCAAACCCAAATCAAAATGAAATCATTCATGGTCCATTGAACGAATGGGATTTGATTTCAGAGAGAGAGTGTGTGAGATGCTATAAAGTATAATCAGATATTCAGATATAAACCCCAAACCCTCACGAGCTACGAATCATAAAACGCGCCGTTTAACTGTTCTTAAAAGGCACCGTTTTCAATGATGGGCCTTGAACTAAACGATCCGGATCGAATTTAACCCGCGTAACAACCCGGACCGGGGTCAAACGAGTAGAGCCGAAAAAGTAAAGTTAGACTGCTGTCGTCCACTTTATCCACCCTGAAAGCAGTAGCTAAAAGACACAGTCCGAGAGACCAGTCCACCTCCACCATTTCAGCTCAGCTCGGATTTCGGGTCTCCAAATTGACCCGTTTTCCCACTCGATCAACCCGCAAAACATGCGTGCTTCAACATCTTCAGGTACCTTTCTGTTTGTTTTTGCTTGACTATCTATAATTATCAGCAGCATGGTGGCTGAGAAAGTGTGAGAAAATACAAGGAAAAAGATGCAACTTTTTGGTGCTAGTTGAGTTGCATTTCTTTCCCTTTATTTATTTTTTATATGATAAAAATGTGAATGTTAAATTTGTTTCTGAATTTTGTTCCTTTTGAGCTACATTTTGTTGTATCTCTTTTTGAAATAAATTTCCATTTTATGATTAATCATCGGCTTTCTTTGCTGAGAAATGAAAATTTGGGTATTTCTACATGGTATTTGGTTTGATGTTTGAAGATGGCATAGGTATTGAGCTACATTGAAGTGAGCTATTCTTGGGCGTTTCACCAACTACTGTACCATTTACTTATGTAAATGTCAATGTTACCCGAGGGCTTGGGGAGTTATGGACTGTTTTCAGACTGGTAACCATCTTAAAGGTAATTTTGTATTTAAAAGATGGGAAATTTCAGTGCTTCTTAAAGCATGATTTTGGTTTTTTGATTAATATAATTACTTAATATGTGGTGATATATTATGGTCTCATTCAATAGTGTAGTGCTGTTATGACCATAAGATAGGTATCAGTTAAATATCCCTTAAATTGATTCTCTTAGTATCTTTTTTTCTTTTAAACTTGAAATAAATGGGTTGTGTAGTTAATTTTCAGGCAAGTAGTGATATGCCCTTGCTACTTCTTTCTGAATACAGGCTTATATATGCTTCCAGGTTCTTTGTGCTGTCAATTATTGTTACTCTTAATCTGGTTGTCCAATTTTCAAGATGCTGTGGCATTTCAGACACTGTTTGAGCCGAGTCACGTTTCTTCCATGCCAGAGCTAGCTAGTCCGCCTACTACTGGGCTCTTTGATCCCATAGATATATCACCGGCTGTTATTCCACATTACCCAAATCCTGCATATGAATCTTTGCCACCAATGTACCCTACTTTTCCGACAAGATATGAGCCTGTTTTAACTGGGAAATGTCCTGTAAATTTCTCTGCTATATCAAGTGTAATGGACAAAACAGCATCCGATTGTTCTCAACCTTTGGCTGCACTTGTGGGAAATGTAATATGTTGTCCACAGTTTAGTAGCTTGATCCGCATCTTCCAGGGCCTCTACAGGTTCAACTCTGATAAGTTGGTTTTGCAAAATTCGGTCGCAAATCATTGTTTTACAGATATCATCAGTATCTTAGCCAGCAGGGGTGCGAACAGTACAATAGATACACTTTGCTCCATAAGCTCATCAAATCTTACGGGTGGGTCCTGTCCAGTGAAGGATATTAATACCTTTGAAAAAACAGTAAATACAAGTAGATTACTGGAGGCCTGCACAACTGTTGATCCTCTTAAAGAGTGCTGCAGACCAATTTGCAAGCTTGCAATCATGGATGCTGCACTTAAGATCTCAGGAAGACAATTGATGATGAATGAGAATAAAAATCTCGTGGGTGGGCTTAATTATACTGGTACACTAAGTGATTGTAAAGGAGTGGTTTTTACGTATCTTTCAAGGAAACTCTCATCAGATGCTGCAAATACTGCATTTCGAATATTGTCTGCCTGCAAAGTTAACAAAGGTACAGGGTTTAAGACCAATTTATTTTAGAGTTTAGGAACTATGGCTTGAGCATCTAATTTTCTTGTTAAGTTTTTCTTCTTGCCTATTGTTTTCAAGCACTATGAGGGTGCAATTTGGATATGATGGTATCAAAGTGTAGGCAACATGCAATAACTTTTAGATAGTATTATTTTTCATTTCCCTAGCTCTTATCATTGCACCATCAGTTTCAGTCATTTTAGTAGTGATTTACCCCTGGTCCCCAAATATTTGGTGGTGTGGAATGAAGAAATGAGGAATAGAAAAAATTGAAATTTGAAATTTTAAGAGCCAAAAGAGAAGTTAAGTGAATCCATTCTTGAGAAAAAAGAAATTAAGGTGCCCTCGCTTTGCAAACAGAAAAATGATTAAATTTTCAGTTATTTACCACTTTTGCTCTGGAATTTTTTAAGTTTGAGATTTAGCTTTCTTGAACTTTTTAGTAAACATTTTATTTGATTTGTAGCAGTGTGATGGTTACGTTTTACTTGTATTCTTGGACTTTTTTTGTACCATACCATCTCTCTCATGAAAATGATTCTTGCTTGTGCAGTTTGTCCTTTGGATTTTAAGCAGCCTTCGGAAGTAATTAAAGCATGTCGCAATGTTGCTGCCCCCAGTCCTTCCTGCTGTAGCTCATTAAACACTTACATTGCGGGAATACAAAAGCAAATGTTAATTACAAATAAACAGGCTATAATCTGTGCTACCGTGTTTGGATCCATGTTGAGGAAAGGCGGGGTAATGGCGAATATTTATGAGCTTTGTGATGTTGATTTGAAAGACTTTAGCATTCAAGGTACTTTTCCTGCCATGTCATTCCTTAAATTTTCCACCTCTTTTCCTTTATTATATCTGATCTGATACTTTTTTTTTTTTTTCTGGATCCCTGTGGGCACTGGAGCAGCATATGGACAACAAGGTATGCTATTTTCAAATTTTTTTCCTGATTCCTTTATTTATTGATTATGTTCATTTTCAATGGCTTGATATCCAATGTTGTGCTTTAGCATTGGGAATAGTTTTATTCTTTCCAGTAGTTATGTTCCAAGAAATATCAGAATACCTGGTGCTGAGGGCACTGTGTCTGGGAATTGGCATGCTTCATGTTGACCAAAAGATGGTCTGGGCATTTTCTATGGGCTGCATTGTGGATGCTTTATGATAATGCTGGTTGTAATGCCAAATAGTGTAACGTTAAATGGATATCAATTAGTTCAGGCAGTTAATGTATGTATCCTAAATGTAAGGTGTTCTAGAGTGTGAGGTTGGCTTTCATGTTCCCTTGTATGTACTTGACAGCGAAGGAAGTAATTTCCTTGAGTGTGAAGTTGGTCTCATTATTCAGAAAAATTGATAATCTTTGTTTTTGCTCAAATGCAGGGTGTCTACTTCGAAGCTTGCCTGCAGATGTGATATTTGACAATTCAACAGGCTTCAGCTTTACATGTGATTTGAGTGACAACATCGCAGCACCTTGGCCTTCGTCATCCTCAATTTCATCGATGTCCCTTTGTGCGCCTGGTAACTGATTGGATAAGAATAATTTTTGTTTCTCTTTCCCTTCATATATCTACTATATGACAAATAATACTGAGATCCTATAAATAGCATATTGTCTTTTTATATGAAGTCCATGTACTCATTGCTACTACTGTGTTTTGCAGAGATGTCATTGCCTGCACTACCAACATCAGAGACTTTTAAAAATCCTGGTGTGTGTCATTGCATTGATGTGCAACATCTGGCTCTTGTGAATTTCTTCCATTTCATTGGTTGTAATGTGCTTAACAAAGTTATAAAGTAAAATAGACAAATATAATGACATTTCAAAAAGAAAAACAAATGAAAGTGGGTCTGTTTACCAAAGTTAATGCAATGAGAAAAAGTGTGTCTATTTACAAAAGCAGGGAAGAAGCCTTTTGTTTTGTGAAAATGAAATCAGTTATAGGTGTTTAACGTACTAGTATTCAGATTTATGTTGGTTCCTCTTAAATGTTATATTTCAGTTCAACAAAGTGTTCAAGCTGGCATTAGTATCCTGTGCTTTTTTTCTTTGCAATTTTAAAACCTTTTGTCCCTGAGAGGAAATGTCTTAACATTTTAAAACAATGTATTGGATGCAGGCTGTCGCGGTGGTGAGCTGGAATTTATGGTACCCATTTTTTCATTTTGTTTTTGGTACTTTATTGTACTGAAGAGATAGCTGAGGATTGAACTGGCTTGAATTAGGGGCTTTGGAATTTGTTGTTGTGTGGATTTTTCTTGTATATTTTGAGGTAACCTCCATGTATAGCAGTTCTCTCTCCCTCTCTCTCTCTCTCTCTTCTACAAATATTGGTTTAGGCAGCTAAGCATCCGGATCAGGAATTTAATAACTAAATAATAAATAGTGAAGAGGTTGGAATACATGTTCTTCAACCACATCTAAAAGAATATTGGTTTAAGGAGGATCAGGAATTTGACAACTATAATAATAGGTAGTTAAGGGGTTGGTGTACATGTCATTCAACTACTCAAAGGAGCTCTTTATTTCATACTCAAATGTGTTACTGGTAATGCCCAAAGATCTCTAGAAAATAACAAAAATTAACATACTACAGAAAGAGGGATTCAATTCCTTTATTGAAAGCCAACAGCAAGAGGAGTTCTTCCTTCATTCAGGCCAACAGCAAGCCTCCAGCCACTGGCCAGCTAACCAACTGCAGCAGCTAGCATCCACGCGCCGCTATGCACCCTTTGTACGTAGCCTACCTACCAATCTTTCTTATTCTCTTTCACATAGCTATATTCTGTTTCTATACATAACTCATAATACTTGTTTTACTCCATCAAGATCCTCAAATTTCCAAATCTGCTGCTCTTTTTGTGAAATTTTGGATTCCGGGATTGTTTGTGTATGGCTTCCTGGATAACATCTTATGATTTCTGTAGACACAGTATGTTGTCATGCCGTATTGCCGTGGGTCATTTCAGTGATCCCCATGGTTATCCATATTAGAATTACATACAGTTTGGTACATTAATGGATAGATATGGATAAGGACACAGAAAAAGTGAATCGAAGCTGCTAATGGAGCTCCTCTATATGGGATTCCAATATGAATAGCAATCAGGATCGCTGAAAGAAACAATGGCATATAACCATGACAAAAGAAATCTCAAGATGCTTGCAGCTTGAGGATCGATGTAGTAAATAGTTAAGTACTATTGGCTCAGCACATAAGTAGATTAGAGCAATCCTTATAATTAAGAAGCGCTCAAATGCCAATTGGTTAGTAAATTAATACCACGTTAACCATCTTTTTAGGTTAATGACATGATGTCAATTTATAATTCGAACCGTCCATTTTGTAGGTGCCATTTCAAAGATATTTTCGCAATAAATCAACTAAATTGGAAATTATCTAATCATTTAACTATATATAAACTAATCATTTAATCGTCGTGTTTTACAATATAGACTCATAACCAGAATCGTTTATACTATAATAGAGGATCCAAATCCGCATATATATGAGGCATCTTCTATTGAGGTATATTTTATTTTAAACATGATGAGATATGACTTGTGGGACCTACTTCGCATTGTAATTCGATAATCGAAACCGTTCATTTTCTAAGTCTCTATACAAGGATTATCCTTACAAAAAATTAGACAAATTAGAAATCGTTTAACCATTTGATTAAAAGGTCATCATTTCAAGTGTTAACTTAATTCATATATTCGTCTATTTATTCTATCAAAATTAGATATCTTAATGGTTTTCAATTTGCCTAATTTTTTACAAGGATAATTATTGTATAGAGACTTAGAAATTCGACAGCTTCGATCATCAAATTACAATACAGAGTGAGTTCCATAAATTATAAAATATACCTCAATGGAAGGGACCTGAGTGGTGGGAGTTTTCTATTGATCACGGCTCATCAGCCTCATCTTAACTGAGAGAAGTTGATATATCTTTTGGTACAAAACAATGTACATTGTTTTTTGTATGACAAAACCACAAGTACATATTGGTAGGAGGTGGTCCCTTCACAAAACTAAAGCTGGAATAGTCCCATTATTGAATTATTTTATGACATGTTTACTAATCCGCAATCGGAATCAAAATAAGGAATTGGATTTCGATTACGGATTACTCATTTATTTACTAACCATATGGTAATACAAATATAAGTGAGGCCCACATGAAATTAGGAATTCAACTCCTTATTTTGGAGGAATCCAATTCCTTATATATTTCTAATTATACCCTCACATTATTAACTAGCATATAAAATAATTTATTTAGAACAAGGGCATTTTAGTAATCAAATGCCCACATAATATCATTCATACTCTGATTCTAGATAGTTTAGTAAACAGCTTCAATGAGAATTCAATTCCTCCTCAATCCAATTCTTCATCAATTCAATTCCTCCTAATCCGATTATGGATTAGTAAACATGCCATTAAGTTTTTGACTAACTAGGCTACATGCTTATTATTGTTGTGAGATATTGGCCTTGATAGCTAAATTTCTATATTTGCGTTTGTGATACAATATCATATCCATCTAATACTAAATATGGTTTATACATAGAACGTACAAAAATATGGTGGCCGGCCCATAATTAAGCTACATCAGAATGCAATACATATGGTGGCCCATGACCAATACATATGGTGACTGATATAGAAACTAAAGAGCTTGACTTGAATGACTTTCATTAGATGATATATAGCTATATATATATACACGTTACACTTTGTGTAGGAAAATATTCAGACAATTAATGGCTTTACAAAAGGGCAAGATTTAAGGAATCCCTAGAATTAAAACAGTTTGCACTAATCAAGATGAATGATTTGTGGATCTAGCTGTCATTTGAGGAGATATCAAAGGCCGGCTTGACATGTTCTGGAATATTGCAGCAGGAGAGATCAATGGCCTGTCATTATTCTTAATTTCAGCAGCAGATGGAGTAGTATCGAATAGCTCATATGTTAAATCAGATCGAATTCAACATATGGGTCACCATATTGCCTACTGCCTCTCCTTTTAGTGATCACAAACTTTTGGTCTAAACAATGTGTATGTGCACATATTTGCGTGTGAAGTAGCTAGGGGACCGGAGGATTTCAAAGCTAAAAAAGAAAACGAATCCCATATATAGAAGATCGAAGAAAGTAACAAGGAAGATGGAGATCTTAGCAAACACTGCAGGTTCCAGATAGAATTATAACTACACCATTGTTAGAGGCAGGTAGTCATGGACAAGAAGGAACAAAGAGAAACAGGTGGTCGTGGAAGGAAGTAGTGTTGGACATGGAGGAGGCAAAGAAACAGGTATTTATGTTTTTCTTGTTTGGTTGATGAACATGGAATCCAAAATATATATATCTTAGGTAGCAGAATATTGATGCACGCACAGTCACATAGGATAGGACATCGTAAAGAGAAGAAAGACAGCTGTAGGTTTGACTGGACGAGGAGGGATAAGGAAGGACAACGAATCAACCCTCCCTCATCACGTAGAGCTAGTCCCACTGATAAGGAAGGCAAACAATAAGTATAGTTGTACCAAAAAATAGAAACTCTTCACTAATTTACTGAAAAAAAAAAAAAAGATACTTTCCCTTAGAATCCTAGTCACTAAGTATGCATATAATATCCAATTAGCCGTTAGTCTAGTGGCCAAGGATGGGGAGGTCCCAAGTTCGAATCTCCCTTTCCTAAATGAAAATACTTTCATTTTTCACATACATTCAGTTATACAAAGAAAAAAAGTGAAACATTATCATACACCTATATACAAGCCAAAGAGGAGGTGAAAAAAAAAACACTTATATCGAATCCTTAATTTACGCTAGCCTATTGAATCCTTAATTTACACTAGCTAGCTTCTTAATGCGCATGTGACGCCCTAAATCCTCATGTTGAAAGATTCGGTACACCACAACGCTACACTGACCATTCAGTCTTAGATGAAATTATTAAGCTCGACAACTCACATCTAAAACCAAACAATCAATGTAAGGCTGAGTTTAAAAACAAAATACCTAGTTGGATCAGAATAAAAAATTACACAGCATAATAAGTAAATCAAATACTTTGATTTCAAACCAACTCCCAAGATTATATAAATAAATAGTAATCTTGTACAACTGTTTCGAATATTAATGAGCTAAAGTAAATACAAATCACTCTTTCTAAAATTAAAAAAAAAAACCAATTCTGGATTACCAATTGCTTCATCTCCTCCACAATGCTTCATCAATCTTACTTAACCTGCAAAACGAATCGCTGCACCATTGAATAGTACACCGGGTTAAAGAACAAGCCCGATAAGCTTTCGCAAGCTCGTATGGGTAAAACCGACTCACACTCATAACAAACACACAAATCACGTATCTCCAAAACGTACTTGTACTTAACAAAGTACCAACCACTAACCAATCCAACTCAGCCAGCTCAGCTAGTAACAACTATGCTGATAAAAATCATCTCCAACATTCACGCTTACTAAAGCGTACTTGTGCTTAACAAAGCACTAATCACCACAATTAACAATACGTACCATGACCGATCCACTTTGGCCAATCACTACCTTACCTGGGTAAATCATATATACTGCATTGGTAGTGAGGATAACCATTTCTGATTATACAACTTGGGCTAACTACCATGCACACATTCACCGATTGTACAAAATGGGCTATTTGCCACAGACAATCATTGAGTGCACATTTGGAGCTCACTGCCACATACAATCATCCTTGGTACCTCGAACTACCCGGTTCAATACCTTGTGTCCGACTCACCTGGCCCACCAAGTTATATCCTCAAATTACAACAATCCCAACAAATCAATTCGGCTGGCAAATCAAATGCCTAATCAACTGTTAACCTTAGTAAAAATAGTTCTCAATAATATAATTAATCTCAATATCATTCTAGGATAAACCAATTAATCCTGATGCTCCAAAATCATCATCAATCCACTAACAAGATTCCAATTCTAGAATTACACCAAATTCTAGCACACATGCAAATAATTGGAAATAACACAAAACAAATACACAGTTCCACCCACCTAGATTCCGTGCATCCTATACGTACACTATACCACCTCACCACCACCATGGGCGAAGGAATTGCCAAACAAGCTCTTAGCAAATGATAAACCAACAAACAAATAAATCTAGTTAAAAACTATAATTCTAATAAAAACTAACAAAACCAAAGTCCAAGATTCGTAGGAATCTTGCCAAAGGATTGAGTAATCAATCCAAAAACATCAATTAACGTCCATTGTTGAATTCTTCTCAAGGAAATGGAATGGTTAATTTTAAGAAAAAATTAATAAAAAATGATTAATCAAACTAGACAAGTCCCAAGTTGCGTTGCCGACATCTCCTTAAAGAAATGATTGATTAATCAAATACCCACTGCCGAAATCGTTAAGGAAATGATGAGATTAATAAAAAATAATATAATAAAGTTGAGGTACTAAATGGAAATAAAGCTTTTTAGTGGTGTGCCACGTTATCAAATAACGGCCTTTTTGACGGTAAGACTAACGGAGGTATTAACTTGAAATAAAATGAAAGTTGAGGCATAAAATTGTAACTTTTTGAAGTTGAAGTACTAACTTGAAATCCAAGGTAAAGTTGAAGTATTAAATTGTAATTTACCAAAAAAAAAAAATAGAGGAGCTAGTGAGCTACCACAAAACAATATATAAGTACATATTTCGTAGGCACTAAAGAGAAAAAGAAGATCAGTGGGTGGAGAATGAAAAATAACCTACATGAAGATGAAATTTCAATATTGTGGGATCAACTAGTATACATAGTAAACCCAAAAATGGATAATTAAGCGAATATGGCAGTCAACATTTTAAAAAAAGAAATGAAATGTGAACTTCTGGGGTCAACTAGCTTTATTTTGTGACATCTGGCGAAGAATGTACCACACAACAGCGGCCTATTGCCTCCCACTGCTCCCAAAACAGAACGCATCCTATGCTCCTCTCAATGCTCTTCATGCGGGTTACATCAGAATTTCGATAGAAGGAGACTCCATGTTGCTCATTGATTGTATTCTCGGGCTCTGCTCTATGCCTTGGAGAATACTCCAAGTTGCTTACTGGTTGTATCATTATTAGAGATATTCATCATTTGGCCACCTCCTTTGAAACTATTCAACTTGGTCATATCCTCGGAGAAGCAAATTTTGTGGCGGGCACTCTCAAAATTCTTCTAGCTAGTTAAGATTTTGGATCCACTCTCTCCCCATGTTTGCTGCTTCGGCTTTCACTTTTGGTTGTGCGGGTTTGGATTGCTTTTCAGGGCTTTGTGTTGTAATTTCTTTTTCTTAGAAAATAAAAAAGAACAAAGAGATGTTATCAACAGATAGTAAAACTACTATACCATTGTTAGAGGCAGGTGGTCATGGAGGAACCAAGTGGTCATGGAAGGAAGTGTTGGACGTGGAGGAAGAAAGAATACAGGTAGCCCCATAGTCTTATTGAGTTATAAACTTTGCCAAACTATGAGGATAGTTGAACCAAATTCATATGTAACGGGGGATCAAATTTAAGTCTATGATTGAATTTAATTGATCAAAGAGCAAAAGTCTATAGTTGAAGTTCTTTACTTAATTCATGACAATATATTTATAAGTTTTTGGGACCTCTCAAAAACAAAAAAACAAGTTTTAGTCAAGAAAATGTGTTAGGTAGACCATTTTCAAAAACAGGTTCTAGAAAAAAAATTAAAAAACATGCCTTTTTTTAAAATGATAAAACATTGTTTTTATCTTTTTTTTTTTTTTTACATTTCCTTCTTTCTTATTTATCATCATTTTTTAAATTTAAAAATTGTTTTCAAATTTCATACCAAACAAGTTTTCAAATTTTAAAAATTGATTTTGAAAACTCACATTTAAAAAACAAAAATCTTAATTTTTGAAAAAAAAAAAAAATTGAGTAAGATACCAAACGGGCCAAATGTGAGTAAGATACCAAACTCACATTTAGTTTCTTGGACCTCTCATGTGCCATATAAATTTCTGGGACCTGTCATGTGCTGTATAATTTTCTGAGACCTCTCATGTGCCATGCATTGGTTCAATCTTTATTATTGAATTTTCCTTTGCAACTCCGCTGTTTTATTAGTGAATTTGTATCATCTTTATTATTGATCTTCTAGGTTGCGGAGAAAATGATTGCAGAAGGTGAGAGATTCAACGTTTCTTTGGTATTATTTTGTTTATTGTTACCTTTTCTTCTTGAGCATTTTCTCGAAAACCAAATATGTTGGACACTAGGCTCACATAATGTAACATTGAGTATTGCTATATGGACAAAATTAGAAATATCGGAGAATATTTTTGATGCTAAATGGTCCTACTAATAAAATTCTTGGATGCATGCATTTAGAAGATTCCTATAACTATAGTCTATATCGATGTACCTATTGAGCCTCTCTACTTAATAACCTAAGTTCTCCTGTTGGATGTTAACAAAATGAAACATGAGAATGAAGTTTGGTTTTCTATTCTGGATATTAAAACCAAAACATGCACGAAAAGTTTCATTTTGAAGACATTACTAATGCACCCATTTTATAGCTAGGCAGGTGGCCGAGGAGAAGAAGGTGGTGGGAGAAACTTTTAGACATTGAGGAGGCCAAAAAACAGGTCTTCTTTTCATTGCCAGCAATTCTCACCAATGTATTCTTTTCCTTGATCACATTGGTGTCAGTCATGTTTGCCGGCCAACATGGTGAGATTCAGTTGGCGGGTGCAACCCTCGCCAATTCATGGGCCAATGTTACCGGTTTTGCAGTCTTGGTAATTTCTATGTCCCTCTAAAGTGTATATATGTCTTGGGAAATGTTCTCTTACCAAGTAGTCTGACAACATAGTACGATATCTTTTCCAACTGTGTTTTTTGTTTAGGTTGGGTTAAGTGGAGCTCTTGAGACACTTTGTGGGCAAGGGTTTGGTGCAAAGTCGTATAGAATGTTGGGGATTTATCTACAAGCTTCTTGTATCATATCATTCCTGTTCTGCTTCATCATATCCATAATCTGGTTATATACAGAGCCCATACTTATTTTACTCCATCAAGACCCTCAAATTTCAAAATCTGCAGCTCTTTTCTTGAAATTAATGATTCCCGGATTATTCGCATATAGCTTCCTGCAAAACATCTTGAGATTTTTTCGGACGCAATCTGTATATGTCATGCCAATGGTCTTCTCTGCGATCGCCTTTGTTATTCATATTTGCATTACATATGGCTTGGTACATTGGACAGCTCTTGGTTTCAAGGCAGCTCCACTAGCAGCTTCGATTTCTCTATGGATATCTGTTATTATGTTGTCCTACAATGTTAACTGTGCAAAGAACTTTCAGCAAACATGGGAAGGATTTTCAGTAGAATCATTTAGTTATGTCCTCACTGGCTTGAAACTTGCCCTCCCCTCTGCAACAATGGAATGGTAAGTGTTCTCTTGTTAGATACCTGAGATGTTATGTTATCTTACTAGATTGAAAATCATAACACGGTTGCAACATAACATGTTAGATTGTTTGGCAACATGAAGATGTCAGACTTGTCTGGCAGCAGTACAATGCCAAATTGTCTGACAGCATAATATTATATCTTTTTACCTTTCCAGTTAATGTTTAAAGCCCACATTTTTATTTATTTTTACAATCTTTTCAGCTTGGAGGAATGGGCTTTTGAGATTCTGGTGTTCATGGGAGGATTGATGCCAAACGCAGCAAGAACTACTTCACTACTTGCAATGTGGTAAGCTTCAATACATTTTTCCATAGGTTTTTCTTCTCTAACCTGTTGTTTCCTCCTGACTCAAGCAGCCTTTGTTTAATTGTATCTTCAGTGTGAATACACAAGAAATTGGTTACATGGTTACATATGGCCTCAGTTCTGCTGCCAGGTTGGTATATTAATATAAAAAATCCCTGGTTGTTCTGTTCCTTCAACTGTTTTTGGATATCTACATTCTATTGCATGCATTGAACCAAAAATTTCATACTCTGGCAGTACAAGAGTGGCAAATGAATTGGGAGCAGGTAATCCGGACCGAGCTAAGAACGCAATGGGTGTGACTCTTAAGCTCTCTGTGATTCTTTCTTTCGCAATTATCCTGGCTCTCATGTTTGGTCACAATATGTGGGCTGGCTTCTTCGTTGACAGCAGCGCAAATTATGCAGTATTGATTCAGGAATTTGCTTCCATGACACCATTGCTTGCAATTTCAATAATTATTGATTCTGTGCAAGGTGTCTTTTCAGGTTGTGATCACCCACTTTTTCTAGTAGGACTAGTTCTATCAAACAATAATATTTTCCATTTGAACTTTGTTTTCTTTCCTGGTACGCATGATAATGATTGTGGGTCTTCCAGGTGTGGCCAGAGGATGTGGTTGGCAGCACTTGGCTGTGTATGTAAATTTGGCCACATTCTATTTGATCGGTATGATAATTGCAGCTCTTCTTGGATTTACGTTCAAGCTATATGCCAAGGTGAGACAACCTTATAATTGTTGATTTATATACCGAAGACCATGTTCTCTTACCAAATTGTGAATCTGCATCCTTGATATGTTGTTTTCGCTTGAATGTGTGGTCCAGAGTCAGTCTAAAACTGCATAGATTAAGTTTGAAGAAAGCTGCTAGGGTGTTGATTTATTTTGTTTAGTAGTTCAATTCCAATTTTGTGCTGTATTTTGATACAGGGCTTGTGGATTGGCATAATCTGTGGTCTCTCCTGTCAAGCAATCACACTTTTGTTGATTACAGTACTCAAGAAATGGACTCCGTCGAATTTATCTCATAATCAAGAGGAAGAAAACCCAACTTTTGCCTAAATAATGTTGGCCAAAAGTAATAGTTAAACAACATAGGTCACTTGGCCAAACCTAGTTTATGCTTTTAAAATGTTGGGATTCTATACCTTAAAGCCACTAAGATGTAGACATTGTATCCACTATCCACTAATAAAAAGTTTATTTAATTAATATCTTGATAAAACATGGACCAGGAAACATTTCACAAGTCCTGAACAGAAATAGAAGAGTTGTTGGTGGAATGAAAAATAACCTCAAATACAAGATCATCCTATATCCAAAATGGATTAGCAAATACAGCAAATCAATCACAACATTTTTCTAAAATGAAATAAAATTTCATCGAGTCAACTAGCTTTAGTTTTTGAGATCAGGGGCAGCAGCAAGTGCCACAGGACACCTCTTGTCTCCTGCTTTGAAAATATGAATTTGAATCACACCTTGCTTGACAAACTCAAAAACGACAGTGTCCTCATGTGAAATCTGGTTCGCTTTACAGCATTCTACCCAACCATTTGTCATGAGCAAGCGATTATGATCAGACTCGCCACTGTATCGAAGTTTAACGATCCGTGAACTACCAGTTGGATCTTCAAGAATTACACTCTTCTTTCTCATAAGACCTTCAGCTACGGCTATTCCCTTCGGAATCATCTGCAGTTGGAACATTGTTCATATCAAGGGGAAAAGAAAATCCATAACGCTGTAAGATAAAAGCTTGGAATTAACCTAAAACTAAAAACAAGAAGAAAAAAAAAATGCTGGATGTATTTTCACTTGAATGGTGCATAAATTTCGTACTCAAGCCGAAAACTTATAATTTACTGGCCCCAAAGACAAATGCTCAATCACTTCAGTAGCACATTTCTGAGTCATTCAAAAGGTAGTCTAAAGATACCATTTACTAGTTTCCACTCCAATCACAATAGAGGAAGGTTCAAAAACATATATAATTGGCTTACGAATAGGGCGGCAAAGTACTCACCACGCGATATTGCATATGCTTCTTCATAGTTGCTATAAAACATGAAAACTCCGATTTGAACACCATGGATCCGTCTGATGTTTCTTCTACACGACCTTTTTCATGTCTTTTCTTTGACATGACATGATTGCCTACACAATCCCAAATTGAGAGAGTTTCAATGAAAACCACCCAATTGACAGTAATATTTAAATTTTATATACACGATTACACAATTTAAGAAGAAAAATAGTGAAACAATTAGTTAGAGAGAATAGCGCACACAAAGCTTCCCAAACTGCATGTAGAGAAATTAGTTAAATATAGAGCATAACTTACGACTTCTTTTGTCAGCTATCCTCATTTCGTTTTCACAGTCTGTGTTATAATTTTCAGTTTCAGAGTCAACAATTTCCTTTTTTGCTCGAGCTTTTCCTTTGTTCGTCGAGGAAACAGGCCTGCCAGCACTTCTTCTCTTGGCTGCTTCTACATCCTTCTCACAGCATGATGGGTCAAAAATTGTGACATCGAAGTTTGATTTGCCGTCATAACTGAAAACCAAAAAATCCCCAACTTCTAAAACATGATCCTCCACAAAACCCTGCCAACCATGATCATGGAAGAACAACCCATTCTCTCTCCTTTCCAACTCCACATCCCATGTTCCACTGGGGCCTCTAAGAGCACATTTGCGAAGTGATTTTCCCTTGAAGTTCTTGACAAATTGAGGTGGTATACGCTACAAAATTTAATAGCTTCTTAAATAAACATAATACTTAAAATCAAGCAAGTCTCACAGTAGTATATCTTAAACAACAATTTTGGGCAGTGAGATCAATAGAAAGAGGAATTTTTGGGTATCCCAGTTATATGCGACCTCCCTCTCACAAGGTAATAATGTGGGTGAATCCCATGTACATTTTGCGAGAGGATCGGTCTACGTGCAACCATTGCAACGATTAAGCACAATAATTTTTGCATTAATATAAGGGCCAACCTAGCCAACATTATTTAATAACAAAATTGAAAATGTATCACATCATAATACTAAGACATAGATAATAATCAAACGCTTGGAAATAATTCAACTAAATAATTTTTTTAGGGTCAAAAGAAGAAAATTCTTTTATTCGCTCGACAAAGAAGTTACAGGGCAGTCTTTATCAATACATTCCATAAGCCAAGAAGGACCTTCCTCTAACCAAAAATAAACACCACGCTCCCTAACAATAATTCAACTGAATAATTGAAACTTATCAAGTAATTAAACTGTACCACTGAAAATGATTCAACCAAATCTTTAAAACTTATCAAATAATGAAACTGTACCACTGTTCATGTAGCTAGCAAAGTAATATATCACAATCAAGACTGTATTAATTGATCTTGAAAAAAAAAAAAAGAGTGAAAAGAGGGCAGGATGTACCAGATGCTGAGAGAACTCAGAGAAGTCATCACTTAGGACCTTGAAAAAGGTTTGTTTCTTTGGTGAAGGCTCGACTGGTTTCCTACCCGCCATTTGAATCTGCTGTATCAAAGAGTTCTCCAAACCTAACCTCTGGTTTTCAGTTTCAGAGTACAGAACCTATTGGAGGCAGATGCTTTAAAGAATTTTAGGAGTGACTGGTCTCAAGACGGTGTGACTGGTTTGGAAGTTCATTTAAGGGCAGGGGAAAACAGAACAGAAACGCTGGCCTGCATTGTTTTCCCACTCCTTTGCTGCCATGTGTATATCATGCACTTCCTAGTTTTCATTTTTTAGTCTGGCTTCCTAGTTTTCTTACTCCTTACTTTTTTGGTAATATAGTATTGAAAAGAAAAATTTCCTTCTTCCACATTTATCCCTCAGAGGAGAGATTAAAGAGTTGAGGAAGAAATGAAGGTGTGTACTGGGTTGAGGACATCTTTAAAAAGAGGATGAAATCATAATGTGCCATATGAATCCATTTTGAAGGGTACAATAGTCTTTTTATATATTAAATATTAATTAAAAATATAGAAATATCATAATGTGCCAAGCATATGAATCCCTTCTCTTGCTTCTTTAGCTCTCCAAAACAAATATCTCACAACATAAGTAGAAGAGTGGTTGGGGAATGAAAAATAACCTTAAATTTACCAAAATGGATAAGCAAATATAGTCATCATAACCTTTTTCAAAAAAACAAAAAATTGAGTCAACTACCTTTAATTTTAGGGGCAAGAGTACCACAGAACACCCATTGTCTCCTCCTCTGAAAATGTGAATTTGCATTACACTTTCCTTGACATATTCAAAAATGCTGTCCCCAAGTGAATTCTGGTTTGCTTTCCAAAATTCTACCAAACCTTTTGTAATGAGCAAGCAATTGGGACCTAACTTGCCACCATTTCTAAGTTTAGCAGCCATGACTACCAGTTAGACCTTCAAGCATTACACTCTCCTTACTCATAAGACATTTATCTATGGGTACATTCTTCGGAATCATCTGCATTTTGAAACATCATTTGCATCAAGGGAAAGAAAATCCATAACGCTACTGGGTGTTGAGTATGATTCTTAGAAATTGACCAAAAACTAAAAAGAAAATGATAAAAACATATTCATGCTAGAAGTATTTGCACTTGAAAGATTCATAAACTTCATAAGACCTTCAGCTATTAGAGTCTCCCTACCTATAAGACCTTCAGTTACGTCTATATCTGCAGCTTCTAACAACATTCATATCAAAAAAGGGGGGGGGGGGGGGGGGGACGAGGGGGGATTCATAATGCTGTTGGGTGTCGAGTGCGATAAATTAGCTTGGAAATTGACCAAAAACTAGAAGAATTCACTTGAATGAGTCATAAATTTCATACTAAAGCCTAGAACTTAAGTCACATATTTTGAGTCATTCAAACGGTATTCTAAAGATATTATTTACTATTTTCCAATTGCAAGAGGGAAAGGTTTCAGAAAAACATATATATTATATAGTTGGCTAATGAATTGGGGTGATGAATTACTACTCACCATGCAATATTGTAAATTCTTCTTCAAAGTTGCCATAACACATAAATTCTCCGATTTGAACACGATGTACTTGTTGATGTTTCTTCTACATAACCTTTTGTGCATCCTTTGTCTGGCATGACATGATCGCCTACACAGTGCCAAATTGAGACACAAGTTTAGAAGAAAAAGAGTAAAATAAGTCACCTTTTGTGCATCTTTTGTCTGGCATGACTTGTTTTCTCAGCATGGTCATTTTGTTTTCAGAGTCTTCGCTTTCAGTTTCAAGGTCAACAATTTCATATTTTGTTCGAGCTTGGTTTCCTTTATTCACTAAGGAAACATGACTGTTTTCTCCCATTGTTGTTGTTTTCAGTTTAAGGTCAACAATTTCATAATATGTTCAAGCTTAGTTTCATTTCACAAAGGAAACACAACTGCCAATACTTAATGCAGCACGTTCTATCAAATATTGTGATATTGAAGTTCGATTCACCATTGTAACTGAAAATCAAAAGATCCCCATTTTCTAAATCATGATCCTCAACAAAACCCGCCAAGGAAACACAACTGCCGATACTTAATGCAGCACGTTCTATCAAAGATTGTGATATTGAAGTTCGATTCACCATTGTAACTGAAAATCAAAAGATCCCCATTTTCTAAATCATGATCCTCAAAAAAACCCGCCAACCAAGATCATGGAAGAACAATTCTCTCTCTTTTCCAATTCTACAGCCCACCATGTCCCACTAGGGCCCCTAAGAGCACATTTGCAAGGTGATTGATTTTCTATTGAAGTTCTTGACAAATGCAGATGGTATATGCTACAAACTATAATAGCTTCTTAAATAAACATAATACATAAAATCAAGCAAGTCTCACATCAGTATATCTTACAAGACGTTTTTGGGCTATGAGATCAAAAGAATGAGGAATTTTTATGTGTGTGGTTGTTATATGTGACCTCCCATGGGAAGGTGTGCATATGGCCGTTGTGACTGTTACATAAAAATATGAAGTGAAAGAGACCGTTGTGACTGTTACATGAAAATATGAGGTGAAAGAGTCTGTTCTGACCTTTGCATACAAATATGAAGTAAATATGAGCCCACAACCCCACCTAATCATACAGCCCAATCAGCCCATACAAACTTGGACATCAGACACCGTCACTGATGACCATTATGTACATGTATAATGGGATATACATAGTCAAGCATAGCCAAAAAAAAAATTTAATGAACAGAGTTGTAAATGCATGACATCCTAGTATTAATTAATATGTAGAAAATAATCAAACAGTACTTGGAAATAATTCAACCAAATCTTTGGGAACTCATCAAATAATTGTGTCATACTAGTTATTGACTCATTGAGTAATATATCTGTCACAATCATGCATTAATGAGTATAGTAATTGATCTTGAAATTAAAGTGAAAAAGAGGGCAGGATGTTACCCGATGCTGAGAGAACTCATAGAAGTCACCATTTAGGACCTTGAAAATGTTTGTTTCTTTGGTAAACGCTTAATTGGCTTTCTACCGATTTGAATCTGTGATGAAGCGTTTTCCAAAACCTGAACCTTCTGATTTCCAGTTTCAGATCCAGTAAAGAGTTCACAGGGACAGAAACTTGTGCTGTATTGGAGGCAGCATTTTATGAGCAGGAGAAAACAAAACAGAGAAACGCTAGCCTTCCTTCTTTCCTCGCTCCTCTACTGCCGTAACAATAACATGCGGTTCAAACTGAGCTGTATTTATTAAACTATAATCCTTTGTCTTTTGTCTTTTTTTTTTTCTTTTTTTCTCTTTCATGCAAGCCTTTCTAGTTTCTTCTTTTTCTAGTTTCTTCTTTGTTAACTATTGTATTTAAAATATCCTCTCAAACGGACTGATTCTGTCCCATTTAAGTTGGGTCCATTCACGACACGTGTTTGCCGTTCCCTATTTGAGTTGGGTTTATTCACTTCCCAAGGCCCATTTGTATTTATGCCATAAACCATAGGCTTTTTTTCTTTTTTATGTTATTGTTTCTTTATAATTAAATCTCTAATATTTTTTTTTCTTGGAAAGTTGAATTTTCATACTAGAGAGTAGAGAGTACTTCAAAAAAGGAAAAAATAATAGTTGAACAGTCGTGCCTAATTCGACATTTCGTGTTTGTACTCGTGTTGTGCTTAATAGGCTAAAATTTTGGATCATCTCAGTTCAATTTGTGTTTGTCTGTGTGTTGTGCTCATTTTATCTTACCATGCCAAGCACATTACTTCAATTTTAAGGGTGCAACAATCCTGTTACAAATTATATATTAATCAATTCAAATTATATATTAATCCTGTTACAATGTGCCCAGCCTTTTGTCATGACCAAACGATTGGGCTCTAACTCAACAGACCATGACATTCCAGCAGGATCTTCAAGAGTTAACTCTCCTTGGCCATAAGACCTTTAGCTAGCTGCAGCTATATCCTGCAGAATCATCTGCAGTTTGGAACGTTCATTTGTATCCAGAGAAAAATAAAACTTGAAATTAAATTGACCAGAAGCTAAAGATTTATTCATGCTAGAAGTATTTTCACTTTAATGATTCATTAAATTTCGTGCTCAAGCCTAAAACTTGAGTTTGAGTTATTCAAAAGAAATTCTAAGGATATCATTTACTATTTTCAAACAACAAGAGGGAAAGGTTTATAGAACATATAAATTTTATTGGATTACGAATTAGGTTACAAATCATTAGTCATCATGTGACATTGTAAATACTTCTCAGTAGTTGCCATAAAACATAAATGCTCTGATTTGAACACGATTGCTCTTGTTGATATTTCTTCTACATGACCTTTTTCACATCCTTTTTTCTGGCACGACTGATCGCCTACACCCTGCCAAAGAGACAATTTAAGGTGAAAAAGAGTAAAACAAGTCACTAGAGAGCATGTAGGGAAGTCAACTAAAATAGAGTACAACTTACCACTTGTTTTCTCGGCAATGGTGGTTTTGTTTTCAGAGGCTTTGTCGTCGCTTTCATTTTCAGAGTCAACTTCAACTTTTACTTGAGCTTGCTTTCCTTTGTTCACTAAGGAAACAAGACTGCCAGTACTTCTCCTATTGACTGCTTCTATATCCTTTTCACAGCACGAATTATCAAAGATTGTGACATTGAAGTTTGTTCTACCATTGTAACTGAAAACCAAGAAATGCCCAGTTTCTAAAGCATGATCCTTCACAAAACTCTGCCAACCAAGACCATGGAAGAACAAGCCATCCTCTCTTGTTTCCAATCCCACAGGCCATGTCCCACTAGTGCTAATAAGAGCACATTTGGGAGATGGTTTTCCATTGAAGTTCTTGACAAAAGCAGGTGGTATTTTCTACAAAATTTAATAGCTTGTTAAATAAACATAGGATCAAGCAAGTTCACATCAATACATCTTAAAACAATAATTTTAGGCTCTAAGATCAATAGAAGTAGGAACTTTTTGTGCGTGAGGCTATACGTGGGTCTCACATGCATATTGCAAAAGGTAAGTCAGGTCTAGATGTGACCATTGTGACCATTACATAGAAATATTAAGTGAAAGAGACAGTTATGACTGCTATATACAAAATAATATGAAATAGAGACCGTTGTGACCGTTATGTACAAAGTATGAAGTGACATGGAGACCGTTGTGACTGTTATGTGCACGTGATAGACTGTTGTGCCCGTTAAATACAATAATTTTTCATTTAAAATCAGGTCTAGCCTGGCCAAAAAAATTTAATGAACATAATTGAAACTGCAAGACATCATAATATAAATTAATATGTCGAAAATGATTCAACCAAATCTTTTGAAACTCATCAAATAATTGTGCCATACTAGTCATGGACTCATTGAGGATACATATATGTCACAGACAAGCATATCAGACTGGAGTAATTGATCTTCAAAAAAAAAAAAAAAGGTCAAAAAGACATGTTACCAGATGCTGAGAGAACTCAGAGAAGTCACTTTCTAGGACCTTGAAAAACGTTTCTTCCTTTGGTGAAGGCTGATTTGGCTTCCCACCCACCATTTGAATCTGCTGTATCAAGAGTTTTCCCAAACCTAACCTCTAGTTTTCAGTTTCAGAGTAAATAGTTCACAGGGACAGAACCTATTGGAGGCATATGTATGTTTCAAAGAATTTTAGGAGTGACTGCTCTGTACAATGTGTGGCTGGTTTTGGAAGTAAATTTATGAGTTTGGGAAAACAGAACAGAGAAACATCAGTTTTCTCATTCCTTTGCTGTCAGCCTACCATGTGTACAACATACAATTTTAACCTTATGTCTTTTTTGGTTACAATTATATTGAAAACAAATTTCTTTTTTTGTTTTTGCAGAGAAAAAAAATTAAAACTACGAGAACCCCGAAGATCACCTATCCTCATACTATCTCTTCGACATCGATTTTTCATGACTGAAGTAAAAGAATTGTTCGAAGTATTGGAAAAAGTATCAAATTTACCCAGCTTCCCACGCAGGTTACGGAGTTAGTTTCCCGAAACATGTTCTGAAAAGACACCTCTAGCAAACAACTAATGAGTTGAAAATATTAATAAACCACATTTTGCATCAACCATAGCACATGAACATTATGAGAGATAATATCAATCACCGTCTTTGAATTTCGTTTAACTTGGACCTTATATATCAAAGCCATGGGACACCACCATATAAATAGAAGAACATGCAAATCGAAAACAAATGGTTGATATACAGTTTTTCGATCATGGTGTCAGAAAAGACAATTCAAAACCACGTGAGGAGGAAAATGAGAAAAGACCATCTCCATGACTCCATCTCATTAAATACTTCTACTCAATTATACCAATAAATCACCTAATGAAAATCCAAAAAGACAAAAATCTTCACTAATTTACCCAAGAAAAAAGCAATTCACTCATTATCCTAGTCAGTAAGTATGGGTATATTTTAAATGCAGATAATATGCATATGAAGGTAAACTCTTGTTTCTTGTAGTATACCTTCCAATTATATGAAAAAAGACACATATGAATAAAGATATAACATGTATAGTAAGCATATCGATATAATATAAATGAAAAAGAATATGAAATTTTTTTATGAGCTACTACTACCAAGGAGAAAAGTCTTTCAGAGACACCAAGCACATTTGGTATTTTTTTCTTTTTTACTTTTAAACAATGTTTGTTTGCTTTCCTAATTGTAACATTTGATTTGTTTTATTTGGAAGGCATACTAATATAAACTCAAGTGTCGATCTAAATCACAAAAGAATCAAAAAATATTCCACAGGCTCTGAGAAATAGAAGAGCTTTTGGGGAATGAAAAATAACCTTAAATTCAAGATCATCCTTTACCCAAAATGGATAAGCAAATATAGCAATCACAACATTGTTCGAAAAAGAAAATTGCAAGGAGTCAAATATAGCAATCAAAACATATTTCTAAAAAGAAAGTTGCAATGAGTCAACTAGCTCTAATTTTTGAGATCTGGACGCAGCAACAAGTTTCACAGGACATCTCTTGTCTCCTGCTTTGAAAATATGAATCTGAATCAAACCTTGCTTGACACACTCAAAGATTATGGTTTCCTCAAATGAGATCTGGTTCGCTTTACGGCATTCGGTCCAACCTCTTATCATGAGCAAGAGACTAGGATCGTATTGGCCGCCGCTTCTAAGTTTAACAATCCATGACCTACCAAATGGATCTTCAAGTAGTACACTTTCCTTATTCAGATAACCTTCAGCTACTGCTATATTCATCGGAATCATCTGCACTTTGGAATATTATTGATATCAAGGGGAAAAAATTCATAATGCTGAGTAAAATAGCTTGGAAATTGACCAAAAACTAAAAAACAAAATGCATTCATGCTAGAAGTATTTTCACTTGAATGATTCATAGATTTTGTACTCAAGCCTTAAACTTGAGTCACGTATTTTGTTCTCATTAAAAAGGTATTCTACAGATATCATTTACTATTTTCCAATCACAACAGGTAAAGGTTTAGAAAACATATATAGTGGGCTTATGAATTGGGTGCGAATTAGTACTCACCATGCGATATTTTAAATGCTTCTTAAAAGTTTCCATGAAACATGAATTCTCTAATTTAAACACTATGGATCCCGTTGATGTTTCTTCTACATATATAGCCTTTTGCACCTCTTTCTTCCAGCATGACTTGATCGCCTACACAGTGCCAAATTGAGACACAATTTTAGAAGAAAAAGAGTAAAGCAAGTGGCTGGAGAGCATGTATAGAAGTTAAGTAAGATAGAGTACAATATAACTTATAACTTACGACTTGTTTTGTCAGCAATGGTGGTTTTGTTTTCAGAGTCTTGGATGTCTCTTTCAGTTTCTTGGTTGTCGCTTTCAGTTTCTGCGTCTCGAGCTTGAATTAATTACTTTGTCCGCCAAGGAAACAAGACTGCCAGTACTTCTCTTCTTCTCGCAACAGGTTCTATCATAGAGACATAGACTGTGACATCGAAGTTAGATTCCCTGTCATAACTGAAACCCATAAAATCCCATATCTCTAAATTGTGATCCTTCACAAAACCCTGCCATCCATGATCATGGAAGAATAAGCCATTCTCTCTCCTTTCCAATTCCACATCCCATGTTCCACAGGGGCCTCTAAGAGAAAATTTGCAAAGTAATTTTCCTTCGAAGTTCTTGACAAATGCAAGTGGTATCCACTGCAAAATTTAATAGCTTCTTAAATAACACATAAAATCAAGCAAGTCTCACGTAATAATTTTTGTGTGTGATAGTTATATGCAAGTGATTCTAACATACATGTTGCAAGAGGAAGGTCTACATGTGACCGTTAAGATCTATATATGATGTGACCCTTTAGATCTATCTGTGACCGTTGAGATCTACCTGTGACCGTTGTGGCCATTAAGGTCCATATGTGACTGTTGTGACCGTTAAGGTGTACATGTGACCATTATGTGATCGTTAAAGTCTACATGTGACTATTGTGGCTATTAAGATCTACACATGACCGTTGTGGCCGTCCAGATTTACAGGGAACTGTTATGGAAGTTATATTTACATATAACTGTTGTGCTACATGCAATAATATAAGGCTTGCCTAGCCAAATTTTTTTAATTTATGGTCATCAAATTTTTTAATTTATGGTCATCAAATTTTTTTTTTCATGTATCATTTTAGTCTATTTTGTTAAATTCATAAAAACTTTCATTAATTTGAGGGGATAAAATGAAAAATCACCATCTCCTCATCCATGTCACCACCACCAACTCATCCTCCTTCTCCTTTCCCTCCCCCACTATTTCCACTCCCACCCAGTCCCTAATATATGTTAACAATTTTAACAAAAAAATTTGATACGCTACTCATTAGACATAAAAATTTAATTTAAGCATCAAATGATATCAAATAAAATTGTGGGCACCAAATTAGAACACAGATCAAAACTTGGGTACAAAAATACATGTATAATATGCAAATCCATATAATATAAATGGGAAATACTTCAAAATTGTTTATGGACCGGTAGATGAGAAGAAACACAAACTCAAATCCGTAAAAAAAAAAAAAAAAAAAAAAAAAAAAAAAGGAGAAGCACCAACTATCATGTTGGCTATCTACCATATATTTGTATCTTGATGGATTAAGAGAGAAGCCAAATCCCTATTTTTAATATATTTATTGTATAACTTATTAAAAAATAATGTTAAACGGGTTGTGCCTAATTTGAGCCTATTTCGTGTTTGTGTTGTACTCATGTCGTGTTGTACTTGATGAGTTAAAAACTTTGAGTTATCTCAGACCATCAACTCAAGCCTAAAACTTGAGTTGCATATTTTGAGTCATTTAAAAGATATTCTAAAGATATCATTAACATTTTCAAAGCACAAGAGGGAAAAGTACATATATACTTGGATTATGAATTGGGTTACAAGTCAGTATTCATCGTGCAATATTGTAAATACCCATTCATAGTTGCTATAAAACATAAATTCTCCAATGTAAACACAATGGATCCCTAAGATGTTTCTTCTTTGTGACCTTTTGCGCACCTCATTTTTCTGGCTTGACATGATCGCCTACACCACGCCAAAGACACAATTTAAGTTGAAAAAGAATAAAACAAGTCACTAGAGAGCATGTAGAGAAGTTAACTAAAATAGAGTACTATAATTTACCACTTGTTTTCTTAGCAATAGTGGTTTCTTCTTCAGATTCTTTGTTGTCGCTTTTAGTTTCAAAGTCAACTTCAACTTTCACTCGAATTTGCATTGATTTCCTAACTAAGGAAACAGGATTATTCCCACAATCTTTATAGTCATTTTCACTTTCAAGGTTATAAGTGAAGTTTGATTCACCGTTCTAATTGAAAACCAAGAAATCTCAAGATTTCTAAAGCATGATCCTTCTCAAAACCTTGCCAACCAAGATCACGTACATATGGAAGAACAAGTCATTCTCTCTCTTCTCCAATTCCACAGGCCATGTTCCACTAGGGCCAATGAAACACATATGCAATGTGGTTCTCCAAAAGTTCTTAATTGTTGCTACAAAATTTAATATTTTGTGTGTGAACCCATTACATGTGACCTCCAAGCTAGCATGCGGGTCTCACATACATGTTGTGAAAGGTAGGGGAGGTCTATATGCGACCGTTGTGAATATTACATACATATATTAAGTAAAAGAAACCATTGTGACTGATACATATAAATATGAACCTCCAGGTAGTAGGAAATTTTGCAAAGACCATGACACTAGTAATGAGTAAGTGATGAACTCTCCAGTATGCAACAATTAAGCAAGATAGGCTGCAATTGGGGTACTTGAAAATTCATTCTCTCCATAGGTTTGAATTGATACTGTGGGTTTGCTTAGACTATGGAACACTGAGGACTTCCGGCCGGACTAGGGAAGAGAGAAATGAGATGATCTTGGTCATCACCATTGGGTTCTCTAGCTTTGCCATTGATGATGAGCACGTTTTGGTGAGGAGGTGCTTGTTGATGGGAGTCCACGGCATTGGGTTTGGGGCCTGTTGGTAGAGGTGTACAATGGGTCGGGCCAGCCCGAATCAGGCACGAGCCCTGCCTATTTAAAGTGGGCCCGGCCCGTTAATAAGTGGGCTGGGTTGGCCCAATGTTTTCTATCCCGTAGGGTTGGCCCGGCCCGAGCACGTTTTGTGTTGGGCCGGTCCAAGCTCGTTATGGGTTTGGGCTGGCCCGTTTATATTAGTATTTTTTTTTTTTAATTTACTATTAGCCTTGTTTCAATTTTTAATTTTGATTTTGATGGTAAAATTGGATAGAAAATGGAATGACATCAAAAATTATTTGATTTATTAAATAATAATAGAAACTTAAAATAATTAATCGGGCCGGCCCAGCCATGCACGAGCCCGGAACGACCCATTATTAGGTGGGCCATGGGCCGGGCTGGGCTTAAGGTTTAAAATAAATGGCTCGGCCCGACCCGACCCGATTATTAAATGGATTGGCCCAAGCACGGCACAAAGCACGAATGGGCCGACTTTAAATGGGCCGGGCCGGCCCGTTGTACACCTCTGCCTGTTGGTGATGGCTCTTTCTTTCTGCTTTAAGTTTTTTATTTTTATTTTTTAACTTTTAAACATATTAGAAAAAATAAAATTATAATTTTTTAAAGTATGTGGCCACATTGTTCCTAGCATATATTAACAATTTAAACATAAAATTGATTAGGTACTTATTGGACGCTAAAAATTAATTTTGGCATCGCATTGAATCAAATAAAAATTTTGGTATCGAAATAGAACACGAATTAAAATTTGGGTACAAAATACATGTATAATACACATATCCATATAATATAAATGAAAAATACTTGAAAATTGTTTATGGACTTCCAGCCAAGGTGAAACACCAACTCAGACCAAAAAAAGGAGAAACATCAACTATCACGTTGGCTAACTATTGTTAATATATTTATTTCTTCTAAGACATATTAAACAAGTCATGCCTAGTTTGAGTCAATTTGGTGCTCGTATTGTATTTGATGGGACAAAAACTTTGAGTCAACTTGGCTCATTTACTTGTGTTGTTCTCGTGCTCACCCGACCATTTTTTGCTTGGGTTTAATCAAGTCATGCTCGTTTTTTTTTTTTTTGAGGAAAATGATATTCATAAATTAACCAATGTTGATGTCATGCTCGTTTTAAATATGATCGTGCGCCAAGCACATTACTTTATTTTTAGAGTGCAACAGTCGTTTTACATATTATATATTAATCAAATCAAATATATCACAAGCACTCAAGTATATCAGAGGCACTCAACAAAAGTAGAAGAGTTGTTAGGGAATGAAAATACCCTTAGTTTACCCAAAATGGATAAAAAAATACAGTCATCACAAAAAAATTTCGAAAAAAAAGAAAAAGAAAATTGAAATATGGGTTTGGGATTAATTGACCAAAAACAAAAAAAGAAACTTCCTGAGTCAACTAGCTTTAATTTTTTAGAGTGGGGGCTTCCAATACCACGATGTCTCCAGCTCTGTAAACATGCATTTTCATTGTAGTTTGCTCGACACACTAAAAAATGATGGTGTCTTCCACTTGAAATCTGGTTTTCTTTCCAACATTTTGCCCAGCTTTTTTCCATGAGCACACGATCGGGCTCGGACTACCCCCGGTTATAACTCTAACAGGCCATGACCTACCATCTGGATATCTTCAAGAATTATACTCTCCTTACTAATAAGTGTTAGAATTTTAATATTAATGAAGTAATTTACATTCAGTAATGAAACAGTTGACATATTATATGGCAATTACGACATCTCATATGGCAATTACGAAAGCACTCGAATGTCAATTGGAAATTAAATGCCAATTGGAAATCAAACTCCAGTAAAAATTACTTACTGTGCGGAAGTGTCTTGAATTAGTGTACAATATATATCTCAAGGATAATGAAGATAAAATCAGAGTTACATACCGTTGTTGGCCATTGAGAATTGATGGAGATTGGTGATTGAAACTTCTTGACAAACCTTAACTCTGAGACTTCTTCTATTCTCTGTCTCTCTTTACACAGATTGTTTCTATACTGATGGAATTCTTAAGTTACAAATATGTTCAAGAGTCTGTGTCTATTATAGAGGAGAGTAGAGGGCCACAGAAAATGATAAGAACGTGCTATTTAGAAAACCACCCATCATGGACTTTTATCTAAAAGCAGTTATGTGTTTACTGGCTTCCTTAATTTGTGGAGTCCAACATACATGAAACATGTAGTGGCTAAATGGGTCACTAACGTGAAACTAACAATAAGACCTTTAGCTACGGCAATATCCTTCGGAATCTTCTACAGTTTGGAAACATGAGTTGCATATTTCCTTAAAACATGAGTTGCATATTTTGAGTCATCCAAAGGTTTTATGAAGATGTCATTAACTATTTTCCAAGCACAAGATGGAGAGGTTTAGAAAACATATATATAGGAAGGCTCCATTGTAGGATACCTTATGGGGCCCACTCCTATATATTTTCAACAATCCGAACCGCCTATTATTTAGATTTCTATTTATTGATCATTTTTGTAAAAAATTAGCCAAATCAGAAATTATTTGCCTATCTAATTTTGATCAAACAAATAGACGAATATATATATAGGTCTTCCAATTAGGGATCCATCATTTAACACTAAATGAGAAATCTCCCTTGTGGGGACCACATGAGTTGTTTTGTGTCGATCTAAACCGTTCATTTTTTACATCTTCATTGATAGATCATCTTTGCAAAAAATCAATCAAATTGGAAATTATTTGTCTATCTAACTTTGATCAAACAAATAGACGGTTTCATTGAAAATATTTAATTCGTGTATTTGTTTGATCAAAGTTAGATTGGCAAATGATTTTTGATTTGGTTGATTTTTTGCAAGAATGATCTATCAATAGACATGTAAAAAATAAACGATTCGGATCGACACAAAACGACTCGTGTAGATCCCACAAGATGGGATCCCTCATTAGAAGACCCCTTTATATATATATATATATATACTTGGATTAATTGGGTTACAAGTCAGTACTCACTATGCAATATTGTAAAGAGTTCTCTACTTGCCATAAGATATAAATTCTATGATTGGAACATGATGGATCCCGACCATGTTTCTTCTGCATGACCTTTTGCACGTCCTTTTTCTTGTCCGACATGATCGCCTACACTGTGCCAAAGACACAATTTAAGATGACAAAGAATAAAACAAGTACCCGGCCACTAGAGAGCATGTAGCGAAGTTAACAAAAATAGAGTACTATAACTCATACCACTTGTTTTCTCAACAACGTGGTTTCTTCTTCAGATTCTTCGTTGTCCCTTTCAGTTTCAAAGTCAACTTCAACTTTTACTCGAGCTTGATTTCCTTTGTTCACTAAGGAAACAGGATTGTTAATTTCCACACTCTTCATTGTCATTTCCACTTTCAAGGTCAATAATATTCATACTTAATTTGCTCCAGGTTGGTTTCCTTTATTTCCTAAGGAAATAGAATTACTTCTCCTCTTAGCTCACAGCATGAATTATGAAAGATTGTCACATTGAAGTTTGATTCACCTTTGTAACTGAAAACCAAAAAAGCGTACGTGATTCTTCAAAAAACACTGCCAGCCAATTAAGGTCATGGAAGAACAAGCCATCCTCTCTCTCTTTTCCATTTCCACAGGCCATGTCCCACTAGGGCCAACAAGAGCACACCTGCAAGGTGGTTCTCCATTGAAGTTCTTGACGAATTCAGGTGGTATACACTACAAAAGTTTAATAGCTTGTTAAATAAATATAATACAAAGGATCAAGCAAGTCTCACATCAATATCTTAAAGAACAATTTTGGGCTCTAAGATCAATAAGAGGAAATGTTTTGCGTGAGGCTGTTACATGTGACCTCCCAGCATGTGGGTCTCAAGTACATGTTGCGAAAGATAGGCCAGGTCTACATGTGACTATATGTTTTCACCATTACAAACAAATATTAACCAGTACATACAAATGTGGACTGAAAAAAGACCGTTGTGATTGTTATATATATTCAATATAATTAATGTAAAATACCATTGATTTTTCTGTGTAAATATTAAATGAGACTGTTTTGACTGTTATGTACATATGACCGTCACAAACATGTGACTACATGTGGCCATTGTGACCGTTACATGCAATAGTTTTTGTATTGACCGTCAGGACTGACTGCTCTCTACACTGTGTTACTGTTTTTGGAAGTAAATTCATGGGCAGGGGAAGACAGAACAGAAACGCCTAACCTTCCTGTTTTTCTCATTCATGTGCTGCCTCCTGCCATATGTGTATCATGTAGTTTAAAAACTGAGCTGTCTTCTTTGGTAACATTTGTATTCTAAAACAGCTTTCCTTCTTTGTTTTTGCTATAAAAAAAAATAACACTAACTACGATAACCCGTAGGATAACCTATCCTCGAATTTACCCAGCTTACCAAGCTTATCCGTAATGGAGTTAGCTTCCCAAAAATGTGTTTGAACAGCTCTAGAAAACAACTAACGAGCTGAAAATATTATTAACCAAATATTGCACCCACCATGGCACCTGAACCTTATGAGAAATAATATCAATCACCGTCTTTGATTTCTATTTGCCTTGGACGTTATCGAAGCCATGAGACAACACCATATCTAAATAAAAGGATATGCAGAAAACAAATGGTCGATATAAATTTTTACGTACGATCATGGTTACAGAAAGCACAATTCTAAACATGTGAGGATGAAAACGAGTTAGACTATCTTAATCTTTAAATTTCCTTCTTTTATATTAGCCTTTTTAATCATATCTTCCATACATATTTACTCACTTATACCAATAAAACACTTCAGGAAAAATCTAAAAAGGACAAAGTTTTTGACCAATTTTTCTAAGGAAAAAGCACTTCACAAACAATCCTAGTCAGTAAGTATGGGTATAATTATATGCATATGAAGGTATTTTTTCTTTTAAAAAATCAAACTCTCATTTTTTTATGCTTTTCAATTATATGAAAAAAGACACATGAATACAGATATCATACATGTATAATACGCATATCCAAGTAATATAAATGAACAATACATTGAAAGTTTTTTCTGGACAGCTACTAGCCAAGGAGAAAAGTCTTTCACAGACACCAAGCATAATTAATTTGATTTTTTTTTTCTTTTATTTACCTTTAAACCTTAGTTTTGCTTTCTTAATTGTAACACATGAATTGTTTTATTTGGAAAGTAAACTAATATAAAGTAACACATGAATTGTTTTCTGAATCACAGAACCATTAGAAAATATTTCATATATAGCTAGGCTCTGAACAGAAATGGAAGAGTTTTGGGGGAATGAAAAATAACCTTAAATTCAAGATCATCCTTAACCCAAAATTAAGAAAATATAGCAATCACAACCATGTCCGAAAAAGAAAATTGCAAGGAGTCAACATAGCAATCACAACATTTTTCTAAAAAGAAAATTCCAATGAGTCAACTAGCTCATCAAAATTTTGAGATCAGGAGGCACCAACGAGTTCCATAGGACACCTCTTGTCTCCTGCTTTGAAAATATGAATCTGAATCACACCTTGCTTGACACACTCAAAGATTAAGGTGTCGTCAAATGAAATCTTGTTCGCTTTATGGCATTCTGTCCAACCTTTTGTCATGATCACGCGATTAAGATCGAATTGGCCGCCGCTTCTAAGTTTAACAGGCCATGACCTACCAGATGGATCTTCGAGTAGTACACTATTCTTACCCATATGACCTTCAGCCAAAGCTATGTCCTTCGGAATCATCTGCAGTTTGGAACATCATTGAGATCAAGGGGAAAAAATTCATGGTGCTGAGTACGACAGCTTGGACATTGACCAAAAACTAAAAATCAAAACATATTCATGCTAGAAGTATTTCGTACGTACTCAAGCCTTAAACTTGAATCACATATTCTGTTGTCATTAAAAAGATATTATAAAGATATCATTTACTATTTTCCAATCACAACAAGTAAAGGTTTAGAAAATATAGTTGGCTTAGTACTCACCATCCGATATTTTAAATGCTTTTTAAAAGTTTCCATGAAACATGAATTTCCTGATTTGAATACCATGGATCCGGTAGATGTTTCTTCAACATAACCTTTTGGACCTCTTTCTTCCAGCACGACTTGATCGCCTACACGGTGCCAAATTGAGACACGATTCAAGAAGAAAAAGAATAAAACAAGTTGCTAGAGAGCATGTAAGAAGTTATGTAAAATAGAGTACTATAACTTACAGCTTGTTTTGTCAGCAATGGTGGTTTCATTTTCAGAGTCATGGTTGTCACTTTCAGTTCCTGAGTCTCGAGCTTCAGTTCGTTTGTCCGCCAAGGAAACAAGACTGCCAGTACTTCTCTTCCTTGCTGCTTCTACATCCTTCTCACAGCACGATCTATCATAGACTGTTACAGTGAAGTTTGATTCCCCGTCGTAACTGAAAACCAAAAAATCCCCTTTCTCTAAAACGTGATCCTTCACAAAACCCTGCCAACCATGTCCATGGATGAACAGGCCATTCTCTCTCCTTTCCAATTCCAAATCCCATGTTCCACAGGGGCCTCTAAGAGCGCATTTGCCAAGTGATTTTCCATCAAAGTTCTTGACAAATGTAGGTGGTATACGCTGCAAAATTTAATAGCATTTTAAATAAACATATAACATAAAATCAAGCGAGTCTCGCATAGGAGTTTTTGTGTGAGTGACCATGAAACGTGACCTCCAATGCATGTGGATCTAACGTACATGTAGCGAGAAGAATGTCTACATATGACTATTAAGATCTACATATGATGTAACCATTAAGATCTATCTATGACCGTTAAGATCTACATGTGACCGTTGAGGTCTATAGGTGAACGTTGTGACCGTTAAGGTCTACATGTGACGGTTGTGGCTATTAAGACCTACATATGGCCGTTAAGATTTACATGAAACCGTTGTGGCTGTTAAGATTTACATATAACCGTCGTGACTGTTACGTGCAATAATAAGGGCTTGCCTAACAAAAAATATTTAATAAACAGAACTGAAAATGTAAGACATCATAATATTAATTAATAATAGAAAATAATCAAACAGTACTTTGAATTAATTCAACCAAATCTTTGGGAACTCATCAAATAATTGTGACAATACTAGTCACTGACTCATTTAACAGAGGGAGGGGGTAAGGTCATGTAGGAAATATATATTATATTATATATATATATATATATATATATGTCACAATCATGCATCGTGAAAGTAGAAATTGATCTTGAAATTTAAAGTGAAAAAAAGTGCAGGATGTTACCAGATGCTGAGAGAACTCAGAGACCTCACGACTCAGGATCTTGACAAATTGTTTCTTTGGTGAACTGTTGATTGGCATCCTATCCATTTGAATCTGTGAAAGAAAAGTTTTCCCAAACCTGCACTTTCTGGTTTTGAGTTTCAGAGTGAAGAGTTCACAGAATCAAAGGGATAGAGAACCTGGTGCTATATATTTCGAGAGGCTATTCAAAGCATTTTAGGAGTAATTGCAATGAAGACTTTAGACTGTCTGACTGGTTTTGGAATGAGCTGCTGCCATGTGTATAACATGCAGCTCAGATTCAGCTGTATGGAAAATGTGATCCGGCCTTTTCTTTTCTGGTAACTGACAACTATAGTATTGAAACATATTTCCTGCTTCTTTTCTTTTTTTAATTTTTAATTTTAATATTTTTCCACTTTTAAACATGTAAAATAAAACAAAGAGCATCTTTTAATTTTTAATTTTAATATTTTTTTTTTACTTTTAAAAATATAAACTATTATCCTAACTTTTCATCACCAAATAATGTAACACATAACAAAAAATAATTCTACCGCCACTCTTACCAAAAATAGAAAAAAGAGAATGGTTACGGACATTGAACCAAAACCAAATGATTTGGTAAAAACAAAACGTACCAAATCAAATGCCTAATGTACATTTACACAAAGTCCAACTACCAATTGATATAAACTCAACTGTACAAACACATCTCAATGCAAGTGCATCTGAATCACATACTAGAAAAAGCAACCACAAACAATAAGTCAATAGATAATTTTACAGGCACCGATGAGATATAGAGGATTAGTGTCTGGTGAATGCAAAATAACCTACAAGAAGTCCATCGTTTACCCAAAATGGATAGGCGTAGTGCAGTCAAAACATTTAAAAAAAAAAAAAACATAATCACAATGTAAGACTCTGGGATCAACGTACTAGCTTTCATTTGTGGCATCTGGGGCAGCAAGTACCACAGGATGCCTATTGCATCCCACTGCTCCTTTGAAAATATGAATTTGCATTACACCTTGCTTGACAAACTCAAATATGACGGAGTCCCCGTGTGAAATCTGGTTCATTTTACAGCATTTTGACCATCCTAGTGTCATAACCAAACTATGAGGTCGTTTGACATCATCAAGGTGAACATTCCATGATCTCCCAGCTGGATCTTGAACCATTAGAGTCCTCTTTTTCATAATACCTTCAGCTATGCCCAGTTTCTTCGGAATCAGCTACAATTTGGAACATCATGATATCAGAAGGAAAGGGGAAAAAGAATATAGTGTTGATGGGAACTGCTGACTATAAGATAAATTAGCTTGGAATTTGTTAAACCCTTTTAGAGTCGGTCATTTGCTCTGATTTTGTGTAATCACACAGGCACTATACTTTTTGTGTAATTACACACAATTAGGCATCATACTGTTACTAAATAGGTTTAACAGAAACTGACCAAGAACAGTAAATAACGAAACATATTCATGCTACAAGTGTTCTCACTTGAGGGGGCCGCATACTTGCCGGCCTCCAATAAGTGGTGGAACTTTCAAAAAGATATTCTTGAAAAACACCATTAACTTCCATAGTGCAGCTCTCTTATATATCATCTTCACAAGTCATAATATTCAAATGCTCAGCCACTTAAGTCACATATTTTGGAGTCATTCAAAAGGTATTCTAATTAAAGATCTCTTTTACTATTTTCCAATCAGAATAGGGAGAGGTTTCCAAAAACATAATTGGTTTAAGAATTGGGTAAGGAAGTACTCACAATGCGATATTGAAAATGCCTCTTCTTGAAATTTACTATAAAACATGAATTCTCTGATTTGAACACAATGGGTCCTGTTGAAGTTTCTTCGAGACAATCAGTTGCAGGTCTCTTTCCAGATATGATATAATTGCCTATACAGTTCCAAATTGAAACAAGATTTAAGAATTGCATGGAACAAGCAGTTAGAGAAAATAGCACATACGAAACTTCCACAGCTGTAGAGAATAAAAATAGTGGTGTGTGTGTAACTTACGGCTTCTTGTGTCAGCATTAATGGTTGTTTGGTTTTTACAGCTGTCGTTGTAGTTTTCAGTTTCTGAATCAACAATTTCATCTTTCACTCGAGCTTCATTTCCTTTTTTCACCAAGGAGAGAGAACTGACACTTTTCCTCTTGGCTACTTCTACATCCTTCTCGCAGGCACTTCTATCATAGATTGTAACATCAAACTTTGATTCACCATCATAACTGAAAACCAAAAGATCCCCAACTTCTAAAACATGATCCTTAACAAAACCCCTCCAACCATGATCATGGAAGAACAAGCCATTCTCTCTCTTTTCCAATTCCACAGCCCACCATGTTCCACTTGGGCCTGTAAGAGCACATTTGCAATGTACTCGTCCATTGAAGTTCTTGATAAATGCAGGCGGTATACGCTACAAAATTTAATAGCTTCTTAAATAAACGTAATACTTAAAATCAAGTAATTCTCACATCAGTATGTCTTATAACATCATAATATTAATACATAGAAAATAATCAAACACAATTTGACTAATTGAGCTTTGCTTTGGTGAGGTCAATGAGTCAAATGGTAATAACCAAAGATGGAGAACTATTTTATGGAGCTGCGTAACATGCAAATTTCTTGAACTAGGCATTGGTTAGTTCCACTGTCCCAGAGGGACTATTAATGAATCAACATTCTCTCTACACATATCGTGTTTTTCTTTTTTCCTTTTTCATACTTTGTTCCTTTTCATTTTTGTAAGTAAGCAAACTATGATTACTATCACTACCAAAAGATTCAAAATCTAATAAACTACAAGCCTTAACATGCAGTAGTGGCTTCCTCACCCATAATCAGTCAAATAAACAATGATATTGCAGTCATCAACACTATTTTCACAATTCCTAATTAAGTATTGAACTAAAACATGAAAAAGGGTATTAACAACCTTCAACTGAAATTGGTGGGCAGCGCTTAGAATCTAACATATTGATCAAACTTGAACCCATGCAAAAAATTAAGAACATACCCAATTGAACCGGAGAAGATAGAAACAAACAGAAATGAAACAGGCAATCATGCATGCGTTCAATCATGAATGTAGGCAATTGATCTTGAAATTAAAGTGAAAAACATAGCAGGGCTTTACCAGATGCTGAGAGAAGTCACCAACTAAGACCTTGAAAAAAGATTGTTTCTTTAGCGAACGCTTAATTAGCTTCCTACCCATTTGAACCTGCTGTATCGATTGACCAGGAGTGCCCAAATTAATTAACCCTGTATCAAGATCATTCTTGGGGCAATGGCACTGTGTAGCAAGTTGGTTTTATTCTTGTCTTTTATTTTCTAGTATTTTTGGGTTGATGGAATTTTGGATGTAAGTCTTTCATTGGGAAAACTGAACCCTTTACATTCATTTAGCACGTGTATCTAAGAGTATGTGCGATGCAAAATGTGAATTGGCATATCGATACAAGTTTATTCATCCTCATTTTTTAAATAAGTTAATTATTCGTTTGGATTGTAGTGGAGAATTCAAAAGCTGTTTTGGATGACAATTCTCAATTACCTATAACAGTTTTGGTGTTTGATAAAAAAATTAAAACCTACTTTTCTCCACAATTCTCAACTACCCACAATTCTCAATATACTTTTGAAAACTGCAGTGAATCACAGCAATAATTTTTAGTAATTATACACAGTCACGACACTTTTATATTAACATTTATCAAACACTTTGATACTTTTTTTTGCACTCACAGCACTTTAAAAATATAGTTTACCAAACACTCAACTGCTTTACTTGACAACTAATTTTACTTTACAACTGTTTTACTTCACAATTGTTTTTCCTCACACCAATACCAAATTGGCTCTTAAGCTGTTTTGTTTGCAATGGTTCAAGTCAATAGTTATATATTTTTTAATATTTTCGTATATTCTCTTACAAATTAAAATTTTAAAGTTTATTTATTTAAAAAATCATATTATTGAAATGATCTCAATGAGATCTTTAAAATGAGTATAATATTTTATATTTTTTAATAATTTAAATTAATAGCCAAATTTAATAAAAAACTAAAATTCATATAATAAAAACGGCTCATGACAAGTAGTGATCGCTCAGCCACTATCGATTGCTTAGCAATCCAATGATCGCTTGGCTAAAAGGTTCGCTCACGCAGGCACTAGCCAATTAAATTTCAAAGCACTCTGCCTCCAGGTCTCACTTGTCTCGGTTCCAAGGATGTCAATTGGCAATAGATGTGTCAATTTTTTGACTTGGCTATTGATAAGTTAGTTCAATAGTCAATTAATGACCTCCCATTGCAAGTGTTTTTTCGTTCTATTGACCTTGCATTGCACATGCTCTAACTTGTTAGAGCACTAATTGTAAGTTTGTAACTTAAACCAGACCCTTTGGTTTGAAAAACATAATTAATTCCCCTCTTCCATATATATCCTCGATAATAAATATTAGTTTTTCCTTTGGAGCAATCAAATCAAACTTCTAAGTTAGAGGGAGTACTGTATGGGGTACGTGCCTTGCCTCAGGGGGTTCATCAAAGGATAAGCATGGACCATTTTAGTGGCTTTTAGCCCAAGTGTTGTGTCTCATACTGTGCATTGAATTTGCTCCCAAAGATAGCCTTGAAATTGATGGACTGAGAACTTTGCAGTTGTCTCTCAGAAGCTGCAAAATTGGTTAACATAATATTAGGATCCTTTTAGTTTTTATTTTTAACATTATACATGGATTTTGTTTGTTCTCATTCACCTATCTTCTACTAGGCAATACATGAACTAGTATCATAGTTTGCCCAAGTGGTATTATTGGTATATGCTTTATTATTTTCTCCTGACATTCACTTAGACCTTCACTTAGACATTCACTTAAACAGAATTGTGCCAGCTTGACAAGAGAGGCCACATATTAAACCAATCCACAAGCCCTGAAACAAAAAAATGCACAAAATGTGAATTGAAAGCAATGAACAAAACAAAATCAACATACTAGCTGCTTGCTCTCCAACTTAATTATCTATGCAGTAAATTAAGGAGTTGGTTTGGTAATTTTATATATGGTATGTGTGCCTGTGTGTATGAGTATATCAATCAAAAACTACAAGGTTGTCTCACCTTGGCATATGGCTTCAACTTAAATCCATTAATCCAAGAAGAGTGGCAATTGTCATACCAATCAAATAGAATGTGCCCAAGTTTACATACACGGTCAAGTGTTGCCAACCACATTCTCTGGCCACACCTGAAAGATAGCAAATTTTTAATGGGAAATAGCAAATAGAAGTATAACTACCCCTACTTAGAAAAGTGGGATGATCTCAACCTGATAAGACACCTTGCACAAAATCTACAGTTATAGAAACTGCGAGCAATGGCGTCATAGAAGCAAATTTTTCTATTATTATATGTTTGTCACTGAACAAGCCAGCCCAGGCATTGTGACCAATCCCTAGAGCCAGAACAAGTGCAAATGCAAGAAGCACAGAGAGCTTTAGAGTCACAGCCATTGCTTTCTTTGCTTTATTAGGATTGCCAGCTCCCAATTCATTTGACACCCTTGTGCTGCCACAATAAGTACTTTTTGTTTCAATGTGCAAAACAGAATGTAGATTTTGGAAAACTTGAATGAATACACAAACCTGGGAATTGTTATTATACCAACCTTGCAGCAGCACTGAGACCATACATAATCATACATGCAATTGCTTCTGTATTGACACAGAATGGATAATTAAGCAAAGGCTACTTGAGTCAGGCAGCAATAACAGAATTAGAGCAGAAGAGGTACATTCAAACATACCACATTGCAATTAGTGAAGTGGTTTCTTCTGAATTTGGCATCAATCCTCCCAGCAACACCAGAATCTCATAAGCCCATTCCTTTAAACTGGAAATATTAAAAATGTGGAATTTCACAATGCAAGTCCTATCTTGATCATATTCCTATAGAAAATAATGCTGCTATGTTAAAGTTGTTGTGCAGCATCTGACTTAATGCTTTAGAAGTTTAGACCCTTTGAATTCAATCAGGTCAGAGAGCTAATTTGGATCAGAATTCGGTTTCAATCAATAGTACTTTCAGGATGATTATGATATCTTTCTAAGTTATATATAATCTTAAACCTGATGCTGAAAAGGTTTTCTAGAAATCCTTCATTTATCATTGTGAACTTTCGAAATTTGGCTTGCTGACTAACTTTTGACAGAACAATTGAGGCTGTGCCACTAGTTACTAGTTAGGCTTTAAACATTAAGCATAAAGATAAAAGCAATGAAAAATTTAACATTTACCATCCCATTAGTTCTGAGGAGAGGGCAAGTTTCAAATCAGTGAGTACATAATGGAATGATTCTGAATTTCTGATGAAAATCCCACCCATGTACGATCAAACTTCTTTGAGAAAATAACATACATGACCAGCATAAGGACAGATATCCATAGAGAAATCGAAGCTGTGAGTGGAGCTCCCTTGTAACCAAGAGCAGTCCAATGCACCAAACCATATGCAATGCCAATATGAAGAACCACAGAGATCCCTGAGAAGAAGATCAATGGCTTGGCAACAGATTGTGTCTGAAGAAATCTCATGATGCAAACAATCCCAGAATCAGAAATTTCATGAAAAGAGCAGCAGATTTTGAAATTTGAGGATCTTGATGGAGTAAAATAAGTATTGGCTCAGTATAGCACCAGATTATAGATATGAGGGAACAGAATATGAAGGATATGATGCAAGAGGCTTGTAGATACATCCCCAACATTCTATATAACTTTGCACCAAACCCTTGCCCACAGAGAGTCTCAAGAGCTCCACTTAACCCAACCTAAACCAAGAATGGACAAGAAAACAATTAAAAGAAAATGCCTGCACTCATACCAATTTTATGTGATCTCAGATACAATAACTTTAAACATCTATCCAAGCAATTAGAATATTAAAAAATACAGACAAGGCAAATGTTAATCCAAATTCAGATTGGTAATAATTTGCTGCACTAGACAGACTGATGCAGGTATCCTTTATGCCATTCCTATACAGGAAGCTTGTCCGGACACCATGCTATACGGGAATCCGGGATCTTATAGGGAATCTTTTACGCATGAAAAGCTTATTATATAGAAGCATAATGGATTCCCGTATAGGATTCTTTCCGGACCAGGTGTGGATGCGAGAATCACCCATTCTTGTATCTAGCATTTCAATAGGTTAGTCCAAGTACTAATAGGAAAGTAAGTGAGAAGGAAACAACCAAAATAAGCAATACCTGAGATCAACCTCCCAAATGCTTGACCCTTTACCAGCTAAAGCCTAATAATGACCAATATACCTATATATGTTTGTTTCTACTGATATAGAAAATAGTAGCCCAATACTGTTCTCCTAGTATTAGAGTTGGAACAAATATAATGGAAAGAGACATTTTAGAGTGATAGAGAGAGTTACCATGAAAGCAAAGCCAGTAACAGTGGCCCATGAATTGGCAAGGGTTGCACCAGCAAGCTCAAGCTCACCAAGGTGGCCAGCAAACATAACTGATCATGTAATAGAAAACATTAGTAAGAATCATTGGCAATGAAAACAACACATGTTTCTTGGCTTCTTCCATGTCCAACATTTTCTTCCACAACCTTAGTTTTGTTCCTTCTTCTCCATCACCTCTCGACTCTAATTAGGGTGTAGTAGTAATAGCAGTAACAGTAGTATTCCATTCTGATCCTGTATTTGCTAATATTTCTATCTTCTTCTCCTTCTCTTTCTCCTTGTCCTTGTCCTCCTTTTTTCTGCTTCTTATGTTTTTCTTGTATGTTGCTTCCTACCAAGACGGCTATACTGAGGGTGATACAAAAGATGTGGTAGATATATAGTGGCATATTAATGGAATTTTAGTTGATCACATCAAACACTATTCTAAACGTACGAGAGGATGGAGTGAGATTTGAGCGAGTTGTCTCAGTCTGTAGTCTGTACGCAGGCTATTTCCTCATCAATTGGTAAAAAGAGATTAAGGCATTCTAGACAGAGATGTTACAATATGTATATTTTCTGGCAGATTGAGAGATTAATGATTTTATATATTGTTTGATTCTTTGATGTTTGCTTTCTAATTATTTTTTTTTTTATTCTTTTCTTTTATCAAGTGGGATGGTGTCGTAGATAATTGTTCATTCACATTACCCCTTGCATCCGTCATGCCTTGATCACCTCCATTAACAATTTGATTTGCTCCTTAATTATTAATTTATTATTATGTTATTTATCTTT
This sequence comes from Dryas octopetala, assembly GCF_963921425.1. Taxonomy (NCBI): domain Eukaryota; kingdom Viridiplantae; phylum Streptophyta; class Magnoliopsida; order Rosales; family Rosaceae; genus Dryas; species Dryas octopetala. Next base: position 12,627,452 of record NC_141366.1, on the reverse strand, counting down.
CTTAGTGACATGTATTTGTATAAATTCGGTACTTTCAGGATATTGTCAGAAATTAAGTAGCAGCCTAGCAGGACTTGCAGTCCAATTCATGTTCCAAACTTCTGCAGACACTCACAAATAACAACACTCAGCAAATCAAAGACTGATGTGTGATTTAGTCAAAGTGTTTGGTCTCAAACTGTGCGGTGACTTTGCTCCCAATATCATGGATAGATTAAATGGCCTAAGATAGCCTGGAAATTTATAGACAGAGAACTTTACAGTTGTCTCTCAGAAGCTGCAAAATTGGTTGACATAATATAAGATATTTTTAGCTTTTATTTTAACAGAACACATAGGTTTCATTTGTTCCACTCACCCATCTTCTACTAGACAATGCATGATGAACTAGTCTCATAGTTTTCCCAAGTGGTATTATAGGTGTATGCTTACTATTTGCTCACATTCACTCAAACCAAAACTGGTTTTTCTTCCTCTTCATTTTCAGAGGAATCCAACAGAGTCCATTTGGAGCGCAGTGTAATAAACAGAATTGTGCCAGCCTGACATGAGAGACCACAGATTAAACCAATCCACAAGCCCTGAAACAAAATAAAGCACAAAATGTGAATTGAAAGCAATGAACAAAACAAACCAACGTACTAGCTGCTTGTTCTCCTACTTATGTATGCAGTTAAGGAATGGAAATTTTGTAGTTGATGTGTGTGTCTGTGTGTATGAGTAAATAAAAAACTACAAGGTTGTTATAAAAAAATAAAAAATAAAATAAAAACTACAAGGTTGTCTCACCTTGGCATACAGTTTGAACTTAAATCCAAGAAGAGTGGCAATTGTCATGCCAATCAAATAGAATGTGCCCAAGTTTACATACACAGTCAAGTGTTGCCAACCACATCCTCTGGCCACACCTGAAAGACCAACAATCACTTTCATTGACACCCCGAAAAAGGCAAGAAAATGTAAAAAATTCAAATGAAAAATAGCAGATAGAACTACTACTAGAAAAGTGGATGATCTCAACCTGATAAGACACCTTGCACAGAATCCACAGTTATTGAAATTGCAAGCAATGGTGTCATAGAAGCAAACTTCCTTATTATTGTATTGTTTTCACTGAACAAGCCAGCCCAGACATTGTGGCCAATCCCTAGAGCCAGAACAATAACGAAAGCAAGAAGCACAGAGAGCTTTAGAGTCACAGCCATTGCTTTCTTAGCTTTGTCAGGATTTCCGGCTCCCAATTCATTTGACACCCTTGTACTGCAACAAGAAGTAATTTTTGTTTCAATGTGCAAAACAAATGTAGATTTTGGAAAACTTTAAGGAATACTTAACCTGGGAATTGTTATTCTACCAACCTTGCAGCAGCACTGAGGCCATACATAATCATGTATGCAATTGCTTCTGTATTCACACTGAAGACATAGTTAAACAAAGGATACTTGAGTCAACTGGCAATAAAATGTTTAGAGAAGAAGAAAAAGGTATATTGAAGCTTACCACATTGCAATAAGTGAAGTGGTTTCTTCCGAATTTGGCATCAATCCTCCCAGCAACACCAGAATCTCAAAAGCCCATTCTTCCAAACTGGTAAGATCAAAAAATGTGGAGTTTAACAATGCAAGTCCTATCTCATATTCTTATAGATAATAATGCTGCTATGTTAAAGTTATTGTGCAGCATCTGAGTTAATACTTCAAAAGTTTAAACCCTTAATTGATGTAATGTGTCCATGGCTTCATCTCTTGAAGCAAATAGGTCTGAGTGCTAATTTGGATCAGAACTCGGTTCCAATATCCTTCCAGGATGGTTATGGTATCTTCCTAATTATGGTTTTAAACCTGATGCTGAAAAGGTTTTTCCAAAAAACTTTCATTGATCATTATGAACTTTTGAATTTAGATTTCTGAACCAACTTTTTTGATGAACCTTTCTGAACTAACTTTTGGCAGAACAATTGAGGCTGTGCCACTAGTTAGTCTTTAAACATTAAGCATAAAGATAAAAGCAATGAAAAATGTGACACTTACCATACCGTTAGTGCTGAGGGGAGGGCAAGTTTCAAATCAGTGAGTATATAATGGAATGATTCTGATGAAAATCCTTCCCATGTATGATCAAACTTCTTAGAGCAAACAACATACATGACCAACATAAGGACAGATATCCATAACGAAATTGAAGCTGCTAGTGCAGCTCCCTTGTAACCAAGAGCTGTCCAATGTACCAAACCATATGCAATGCCGATATGAATAACAGCGGGGATCATTGAGTAGAACAATGGCAGGACAATGAATTGTGTCTGAAGAAATCTTAAGATGTTTTGCAGCAAGCCATATGCAAATAATCCCGGAATCAAAAATTTCATGAAAATAGCAGCAGAGTTGGAAATTTGAGGATCTTGATGGAGTAAAATAAGTATTGGCTCAGTATAGCACCAGATTATAGATATGAAGGAACAGAATACGAAGGATATGATGCAAGAGGCTTGTAGATAAATCCCCAACATTCTATATAACTTTGCACCAAACCCTTGCCCACAGAGAGTCTCAAGAGCTCCGCTTAACCCAACCTAAACCAAGAACAGACGAGAAAACAGTTAAAAGAAAGGCCTGCACTCATACCAATTTTATGTGATCTCAGATACAATAACTTTAAACATCTGTGTCAGAATTTGGAATATTATATATACAGACAAGGTAAAATGTTCATCCCAATTCAGATTGGTGATAATTTCCTGCCCTGGATAGACTGATACATAATTCTTGTACATGACTTTTCAATAGGCTAGTCCAAATACTTAAGTGGAAGTGAGAAAGCAAACACCAAAATATGCAATACCTGAGAGGCTGAGATCAACCCCCCAAATCCTTGAACCCCCTCTACCAGCTGAAGCCTATAATTACCAAAAATATACCTATCTATGTTTATTACAACTGAGATATAGAAAATAGTACTCCAATACTAGCATTAAGAGTCAGAAGAAACATAGAATGGAGTGACAGAGATATTATAGAGTGAGAGTGAGAGAGAGAGAGAGAGAGACCATGAAAGCAAAGCCAGTAACAGTGGCCCATGAATTGGCAAGGGCTGCACCAGCAAGCTCAAGCTTTCCAAGGTGGCCAGCAAACATGACTGAGACCAAAGTGATCATGTAATAAAAAACATTGGTAAGAATCATTGGCAATGAAAACAACACCTGCTTCTTGGCCTCCTCCATGTCTAACATTTTCTTCCACCACCTTGGTTTTGTTCCTTCTTCTCCATGACCCCTTGCCTCTAATAAGGGTACTGTAGTATTAGTACTAGTGGTATTCCAGTCTGATCCTGTGTTTGCGAACATTTCTATCTTCTTCTTTCTCTTCTCCTATTCCTTCTCCTTCTTTTTCTTCTCCTTCTTTTTCTTCTCCTTCTTCTCCTTCTTTTTCTCTGCTTCTAAATTATATTTTTCCTAAATGTTGTTTCTTACCAAGATGGCTATAATGATGGTAACACATAAGATGTACGCGGTGCATATATAGTGGCATATTAATAGAAGTTAGAGATCAAACTCTAATCTAAACAACAGGAAGGAGTGGGATTAGAGAGAGAGAGTTATCTAAGAAAATTAAGACAATGTAGACAGAGATGTTACAATGTGTGTATTTTGTGGCATTTGAAGATTTTCTGGCAGATTGAGAGATTAACTAATCCTCATATATTCTGTTTGATTCGATCATTGGTGTTTGCTTTCTATTTTTTTTCTTTACTTTTATCACATGGAACGGTGGAAGATAAAATATTATAGCACAACAGCTGAACTACTACAGGTGTCATACACATAATCATAATAATCCAATTCAGGATAATGTCAGAAATGAAGTAGCAGGACTTGCAATCCAATTCACGTGTCCAACTTCTGCAGGCACTCACAAATAATAGCACTCAGCAAATCAAATTAATTAAGGCTGATACATATATATACATATTATATATGATTCAAGGCCAAATTTCTCATTTGGGATTTTGTTCATTTCCCCATTTTGTTGATAGAGTCAATTTAATTAGACTCCCTCGCATATGATTTTGGTTAATTAATTGGTCCAGCCTAGCTAGTCTGATCTTGTTTGGCAAAGTCTACAGCCCAACACAAATGCAGTGGCTAGCTTTTCCAACTCTGCATTAAATGGACTTTGAAAAAGTCTTGGTTCATTGGTTCATTTCCATATCCCTCCTGCCATTCCGAGTAATCACTCCAACAGCTTTAGCTCTTTCTTTTCAATGCGTGTGCAGTGTGCTCATAAATACTTGAGCAATATGCTGCACTCATCTAAGTTTGGATTTCGGCTTTATGTTTTCTGTTAGTTTTTTCAGTTGTTCTGCTTTGTTGTTTCAGACTTCTATGAAGTGTTATTTCGACAAAAATAAAAATAAAAATAAAAAAATAAAAAAAAGGTAAACCCGTTTATATAAATGGTTCACAATTTTATTAGAAATGTAGCTACACATTTATTTGAAGAAAATAATGTAAACGCCAAAATATTTGTAGTTAGCTGAGTCTGACAACCTTCAACAACCTTCACGTGAAGAAGAAATAATGAGAATCGCGACAACAAAAAGAAAAAGCTACGACCGGTAGCCACAAGCAACAAATCGTCCGAGAAGACGATAAAACAACTCAGATACAGGATGTCATATCCCAATTTTTAATATATTAATAATGTTTATATTTTTAAGAGGAGTTAATTACACTTACACCTCCCGAAGTTTATCGTCTTTTCACATATACTCCTGAGGTTTCAAAAATTACACATACACCCCCTGAGGTTTCAAAATTATTTCATATAACCCCCTACAAGAGAAAAAAATAAATAAATAAAAAAGAAAATATTTGTATTGAGGTTAGACGTTACACCTTGAGTAATTTTATTAGGCCATTTCACCCCTTAGCATGTTTTTTTACATAATTTCTCATTATTTTCATCTCATATGGGGGGTTATATACAACAGTTTTGAAACCTCATGGGATGTATATGTAATTATTGAAACCCCAATGGTATATATAAAAAAACAATAAACCTCAAGGACTGTAAGTGTAAGTAACTCTTTTAAGAGAGATATATTTAATAAAAAATAAAATAAAATAAACAAATAAAGTGTGTATGTTTGAGATAGGTTAGTTTTTTCCTGCAGTTTGCTATGCACACCCAATCTTTCTGTTCTATTTTTTTATTCTATTTATGAAATAAAATTATACCAACGAAAAAAACTTATAAAAAAATGTTGAAAAAACTCCATAAGAATAAGACTAACCCGTCAACATTTAACGATGAAAAAATGGTTATATAGCAGAGATTTTAGTGTTTATTTTATTATCAATTATTTAACAAGAGAATGTTACTCATTTTCTATATATGATATATCTCCAATATTGTAAAGAAAATTATTACTAAATCAATAACTAATCATATCTCCAATATTGTAAAGAAAATTATTACTAAATCAATAACTAATCGATAAACTGTATTATTAACTATCAAGAAGTATCTTCACACAAGTTTTGCTGCCTTCAACACACGCATGTTTCATGTTGCATGTGTAAATTTGTTCTAAGATCTATAATATAAAATGTAAATAAAAAATATTTTCATCAATTAAATTGCATTACTGATTAAGGCAGTTTTGGAGGGTAGTTCAACCTCTCGAACAGTCCATTACATGTGTTTCTTATGCCTTTATTTTATGCTTTTTATTGCAAAGGACCCATATGTACCTAACAGGACCTAATGGACCCTCTGTAATAAAGGCATTACAAACAAAAATAATCACACATACATTCTCTACGAGTAGCATATAATTATAAGAAATGGGGACTAGTTGACTACCCAACTGTTATAGACATATAGTGACATCCACGAGGCCCACCAAACATATCACTACTGGGAGAAGGATTTACCTGAAACCGGGATACCAGCTGGACAGCTGGTATCCCTCTCCCTCTTTCTCTCTCTGTCCCTCTCTCTCTCTCTCTCTTTCTCCTCTTCTTCTATTCTCTTTCTCTCACTACCGTTACACAAATCTACCCTATTACAGGGGTAGGCAAGTTATTCTCCACTAGTGGCTGATATTGCACCGCGATCGAAGACTACCTACTATACATGTACAACATGATGCAAGTCTTATCAGCCCATCTGATCTTATCTAACCTTTTTTTTTTAGGGCCATGGGCTTACTGATCCAATTTTATGGATGGATTGAAATGATCCGTTAGGACCAGAAATTTTAAATGGCCAAACAATACTTTTGGTTCTGTATATTTACAAAATTTTTACTTTGATCTTATTCTTTAAATTTTGACAATTTTAGTTATATACTTTCAATACAATTGCAATTAAATTTAAATTATTAACATTGTTTAAATTATTTAACAAAAATCAGACATGGAACCACGTGAGTGGCATTTCGAACATCTTAATTTACTTTTGAAAATGTATTATGTTCAATGGCAAGTAGAGACTTACATAAGCATCGTCAGATTTTTCATCAACAATTTAAATAGAGTTATTGTTTTGGATTTAATTGCTATCATATTGAAAGTATAGGACTAAAATTGCCAAAATTAAAAAAACATGACCAAAGTGAAAATTTCATAAAAATATAGAGACCAAAAGTATCATTTGATCATTTTAAAAAGACCCCATTGTTTGTTGTTGATTTCTAAAACTTCTCACGTGGGGTTTGGACAGCAAGCAATGGGATCCTTTTAGAATTTTCGTAGTTAGGACTTGGCATTTTCAATTTGAGCCCAACCTAGCCAAAGGCCGAATCTCAAGCCATGTAGTTTCCTTTTGTTTTTGTCGGTCATAGGTTCATAACGCGCATGTAGTTTCTTAAATAGTTGCAATCCAAGTACACATTTTTTATTTTGTTAATTTGGGTCATGAAAATAGTATATGACTAGCACGATTGAGAGTATTTTGACAACGAAACTAAACCACTTTAAAAAAAAGTCTTCAAGATTCCTCACTCCCACGTAATGTGCTATTTTCGTTAAATAAATTGAATGATTGTCCCGATGAAATAAATGGAGAAATCAAATAATGCCTCCAATTTAGTGGTTGAGCAAGCACCCACACACAATCCTATCGTAGAACTTGTGTGGGGGTATTAGCCTCAATGGCTGCATCAACTGTTCCGTAAATCATCCTTGTAGTGGATTTTAGAAAGTGTTGGACCTCAAAATGTGCCCAGAAATTTATCTCTCACAATTGAAGCTACAAAAGTGGTTAACAAAATATATCTTTTTATTTTGACATACATAATACTACATGGATATCATTTATTGAAGTCACCTATCTTCTACTAAGAAATGCATGCATTGCCAAGACAACAAAATTCCATAAACCGGTCAAATGCTTTGCCCAAGAGGTCTTATTTCTGCCTGACCTTCATTTAGACCGAAACTCCATTACTGTATAAAACCAATTGACTCCATTTTATTCGCATAGTAATCAACAAAAGTATCCCAGTTTGACATGAAAGTCCACAGATCAAACCAATCCACAAGCCCTGCACGAAAATAAATTAAGCACAAAATGTGAATTGGAATAGATATCATAAACAAAATAAAATCAACTTACTAACTATAAATGCTTGTTCTTCACTTTTCTATGCAGGTAAGGAATTGGTGAGTTTAGAATTAATATGCATTATGTGTATTTGTGTGTGCTAAACAGCCACAACGTTTTCTCACCTTGGCATATAGTTTCAACTTAAACCCAAGAAGACTTGCAATTGTCATACCGACCACATAGAATGTGCCCAAGTTTACATACACAACCAAGTGCTGCCACCCACATCCTCTGGCCACACCTGAAATACCAAAACTCACTTTTATAGACACCAAAGAAAAAGCAGGAAATGAAAACAGAGTTCAAATTGCAAAACAGCAGATAGAAGAAATGGATGATCTCAACCTGATAGGACACCTTGCACAGAATCAGCAAATATTGAAATGGCAAGAAATGGTGTCATGGAAGCAAATGCCTGTATTATTGTTTGGCTGCTACTGAAGAAGCCAGCCCAGATATTGTGACCAACTGCTAGAGCCACAATAACAACCAAAGCAAGAAACACAGAGAGCTTGAGAGTCACAGCCATTGCTTTCTTAGCTCGGTCCGGATTGCCTGCTCCCAATTCATTTGCCACCCTTGTGCTGCCACAATAAGTAATCTTTTGATTCAATGGCATGAAACAGAATGAAGAAATTGAAAAAACTTGAAGGGATAAGAACAACCTGGGAATTATTGTTCTACCAACCTTGCAGCAGCACTGAGGCCATATGTAATCATGTAACAAACTGCTTCTGTGTTCACACTGAAGATGTAATTAAAAGAAGGCTACTTGAGTCTGGTAGAAATAACATGTTTAGAGCAGAAAAGAAGAAAGGGAAAATATATTGGGAGCTTACCAAATTGCAATTAGTGAAGTGGTTTCTTCAGCTTTTGGCATCAGTCCTGCCATCAACACCAGAATCTCAAAAGCCCAGTACTCCAAACTGGAAAGATTAAAATGCGAAGTGTTTAGTACTACAAATTAATTGAGGGTTGTGAACTTAACAAATTTAGATTACTGAACTAATCTTGAAAATTGAAATTAGTCTTTCTTGTAATCGAACTTGACAGAGAATTTGTAGTACTTTTATAGCCTTTGTAATTTGTATATAGCTGAATGAGGCTATATGCCTCTAGTGGGGCTTTAAACACTAACATACAGAAAAAAGTAATGAAAAAATCTAAGGACACTTACCATACCATTGCTGCAGAAGGGAGGGCAAGTTTCAAGTCAGTAAGGACATAATGGAATGACTCAAATGAAAATCCTTTCCATGTATGCTCGAACTTCTTTCCACAAATAATGTACAAGGCCAGCATAAGGATCGATATCCATAATGAAATCGAAGCTGCTAGTGGAGCTCCCTTGAAACCAAGAGCTGTCCAATGTACCAAACCATATGCAATGCCAATATGAAGAACCAGAGGGATCCCCGAGAAGAAGATCAATGGCATGACAACAGATTGTGTCTGAAAAAATCTCAGGATGTTATGCAGGAAGCCATATGCAAACACTGATGGAATCAGAAACTTCATATAAAGAGCAGCAGATTTTGCAATTTGAGGATCTTGGTGGATTAAGATAAGTATGGGCTCTGTATAGAACCAGATTATAGATATGATGATAGAGAAGAGGACGGATATGATGGAAGCAGCTTGTAGATAAATCCCCAACATTCTGTATGAGTTTGCACCAAATCCTTGCCCACACAGTGTCTCAAGAGCTCCACTTAACCCAATCTGAACCAAGAAATAATAGACAAGGAAAACAATTAAAAGAAAAGGCCTGTGATCTTATTAAATTTTATGTCATATGGGATACAAGTACAAGAACTTTGAACATCTATTTCAGAATTTCTAGCTATTAGAATATCAAAATATAAAGACAAGGTAAATGTTAGTCCAACTTCAGATTGGTGATCATTTCCTGCACTGGATAGACTGCTTGCTAGATACACAATTCTTGTATACGGTTTTCCACACATGCAACTTGAATAACACAAATTAAAATGGCTTCCATTCTTTCTCACAGAAGAAATGTAGTTACTATCTTGGACAACCAAAAGAAAAAAACAAGTTAAAAAAGGGCCAACTGAAAAGGGCACATAAATCATTTTTGGAAAACCAATACCCCTAAATCCTTGAACCCTTTACCTGCTCGAGCCTAGCTAATGCGTAATGACCAACATCCCTATATATGATTAGTACTAGGAATAGTACTCCAACACTGTTCCATTAGTACTTTTCCTACTAGCATAACTTAATCTCAAAAGCTTGAACAAACATTTATCATAATGGACAGGCCGGCAGGGATGACATGCATGACAAGAGTGAGTGAGTCGTGAGAGAGTTACCTTACCATGAAAGCAAAGCCGGTGACGGTGGCCCATGAATTGGCAAGGGTTGCACCAGCAAGCTCAAGCTCACCAAGGTGTCCAGCAAACATGACTGACACCAAAGGGATCATGTAATAGAAAACATTGGTAAGAATCATTGGCAATGAAAACAACACCTGTTTCTTGGCCTCCTCCAAGTCCAACACTTTCTTCCACCACCTATTCCCTTCTTGACCACCTGCCTCCAATAAGGGGGTGGCTGTTGTAGTGTTACCATCTGAACCTGTGTTTGATAACATCTCTAGTGCTTGTACTCCCTCCTTGCTTCCACCTGTGTTCGAGTCTAGACAAGAGGAAGGAGGAGAGAGAGAGAGAGAGAGAGAGAGAAAAGTTATCAAAGCATTGAAGATTTTTTGGCAAGTTGAGGGCTTAAATTAGAAGAAATATATGTACCCTTCAAGAGGAAAGGCAGAAACTGAGACTTTTGCCGGCTGGGATTTATGGTCTTAAATCTTAGTGGTTTAATATATGCACATTTTGTTTTGATTCTTTGGTGTTTCCTCTCTGTTTCCTTTTGATTTTGATTCTTTTTTATATTACTTTAAAGTTGGAACAAAAATTTACTTTCCACCAGAGATAAACTACAACAACCAATCAACCGAACCACGTTGTGGGCTAGGAGGGCTAAAGCACCCCCTATCTTTATAAAAAAAAAAATATATATATATATATATATATATACACACCTGCTAATAGCCCAGCTAGCCCACCAATGACAGAAGAAAAAAAAAAAAAAAGTTCCTTTGTCAGTTTGTCCCCACTCTTCGATTCCCTGGATGCGGCCCCAGCATTTTATTCGACCAAAAACAATAGTTTGTCCCCACCCCCTTCCCTTTCGTTTCCTCTAAGACCCTTCTACAAGGGTGGTTTTCAAATATCTAATATTCAAATCAATTTTAATCAATTTTAAGTATTAAAAAATATAAAAATAGAAAAATATAAAGGCCTGTTTGGTATTCTATTCAAATTTTTTTTTTCAAAAATTAAGATTTTTTTTTTTTTAAATGTGAGTTTTCAAAATTAATTTTTAAAATTTAAAAATGTGTTTGGTATGAAATTTAAAAAATGATGACATCTAAGAAAAAAGGAAGTATAAAAAAAAATTTAGAAAAACAATATTTTATCATTTTTAAAAAGAGACATGTTTTTGAATTTTTTTCTAAAAATTGTTTTTAAAAATGGTCTACCAAACACGTTTTCTTGACTAAAACTTGTTTTTTTGTTTTTGAAAACAAAAAATATTTTTTAAATAGAATACCAAACAGGCCCTAAATTTTGAGAATCATTAACACAATAGTGTTGAGGTCAAAATATGATAATATTAATATTTAACTTATTTATTTGTTGGTAGGCCAGTTATTTAATAATTTTTATTTGTTGATAGACCAGCCATTTAATTTGATTTGATAAAATCATTAACCCAAAATTAAGAATAGCTTTTGGGTCTCAAAAAATTATAAAAATTATATTTCAATCCATTGTAGCTGGACTATACTCATTCTATACCCAAAAAATGAGTTTGGGAATTAGATTTAGGCTGCAAAGGCCTAACCCTCTCTATTTGCTTTGATTAATCAATTTGTTGTTGGCTAACTTGGCTTTGTTCAACAACGTGGGCTAGTGAACTGGAGAGAGTTGGAGTCTTGGAGAGGCATGCATGCAGCTTGGGCTTCCTTTCTTGGCCTTTTTTATTCTTTGTTTCTTTTTGGGCCACAATTAATTCTACAAAATAAAAGAACACACATCAAAATAAAATAAAATAAAATCTCAACAACAAATAAAGTAAAGCACACCCTAATTTAGTTAAAACTTAAAATGAAATAAAATCTAATAAAATCTATGAAATAAAACAAAAACTAGTAAAAATCAATAATTAACTAAATAATCAAACCAACAATTAAAATACTAAAAATAATGACTAAAATGTATAATTTAGGGATAGAAGATATGTTATAAATTAAGCCCAACAGTAATACTATTATACTAATTACTAATATATCTATTTAAGCTCTTATATTTTATTTTTTGTAGCCATTTAGGGATTTAGCTATTTAATTAGGGATTTAAAGATTTAGGGATTCAATTTTTATGTAATAATTGTGGTATTTCTAATTTACTCTTAAATGTTTGTAAAATTAAATGAGAATTAATATTTAATTATCCAAATTGTTCAGAAACTCAAGGAAAACTCGTTTAATTTGTTGATGTGCATGTGATCGCTTTTAAGCTCAATCTCAATTATTGAAAGTGCAAGTTTGAAAACCAAGTAATCTCTAAATTTCAATATTAAATTGTAGTTGCATATTAATGCTAGAAAAATAGGTAGCTATTGTGTGATTTTGTTTTGTAGAATATTCTTACATGTCATGTTTATAATATATTATCAATAATATAGATACATATTTAGTAATTAAGAATTTCTATATTGTGAAGAAGCGCATGGTTCAATTTTCATAGACTTATCTTGTATTTGCATTGCATGTTTCATTGTTTTCTTTCGTCGTATTTTTTTTTCTCGTCTATGTTTTTGTATAAATATGCATTTTGAGGGATAAGACTCACTATGTCCTTCCTGATTAGGCGCATCTTTTATGTTTATTAATGAAATTTCCTCATATCTTCGAGGTTGTTTTTAGCCCCCCAAATTCTAATTCATGGATCTATCCCTACAATCAACCATACAAAATAGTCAATGCCAATCTTGAAATTTATGGAGGGATACCTGTGAGAACTAAAACTAACACCCTTTTTATATAAACATAAAATATATATATATATACAAAAATGCTCTAGAGTTAACTAGTTAGTAAGATAATATAATACTAACCACTATTTTGGGCTCAGTACACAATGTTATCTCATAATCCAAACCGTTCATATTTTAGGTCTCCATTCAAAGATTAACCTTGCAAAAAATCAACCAAATCCGAAATCATTTAGCCATTTGATTATCATTACAATCATTTCATCTTTTATTGAAAAATTTGTGTTCGTCCATTTACATGAGCACAATTAGCTTACTAATAGTTGGCTAAATGATTTCTGATTTTATTACTTTTTTTTAAGGATGATTTTTGAATGAGAGCCTAAAAAATAAACGGTCCAGATCATGAAATTACATTGTATAGTGGGCTCAAAATAATAGTTAGCATCGAATTATCTTGCTAACTGGTTAGCTCTAGAACACTTATATATATATATATATCATGCATATCAAGAATATACGTGGATTTCTTCAAGAGTAAGAAATTTATTGATAAATGGAAATTTTCATGCAGGAAACTGAAAATCTCACCTGATTGATCATCTCATAATCCATCTTTTGTGAAAAATCCATATTAGTTTTTATTGAAGATTAAAAATTAATTGACAAGTAAATATTTGTGGCCTCTCAGCCACAATGCATTCATTATGGTCAGAAACATAGGGCTTAGGTTTTGTTTGTGTCATTGCTGCCTCTGTTTTCTTTCTTTTTTCCTTGTAAGTGGTCTATGCCCAGCGACACAGAATTGGATGGAGTCTACCAACACCAGTGAGACCACATGAATATAGTACTGATGAATTATTGACTTATGATATGACACTGCATGTAACCTAAATCTGTCTCTTTTTACGGTCCAAAAGGTTTTGTGATATTGTAAAAGATTCAATAAAGTAAAAAATCCACTAATATCACATGCATGTACCTTTTAACTTACTACATAAATTATTACACCACACTTTATATTTTCCCTTTAAAAATATATAGAAATCTGACTAAGAGCTGAGGTATATCTTTCTTTGAGTATTCAATCTGACCATTCTATATATCTAAGATATCACTCAATCTCAAACCCAGATAATGATCGACCGTGCAGATCGAAGAAGATTGTAAAGCAGATACTGTGTGAAACTTTGAATTTAGTTACTAATTTACATAATTGTGGAATATGCAGAATATCAAAGCAAATAAATGAATTTTTTTTGCATCTGCTGGCAAGTGGCAACAAATTGTTGGGAATAAATCTCCTCTTACAACCATTATCAATTAGCCAAGAAATAAAAATAAGAAAAATCACAAAAGCATCAAGACTTACGATCCGAACTGTCTAATTTTTTAACTCTATGTGTGATACAAGTTGAAACTGCACAAAATGAGTTGATGCAAACAAGGCCAAAGCCTGCCACCTATTATTACCAGCCAGTCAACAATGCATGAATGCTAATCCATGTCCAGTGAGTGATTGCACCAGCCATATTGAATGCATTCACCAACACCTTGTTGCAAATCTACTCCAAATTCAATTAACTATGCTTGTGCCGCCTACCTCTACTAAGGAGGATACATGAAACCCAAAAAAACACACATTACAAGCCCTTGCGTTATCCCAACTAGTCCAAGTGGTCCAAGTGATACGGAAAGGTGAAAAGTAATTTAGGATTAAGATCTGTGGAGAACTCAATCTCTTCCAAGATAATTAAAAAAAAAAAAAACAAAGCATACATTACACTCAAATGTACACACTCACACATATTTGCTCTTGCATCATGTAAGGCTAGCAAGAACAGATTTCTTGTGGTACATATTTTATAAGTGGGCAGGATATGTACATTACTTGTGAAATTTATACTCTCTAAACATAATTTTGAAGTAGATCGGATAATCCATTTGGAGTTTTTGTCTTAAGCCTTCAGATCTGTAATATAATTGAAGAAAATTTAGCTCAAAACATATGCCAGATTATCCAGGCAACATATATCATCGAATGCACTAAATATAGAGTATAAGCTACATCCTGCAAACCATAAAGGGTCCTTCACGAGATCATTATATAAGGAAATCTTGTGACACAGACAGATCTAGCTATGACCCATTAAACGATGTAGTTAGGAAATGAGTGGATTCACTTGCATTATGGGGAACTTAATTAGGTAAAAAATTGTATATATGGCACTTGTTTATGATCCAAATGTAGCAAGCATTTGAAAAGTAGACACACTCACTCAAACGTTTATTAGCATAGTGGTTGAAAATGCTACATACAATTGGTTGTACATACTAATAGGATCAACAAGAAGAAGAGAAAGAAAGAAGGGTCAACAATCAAAGTACATGCTTTCATGTGATATGCATTATCTGGTACTAATATGGAGGTGGGTAGGTAGCTGCATTGATATCATTCTTTCTTCTCTTCCTTGGCTGCTTCCTTGGTTTCAACCTTATCTTCCTTGGCTGCTACCTTGGCTGCTGCCTGCACCTTTGCTTTTCCCTTCTTGGGCTTCATGAAGCAGAAACAAGAGCAGCAGGGGCACTGGAACAAGAACTTCATTGCTAGCTACCTTCACCTTCTCTGCTCTCAAATTGTACTGAAAATCTTGTGTGTAGCAAAAGTACCTCAGCTTTGAATTGCTTTCCCCTTTCTATCTTCTTTGTGTCTAATAATTAATGTTGTTGGGCTTTTTAAAAAAAAAATAATAATAATAAGTAAATAAATACCCATTGGATTCCACTTCAATCGCTATCAATAAAGAAGATGCCTGCCTAATAATGCCAGAGTTGGAGTGGGAGTAGGGTCTGTGGGGATGGCCAATGGCCATGATCAGCAATGAAGCTAAAATCTCTCACTAGGCTCTCCTTTGTGGGTCATGGTAAAGCCTGCATGATGAAGAAGAGGAACTGTTCTTTCTTGATATCTTTTTCTTACACTAAAGATTCCTGAGCTGTCAAGCAGTAAAAGCAAATACATTTTACATTAGATAGATAATGCATTTATAATTTTCTACAATAGAATGATCAAGACACTTTACAGTCTTTTAAGTAAAGAGTGAGTATGAATTTCATTCCTAGAATGAAAGAAACAATTATTATTATATGACCTAATTATAGTGTCATTTCCTGCACTCTCTAGAGCGGCCTTAGGCAGACCCTAGGATGATGTTTGGCAAACAAATAATGCAGACTTTTAGTGTTTTCTTTTCATAATGTGGTTTGACTATTGGTCCCTTTTTGCTCCCCCGCTTTTGGGTAAAGGTGAGGGAGCCATGTGAATCTGCTTGAGGAAATAAAGTATTTGGAGGTGATTGATCAATTGGGTTGTGATTTTCACTGCCCTATCTACAAGACTACAACCATGCTATTGGTTTCCTAAGCCAAATGGTAACTGATTCTTTTGTGATTTTAAACGTATGGATGGTGAAAAATGCTTCCAACCCAAATCAAAAGAGTGTTTAAAGAAACTTGTAAGAACAATACATTGTCTGATTTACCACTTCACAGTGAATTGTCTAGTTAAAATGCGTTTTACCTAGCATTGCTACTTTTGCACTTGCACTTCACATTATGACCAACCACTGCCTCGACCATAAAAACAATTTAAACAAGAAAAAAAAAAAAGGGGATAAGGTAATAATCCGGGCGATGAAAAGGGAAGGTGGTTGATGTTTTGATTGGAAACAAGCCACAACCAGTGTACAGACCTATCAAAGCAAGTTTCTATCAAGATCCCCTGTTTTTAATTTGGGATGGAAAAAATCTGAGGCCTCTTCCCCTCTCCTATTAATTTTGTAAGATACCTATCATTGAGTCCCCATTGAATAGAATTTGGAACCTTCAAACATCATTTTGCATTATGTTTGGCAGGATAAGATTGAAATGCCACTTCAATTTCAATGTGCCCAAGATCATAATCAACATTATGATAACCTGCTTAGCTGCAGAAATTTGCTGCACAATTATTTCAAGTGAACCGCAATGTACTCCATATACAAAGGCAGGCAGCTATTCTGGAAACGCCAGGACTTCAAAGTTTAGGTGAAGGTTTTACTGATTCAGGAACTCGACGGTAGTCGTATACCCCAATACCTCGTTTTCTTCCAAGGCGACCTGCATCAACATACTGTACAAGAATGGGGCAGGGAGCATATTTATTGTCTCCAAGGCCAGTATGAAGAACTTTCATAATTGATAAGCAGACATCCAATCCAATGAAATCTGCAAGCTCTAAAGGGCCCATTGGATGATTTGTTCCCAGCTTCATTCCTGTATCAATGTCTTCCTTTGTTGCCACACCTGTATAGAGTGCATAAAATGCTTCATTTATCATAGGCATTAGGATCCTGTTTACAACAAAGCCAGCGTAATCCCGAGAGCATATTACTATCTTGCCAAACCTGCAAATTCAACGGTCAGCAGTTAAAAAGATGCCAGGGAGAAAATTTATTTGGGTGTATGGGTGGGAAATGTAGCTTTATCACAAATGGGAAGGGAAAACTGCTAGGGGAACAGAAGGAAAATTCTCCTTCTCTATGCAATTCAAGGTATCCAAGTCAATGACCTCTCTGCCAAGGCTTTCGTGGCATTAAATGTCTCATCTGATGTGTCTGCCCCTCGCACAATCTCAACAAGTTTCATTATAGGAGGAGGATTCATAAAATGCATGCCAATGACCTGCAGATTACAATATTAATTTGACAATCAGATTTCTGAAATCACAGGTTTTGCTAGAAAGTGAATCAACTCAAGACAATTTTAAACCAAAGGATAATCTATGACAAACATCATAAGCATAATCTCAGGAAAAAAGAAGAAGCATATTACGAGCATAACCTGGTGTGGTCTGCTAGTTGCTGACGCTAGACGAGTAATGGGTATGGAACTTGTATTAGATGCCAGTAT
The DNA here is from genome assembly GCF_963921425.1 of Dryas octopetala. Taxonomy (NCBI): domain Eukaryota; kingdom Viridiplantae; phylum Streptophyta; class Magnoliopsida; order Rosales; family Rosaceae; genus Dryas; species Dryas octopetala. Next base: position 12,609,810 of record NC_141366.1, on the reverse strand, counting down.
GGCCGAACTTTTTGTGATCTTATCTAGTTCAAGAAATAACGTTTTCTTCACAGCTTCAGATTCCACAATAGCTTCAATAACAACATCTGCTGAAGAAAGCTTTTTCAAATTTGAGGTATACCATAGACGTCCCAAAGCATCTTTACCTACAGCCTGTTAAAAGGAAATGGAATGATTTGTCAAAACATCAAGAATTGAACAGCTTACTTGCATGAATCCACCAACCAGGAGGGAAAAATTTTTGCAAGTGAGTCACACATGACAAACTTTGAAAGATAGAGGAAATGTTTCTTTGTTTGTTCCAAATTTTTTCTCATTAGTAGTTTTTTATTTCAAATTAACAGTATGCCAAGAGCTCACCATGCAGCGTCAAAAATGGAAAGATGGTATTAGTTTTCAAGGAAACCATTATCACTGTAAAGCTCTCAAATGTAATTCCTTATCAGAAGTCCATTCAGCTTAAAATTGTACTATTATAGTATATATGCATACACATTCTAACAAGTTCTCACCATGGTTCCAACTGCCAACACTGTCATATTACATGAAGAAACAACTTGATGAGTTGGCCCAAGCCAAAATTTAAGGTATATGGTTATTGGTTACGTAACCTTTATAATTCAAGTATATAATAAAGATTGCAATTCAAAATAACAGAATCAACCAACTGGTGTCTGATACTAGCCCATGAAGCACGATTACTCAAGAGTCATTAGGACAAACGTAGCAAATAAAAAAGTTCTCCACAACTGGACCACAAAGCTCTCTCCCCTTGTGTGTCTGTATGTGAACATGTGTATGGTTCCATTTCATTCTATACATGTGATGAAAGTAGCATTGATTGTAACTATGTTGTTCTTCAACAATACCTCACTAAGGCTGTTATAAAACCAAATCTTAGAAACAGCTTGAATTCTACTGCTAAGAAGCTCATTCAAACACATGTATTCTATGCTATTGTTAAAACCCTGAACAAGTGAGATGGGTATTCTACAAATTTACATAAAACAAATAGACTAATCTTCAACTGGGAAATGAGAAAAGCCAACGATCAATTAAGAGGAACAACAAATGGAACATGTTATGAACTTTAATTTTATTGAAAAAGGATAAAGCATGAGACTTTGACGCAGAAATGTTCAAAAAGTTCAATTGGAAAAGGGCAAACAACGAACCAACCAGAAGCTCAGATGAATATATATAACCAATCAAACTCAAACAAGTACCAAAATTCTGTATCTTTTTCATTTCTTGGTCCTCCCTTTTTCTTCTATCTTATAAATTTCTGGGGGCTGGGGGTAGAGCCAATAACCAATTGAAGAGTTACAGACTACAGTATAAGCCCTCAATCATGCTCTTGCCAGTGACATAGATTGTATATACTCTCTAGATTAAGGCAAATTCTGCGCTCCACGAAAAAACATCGGGGGTTCTTCCGAAAACTTGAACTACGCACATACATACTTTTAACAAAAGGTAAAGCCAACAGACATACAAAAGGTAACCAAACAGAAAGTGAAAGACGAAGAAAGTTTAATTCAAACCTGACTAAGTTGCCCTTTGGAAACTAGACGCTGGATGGAGCTGGAGATGGACTTGGTGGCTCTGGAGAGAGCCTCCGGGTCGGTGTCTAGGAGCCAAGCGTCGAACCCATGCATGGCGGCGAGTTGGGCGATTCCAGAGCCCATTTGGCCGCTGCCCACCACTCCAATGGTCTTGATCTCCGCCATTAACGCCACCGCGAGCTGTCAATATGGATTCGCCAGGGAGAAGTGGATGGCCTTTGGGTGCCTCACGCGCTGGGTAAGTCCGTGGTGGTATCTTCCTTTGGCGGTAGCTAAAGGATTGCTTAATGTTGGGTCAGCCCGATCTCAAGTCCGAAATTTTGGGCTTTCAATTGGGCCGGGCCAAGTCCGTCGCGCTCTTAGAATCATTTGAGCCAGGCTTAAGAGGGGAGGGCCCGAATCATTCTTGACAAATAGATGCTGAAAATGTTTTGACCAAAGTCCCTCAAATAATGGACAAATTTGAGCTATATGTGTGGGATATTGTTTAATGAGGAATGTTAGTTTCTTTGTCTTTTTATGCTTATACTTTCCTCATGTTCATTCAACAGTATAGTCTCATGATCAAAACCGAATCACCTCTGCAAATATTTAACCAAATTAGAAATCGTGTAGTCATCTAACAATTATCGAATAAAGAGACAATTTTAATAACAGTTAGATTTATTATTTATTTATTTGAGAATAGTCATATGACTAAGCAATTTTCAGTTTGATTAATTTTTTATATATATAATATTAAAAAGATAATCTAGAAAATGAATAATTTCGATAATTTAATTACACTGTGTAATGGACAAAAGAAGAGGGAATGCAATTAGCATTCCTCATGTTTTATTACTATTAGGTTAAATTTGTAAATACTGCTGATTCATTATATTAAATATAATTGTTGAATGCAATAAGTTTTGGCTAGTGTTGAAAATGTTAGATGAGCAGCACCCTTTCTTTGACATTTGATAATTTGCTCGCTTTGATTTTTGCAAAAGCTATTACGTGCGTTTTTTCAATTAGTAAAGAAAAATGCTTGGGTACTCAATTTTGTACTCATCACTAATTACATGGAGATGATGGACTACATTATAAACTCATATAATTAATGATAAGTACAAGTGATACTCAAAGTTGATTACTCAAACCCCAACTTCATCCTAGCTCATCGATCAAAGAAAGGGAAATAGATCACTCAACCCCTGGCCAAAAATAATAAATTAATAAAAAAATTAGAAAAGAAAGGTTTACTATGGCTAGTGAAGTTGATACTCAATAGTAAAGCCATTCAATATTTAAACTTTACTATGGCTTTTCTGGCAAAAAAAAAAAAAGGAAAAGAAAAGTGTAGTATCTTTTTCCCAAAGGACCCAAACCATTACTTTGGGTGTTTGTCAACGACAGACTTAAAGGTTTAAAGCTGACAGTTAATTAAGGGCCATCAATTAGCTATCAGTAATGTTCTGTATCGTGGGAAATGTATGTCAACAATTTAAGGATGAATCCTTGTCACCTTGTGAGTTTGTGAGGCTTAATCATGAAGGATTACCAAAAGTTATAAGCACTAAAGCAAAAAAGAAATTGTAACCTGCCAAAATAACATAATGACTTTCTAAATACTTTTTTTGAGATAAAATGACTTTCTAAATTCTAACCGATATATATCAATTTTAGTATCATGTGCAAGATTTATGCCAATATAACCGATTACCTTGTTGTTTAGTGATATATTTATCTTCATAATATTGGTGAGTTTTAAGATCGAATGACTATTTGATATTTTGAAAAATTAGTATTCAGTTTGTCTCCTCAATTATAATCTAAGAAAATGACCACTTTGACTCATTAAAAATTTGATGCTTGAATTTATGAAATTTTAATGTTAGGGACAAATCAACACAAGAATCATAATTAAGAAGACAATAAAATATTAAGCCTAAAAAAGCATTATGCCAACTTTTTTTAAGAAAAGCAAATAAAAAATAAAAAACAAAAATAAAAGATGGGTTGGGTGAATTCACGTGAGGGAAGGTTGAGTAGTTGACCAGAAGATCCAGTGCTGAGCAAATTTGACACGTTATGGATCACGGCAGTGGCCCGTGACGTCCGCCTACCGCCGCTCATCCACCGGCTCCATCCACTCTCGCTTTCTCTCATCCAATCTCAGCTCTTTGACCTCCCCATTTTCATTCCCCACGCGCCCACACAACGCGTGCACACCACACCCGCATCTTCTTCTATACACATCTGTCATACAAAGAAATAGAGTGCTTCCACGCGCGTCATGCACGCGTGAGCTAATGAGATCCCTCCCATCCTCGTTTAGACCGCACCAGATATGTCCAACCTCATCAAACCGGGTCCGGGTCCCACCCACCCGCATTCCCACAAACCCAAATTTTCAATGATTATTTTAGAAGCAAAGAGACAAATGTAGGTAGTGGGTATTGACAAATCAGTTGTGACTTTTACTGGGTGTGAGAAAATCCAAGAGAAAATTTTGCCCAAATAGTCAGCTCTCTCAATCTCTGTGTCCCCCCCTCTAGTTCAAAATCAAAAAACCCACTTACCCAGTAGTGTGTTTGTCTAATAAAATAAAGATTCTCAGGAAAGAAAAAGAAGTTTCCTTTTCTGTACTCCACTCTACCCAAGTTTGTTTCTTTCTGTCCTACTGTTTGTTTGATTTTGAAGTATCTCTGCTTTGCTTGATTTCTTCGTCTTTTATTATATTCTCACTCATCCTGCTTATTTTTTTTCTTGCTTTGAAAATTAAGGGGATGGAGACGTCTGGGTTTTGAAATTGGAGAACACCCATTTGTGGAAAAAGTGGTCACTCACTGTTGATGTTAGGTACGTAAAGGGACTTCTGTTTACTTTTCTGTCAAAGTAAATGGGCAATGCTTGTGAAATCCTGAACCTTTTTCCATTTCACTATTGAACTTTGGCCAGAAAAGCTCTCTCCTTTGTTATGCTTCTCTCTTTCTCTTTCATGTTTGGTATTTTGTAATGGTTTTGGGATGTGGGTTTTGAAGTTTCTGCAGTTGCGTCTTTCTCTTGATGTGTAAAATTGGGGAGGATGCTTGTTCAGCAAAATAAGGGGTTTTGGTTGGGTTTGGTGATTTTTGGTCAAGGGTTTTGAGTTCTGGTGGGGACTGGGGGATCTTAGTCGTTCAACTGGTGTTAATTACTGCTTCAGTTTTTTAAGCGGTCAGTGTTAATTGCTTCACTTGCAAGTTGTTAGTTAACCCTTTTCTGTGGTTTTTGAGGTGCTTTGGGATGTGGGTATTTAAGCTCCTTCTTTTGGCCCTGTTCTCTCTCTCTCTCTCTCTCTCTCTCTCTCTCTCTCTCTCTCTCTCAATTAGGGGCCACTGTTTGCGCAACATTTTCAGATTGAAGTAAGTTTCTGCGCTTCCATTTTTATGGTCCAGGGATCTGATTCCAAGTGGGCACTGGTGATTGCATTTGTTTTACTGTAAATGTTGCTTCAATTGAAGTTGTAAGCTGGATTTTAAAGGGAAGCTCTCTTGGAATTTGGGTGTGGAAGTTTCTTCATTTGGATTTCTTCCTTTCTTCTGAAGAGCAGCGCATGCCATATAATATCTGATTCAGCTGAGTTTCATGGGAGTGTTGGCCTTGGCTTGAGTTGGGGATCTGCTTTGGTTTCAGTAATGGTGCTACTGGGGTTTCTTCCAATGACATTCCTCAAATGGATATTCTTGGCTTGCTTTCTTGGTTCTTCTTTGGGTCTTAATACCCCAATCCGATCCTGTGATCCAAATGATTTTCTTGCACTGAAAGAGTTTGCAGGAAACCTTACAAATGGTTCTATTATCACAGCATGGTCCAAGAAATCAGTTTGCTGCCAATGGGATGGTGTTGTCTGTGCGAATGTGAATAATGGGACAGTTGCAAGTAGAGTCATCAAGTTGATTCTGCCCAGCATGAGTCTCAAAGGAATGATTTCACGCTCTTTGGGTCGATTAGAACAGCTGAAATTGCTTAATCTTTCTCTGAATCAGCTGGAAGGTGGATTGCCTGCAGAGCTCTCAAACTTGAAGCAGCTAGAAGTTCTTGATTTGAGCCATAACATGCTGTCAGGACCAGTTTCAGGTGCGCTTGCTGGCTTGAAGTCGATTGAAGTACTGAATATTTCAAGCAACTCAATCAATGGCAGCTTATCTGAGTTTGGAGTATTCTCTCATCTTCTTGTGTTCAACATAAGCAATAATTCATTCACTGGTCAGTTTAATCCTCAAATTTGTAGCTCTTCCAATGATATTCATATTCTTGATATATCTTGGAACCGTCTCACGGGCAGTCTTGAAGGCTTAGACAATTGCAGCGTGTCTCTCCAACAGTTGCACTTGGACTTCAATTCATTTGCAGGCCATCTACCTGAATCTATATATTCGTTTTCAGCCTTGGAGCAGCTTTCTTTCTCTGGGAACCATCTTTCCGGCCAGATAAGCAAGGATCTGAGTAAGCTCTCTAACCTCAAGACCTTAGTCATTTTTGGAAACCAATTCTTGGGTGAACTTCCAAATGTATTTGGGAATCTTAGTGGACTAGAACAGTTAGTTGCACATTCAAATATGTTATCTGGTCCATTACCTTCAACCTTGTCACTCTGCTCAAATCTTCGAGTGCTTGATCTGCGTAACAATTCTTTATCAGGTTCTATTGATCTAAATTTCACTGGGCTTCCCAATCTCTGCACACTTGATCTTGCTACTAATCGTTTTTTTGGCTTCCTTCCAAATTCACTGTCTAATTGCCGTGAGTTGACAACTTTAAGCCTTGCCAGGAATGAATTGAGGGGTTCAATCCCTGAAGATTTTGCAAAACTCACATCCCTGTTCTTTCTCTCATTGTCAAATAACAGTTTTGTAAACTTATCTGGGGCATTATCTGTGCTGCAGCAGTGCAAAAATCTCACAACTCTTATTCTTACAAAAAATTTCCTTGGTGAGGAGATTCCGAAAGATGCCAATGGGTTTGAAAGCTTAATGGTTTTAGCACTTGGGAATTGTGCTCTTAAAGGCCAGATTCCAGCTTGGTTATTGAGTTGCAGGAAGTTGCAAGTCCTTGATTTGTCATGGAATCACTTGGATGGCAGTATCCCTCCATGGATTGGTCAGATGGAGAACCTTTTTTATCTGGACTTCTCAAATAACTCTCTCACTGGAGAAATCCCGAAAAGTCTGACAGAGCTGAAAAGCCTCATATCTACAAATTGCAGTCAATCACATCTTACTGCCTCTGCTGGCATCCCACTATTTGTAAAGCGAAATCAGAGTGCTAGTGGTCTGCAATACAACCAGGCATCGAAGTTTCCTCCTTCAATATACTTGAGCAATAATAGAATAAATGGAACAATCTGGCCTGGAATTGGACGGCTGAAACAGCTCCATGTTATGGATTGGAGCAGGAACAACATTACAGGGACCATCCCTAGCACCATCTCAGAGATGGAGAACTTGGAAACATTGGATTTATCAGGCAATAATCTATATGGTTCTATCCCTCCATCACTTAGCAAGCTCACATTCTTGTCAAAGTTTAGTGTGGCAAATAATCACTTGCATGGAGTAATTCCCAACGAAGGACAGTTCTTAAGCTTTCCCAACTCAAGCTTTGAGGGTAACCCTGGACTTTGTGGGGAAATGTATTCTCCATGTGGTGACCTCAATACAGGTCTCAAGCCTGTAATGCCATCTAGTTCAAACAGTAGATTTGGTCGAAACAGCATCCTTTGTGTAACAATCAGCATAGGAATTGGGATTGCATTTCTTCTTGCAGTTGGTCTATTTAAAATGTCAAGGAGGGAAGTAGAGCATAAAATTGATGATTTTGATGAGGAACTCGGCCTGCCGCACAGGTTATCTGGAGCACTTGCATCTTCAAAATTGGTGCCTTTTCAGAATTCAGATTGTAAGGATCTCACAGTTGCAGACTTGTTAAAATCTACAAACAATTTCAACCAAGCAAACATAATTGGTTGTGGTGGTTATGGTCTTGTTTACAAAGCCAACCTACCCAATGGCACAAAAGCTGCAATCAAGAGACTTTCTGGGGATTGTGGACAGGTGGAACGGGAATTTCAAGCTGAAGTGGAGGCCCTCTCAAGAGCTCAGCACAGGAACCTTGTCTCTCTTCAAGGTTATTGCCGTCATGGTAATGACAGGTTGTTAATTTACTCCTACATGGAGAATGGAAGCTTGGATTATTGGCTGCATGAAAGTGTTGATGGGGTTTCACTTCTAAAATGGGATGTAAGACTTAAGATAGCTCAAGGTGCAGCTCATGGATTAGCTTACTTGCATAAAGATTGTCAGCCAAATATAGTGCATCGAGATATAAAAACAAGCAACATTCTTCTAGATGACAAATTTGAAGCTCATCTGGCAGATTTTGGTCTTGCAAGGTTACTTCGTCCTTACGACACTCATGTTACAACAGATCTGGTTGGGACTTTGGGTTATATTCCTCCTGAGTATAGTCAGACATTAACTGCAACCTGCAGGGGTGATGTTTACAGTTTTGGTGTTGTTCTTCTTGAACTTTTAACTGGGAGGAGGCCGGTAGAAGTATGCAGAGGAAAAAACTGCAGAGATTTGGTATCATGGATGTTTCAGATGAAATGTGAGAAGAGAGAGGAGGAGATTATAGATTCATCAATTTGGAATAAGGACCATGAGAAGCAGCTTTTAGAGGTGCTTGGCATTGCCTGTAAATGCCTGGATCCAAATCCAAGGCAGAGACCTTATATTGAAGAAGTTGTCTCGTGGCTTGATGGTATTGGATTTGAGAGTGTTAAACAATGAATATCCTTGCTGCATTCCATCTTTTGGAATTGAGGTTCCGTTGGGGTCCAAAATGGTAAGGTATACCTGTAAAGCAATGCTATTGCAAGTCTATGGCTGGTGCAATCTCCATTCCTTTCGTTTCATATAGAAAAAACTCCTTTGGTACTATATACTGACAGATGTAATATGTATACAAAGGCTATGTTGGCCACTTCTACTTGAAATAAGCATTACAAAATTTCTAGAAACTGTCCTCTTTTTTTTTCTTTTTTTTTTTTTTTTTTTTTTTTTTCTGAATTTTGGGCATTTCTGTGTTCTCTGATGATGAGGTTTCCATTGTGCAAGACAGAGCAGTTGGAATGCATTAACTTTTGTGTTCCTTAGTATTTGAACTGATTTTGTTTCATTGCACATATATGACTTGAACAAGTACATGACTAATTCAATGCAACAAGGTGGCATCAGAAGGACCTTTTTTGAAACTCTTTCATCTTCTCTGGCCACAAGTGTTACTCTAAATCTTTTCTGTGGAATAAGTAACTTTCAGGATTACTCATAGTCTGTTTATCGTGGCCTTGTATTCTGTGAACTCATTTTTCTTAGCTTATCCAATATTATTGCATAATGCATTAATGCTTGTGCCAACAGATGCAAATGAGAAACTACAAAGACTATGCAAAATGAGGAAGAGATGGAATAAAAGAGTTTAAACTGATGCTATATTTTTAATGAATTCTCTCTGTCATGTATTTAACGAGCTTTTAAACAGCATTAATCTTTTATGCTGTGTTTTTTTTTCTCTTTGTCATGTATTCTCTCTGTCATGTATTGTCTCATTATTGCAAATACAGAATTTTGTTTTACTCAATGTGATGGAGCAAAGGTTAACAGTGAGTGACCAGTCCAAGACCAATCTATTTTGGGCCTTAATTTAGGCCCACTTTTGCATGAGACCAAAAAATAAAAATAAAAAACAGAAGTGTTGAGCTGCTAAATCAGCAAAATGGGGTGATTCTTGTGCTTTCAAAACGTGTCCAACCCCTCCACGTTTCTCTTTCTTTGATGTGCCACCTTTCCATAATATTAATTTGGCACTATATCGACCGCCAGCATGGTTAATGAGGAAGAAAAATAATAGGGCCAGAACCAAAAAAAAAAGCTAGCTAGTGACCAAACATAGCAGCAACAATGTTCATAGCAAGAAGTGCAGCAAGAGCTAGTATTGCCTCTAGAGCTTTGACTCAGACTCAACCCTCCAGCAGATTCTCTAAGGTTTTCTTCTCCGGTGCTTTTGAACGTTCTGAGGTAATTAGTTTCAGATGGTGTTGATCGAGCTGTATATGAGTCTTTAGTTTTGCTTTTGAATGAACTTTAATTGCAGTACTCGACCAAAGAAAGTGTAGAAAGTGTAATTAATGTTCACTTATTATGTACGAATACGAATACAGTATATATATATATATATACAAAAGTAGATTTAATAGTGAAAAGATTTATGGTTACAGCATTGGCATCCCAGCTGCCAGGGGAATCAAGCTTCTTAGACCCAACCCTTAAACTCTTTGGAGTACTAGTGCTTCAATTTAGCAATGGTCTTGGTCTCAAAGAGGCCTGATGGAGTCGGTTAATGAATCAAAGACCGCCCTGATTATTAAATATCGCAGGGGGACAAGTGTCGAACACCTAAAGCACCACAGTGAGTCATTTTTAAAGAAACCCAAAACGTGTCAAAAGTATGTGCACGTGGTGCTCAATGAATAGACCACTTTGCTGTGTTTTGCACTGTATATAATCTCCACGCATATTGGGGTATTGAGGATATAGTTGAAGGAACCAGGAGATCAGTACAAAATAGAGAGAGGAAAATTGAGAAAAAAACAGCTTCAAACAAACTATGGCAGCAATATGTTTGAGTTTGACAAAGAGAGCTCTTTTCAATATCTCAATTTCTTTGCCTAAACAGCATCTATCCAGGGCTTGCTTCTCCACTGCTTTTGAACGTGCCCAAGTACGTATATATATTTATAGCTTTTATATATACATCTTTTTTTTTTTTGTCTCTCTTTCTTTCTTTTTTTGGGTAAAATTATATTCTCACTCATTATGACTTTGAAACAGGACCCAAGAAACAGGACAACAACAGAGGCAGGCACGCATGAACTAGGCAGAGAAGAGAGGCAAGCAGATAGTAATATTGACCGTATGAGTGGTGTCACTGGATTCGTAGCAGACACAGCAAGACAAGGCCCTGTGAAAGCAACAGAGGTTGTAGAGGACATGGCAGACCTGGCCAAGGAGACTATGGACAGTGCATGGGACGCTGCCAACAACAAGACCCAGAAGGTCCAGGACACGTTGGTTGCAGAGGCAGATGAGAACGTTATTGATACAACTGAGTATAGAAGTATTGAGGACCAAACTAAGCTCGCAGATCATGATCCTGATTATCATCATCTTCATCACCATCAGCTTAATTAATCAGATGATTAATTGAAGCCTTTGAAATATTGAGAACAATGTAATATTGTAGACTTGTAGTACTAAACTACGACTCTGGTTTCGGAGACAGAATTATGTTATATGACTTTTCAAAGGTTTTGGACCTTTTGGTACTTGTAAATTTGATAAAATTATATTTGGTACATTTTATATCACATAAATTCAGTTTTCATGTTACATATAATGACCCAGAAGACCCAGCAGATGTGAAATTGATGTTTATAAAGCATCCGATCAAAATCAGAATAGTTTGATCAAATATCGATAGATAATGTTTTTGACTAGCTGTACCAACTATTAAGTAAGACATTGTTATGGGCCTGACCCAAAGTGAGAGGGCTTAAGGGCCCATTGAATAGCCCAAGCCCAAGCCCATAATCAGCAATTAGTTCTTTCTGCCTTTTTTTTTAACCTTCTCTTATTTTCTCGTGCTACAATAGTGTAATTGAAATTGTTCATTTTTTAGATCAGTTTTGAAAAATCATCTTTGTAAAAATCAGTTAAATTGAAAATCATTTGCTCATGTAATGTTATCAAATAAATAGACACAAGAAATTGTCTGTTTATTTGAAAAGTTATATAAACAAATGATTTTTTATTTGATTATTTTTTTTTTTTTTGTAGAGTCTAAAAATATTGAACAATTTCGATTATGATAATGCACTGCAAAATAAAAATAATAAGAGAAAAAGTCATAAAAGAAGATAAAAAAGATAAGGGACTATACTACTATGTAGCCAGCATTTCTCAAAATATAAAACAGAAATATCTCCATATATTGTGCCTCACACAAGTCACAATAGAAGGTGCCTAGGTCGTTTGTTGTGGGACTTGCATGTGTCAAATATTTGTGTTGTGGAATCCAATGCTCAGTCTATTTGTTCCCCATTACTATGAATGCATCCAATAAAGTTTCAGGATAGGGGAAAAGAAGATGAAAAAGAGAATGCGATATATAGAATTAAATTAAAGCAGTCTGAGGAGAAGAGCCAATGCTTCCATTTTAGTGTGCGGAAAAGGGACTGAAACTCATCACCAAATTTATCCATGGGGGAAAGGAATCATGCAGGGACGATGTGCTTTACATGTTTGGCCAAAACCACGGGACCAAGTAATTCTCAAGATTGCAACTTGAGAGTGACCTACTACTAGTGACCTCCATTTCATCAGGCAGTACTAGTACTTGTCTAATTTGTTTTATGATATACCAAACACATAAATAACACCATTTAACTAATTCAGGTTCTTAGTCTAATGTTGCATAGACATGGCATAAATGTCCATACAACTTAGTCTCACCCAGTACAAATGTACAATCTTTTTTTATGTTTTTGAGTAATAGTGTGGTGCAAACCTGTATGCCTTTAAGTATTGTTTATGTGTTGACCACTCAATATTGAGGAATGATTGATGATAAAGGCTTTATGATTAGGATTTGGCCCTGCTTTAGAAGTCCAGGACAAAGAGAGGAATCCAGGAATTCAGAACTTTTGGGACCAAAACCCAACTCAAGGGTACTGAGAATGATGGGCACAATTAATCTATATTGTGGTGAAAATAACTTAATTGGTGTGACTGACGCATATAATTATGGATTCTTACAAGCTAGCAAGAAAAGTACAGAGGCGACGCGGAAGCCGGTGAGGTGAATGCTTGATGAAGCTAGCTAGCAAGGACCACAGTGGTCTTATGTATTCCTTAATCATGGTATAAGCGACTTGAAAAGGAAAGAAAAGACCAAACAGTTAGGTCATAACTTCTAGACTGTGTATAGTGAACACCATGTATAGGTCACAGTGGTATATAAATGGTGTTTAAGTATGTGTTAGACAAGCATTGGATTCTAAAAATTTAAATTGTTAGGGGTGTAAGTATCAAGCTAACACTTATTTTGTCTCTCACGAGCATTCCAATCCTGCACGTGGAGAGGCAAACAGATGCAGACAGAGAAACATATATGTGCAATGTCATTTTGTAACTTACGAATCGATCAACAAAGAATTTGGAAAATGAGAATTCAAGGTTATAAACTCTTAGGACCTTTTACAACAAAAGTTTTGATATTAAGTTAGACAACTCTTGAATTTCAAAACTTAAACTGTTAGAAAATGAGTCAATAATGTATGTTAAACTAATAAGTTCCGTCTTTGTGAATTATAAGAGATGATGAACTCAACAATGCGACAACAATAGTTCAAAATAACTTTAGTCACAGTAGAAGCTTGGAAATAGACACAGTGCAAAGGAACCCAAAGCATATATTATTGCATACCAGTTGGAAGTAGTATTGCTATTCTCTTCCTTTCACTTTCACTTTTTTATTTTATTTTTTTCCTGAAGATCAGATTATAGATTAAATCTTTAGGACCACAGGGGACAGAAACCATGACTTGTTAAACGCTTACATCAACCATATCGGAGTACTTGGTACTATGGCCATGTGAATTAGGGTGCAGGGTCATATCACACTTGATTTTTCCTTGCTAAATAACTCTGCCTATATATGTACCTCAAGATAACACATATATATCCAATGCCCCGTGAGCTTGTACCCCCAATATTCATCTTTGACATAACACATGGTCCTCTTGAGAGAAAGAACTTAACCCATGCATGGTTAAAAATGGATGATTTTACTATGCATGTGTAACTGTAAAGGTAAATTATAAATGGCAGACAAGGCATGCACCAGAGATTAAAGATCTACTACCTCCGTAGGCCAGTTGGATTGGAAAAAGCTACTGAAGTAGTCAGTTGTACTGCATGTTAATTTACTCATGCACCCAGTACGTGATGAATTTAATTAAAGCATGCAATTGCTGCTATCTACTCCTTTAATGTTCACTTGGAAACGACATCTTCCTCTCAATTAATACACTTTACCAATGTGAACAACTCTACAGTATGTTGTCTATTCTCTAATCGTTTCAAATTTTCAATGGTTCTTTAGCATATAGTTTTGTTTGCAAGCAATGTTGAGTTTGAAATCTCAACTTCTTTGTTGATTTGCAAGGTGCAGGGTAGGGTTAGTTGTTTGCACATATATGTTTCTCTTTTTTTTTTCTGTGTAAGCATCTTCACTTACAGGATGAGGAGGCTACACGTGAGGGTGAAGAGGAAAACTTTCACATAACCGTCTTATATGTTTATGAGTCTATCTCTCTTTCGTCATGTAACACATTAGCTAGGCGTGTAAAAACATCTAATTCTCTAACGGGTTTTTACGTTTTCGGAATCTAATAGTTGTATAACATATTAATCATCCCATTAATGTCAATAAATCATAACCTCTAACTAGCGTTGTCATTGAGACAAATTATAAGCTCAAAAACCATTGTCCATGTTTTAATGGCAATCAAATTCCCATCTTTGAACTCTTTGTTAGTCACTGTTCCATCCCAATTTCCACCACCTTATATGATATTGACACCCCCGGACACAAAAAATTTGGAGTAGTTTGTGGTCCTCTGCTTCCACCTTTTTCACCTATTAATTGCTTACACTTTCACCTTCATAACTCCATGTTCCACACCATCTTGCTCACCAAGTACACCACTCTCCATCACCACCACAATTAGCACCCTCATTGTGATCAGCTGCAGCTTCCTCAATGGAGGCTACGAAGTTTGAAGGGAGGCAGAGTAGTTGGAAAGAAAAGGTGACCAACAACAAGGCAGCAGCAGATCTTGATGAAGCAGAGGATGACTCAGAGGAAGAAGAGACTGGTGGTGGTGGGTTGATGAGATTTGAAGAGAGTGAGAAACAGAAGAAAGCAGCAGCTTCTGCTGGAAGGAAAGGATCTGCTGGTGGAGGTGGAGGTGGAGTGTCACCACCATGTTGTCAAGCAGAGAGGTGTGGTGCTGATTTGATTGATGCAAAGAGGTACCATCGCCGCCATAAGGTCTGTGAGTTCCATTCAAAGGCAGCTGTTGTGATCGTCTCCGGGCTTCGACAACGGTTTTGCCAGCAATGCAGCAGGTTTTGCATCCCATCTTCTTCTTCTTCTACTTCTTTCTTTCTTGTTTCCCTAGTGATTGTTAGTAAAATGGTCTCTCTGTTTATTTTGATGGAATAAAATTGTGGGTTTTTGTCCAGGCAAGTAAGATGAGTGATACACTGATACACTCTCAAAAAAGCAAAAGATCTATCCACATAAATAAATAAAAATAGAGCTTTTAACTAATTTTCCATGGAGAAAGTACTTGAAAACCTATATATTTTCCATTAGTACATAAGGATTTATTTTTCCTTTATAGATCATGACACTTAAAACATGGGTTTACAGCTACGCAACAGTATTTCTAAGCAAATTATTGTCTTGGAAATGTTTTTTTATCTTCTCTGAAAGCATTTTTCCTTGGAAACAAACAAACTCAGATTCTAGTCTATAGAGCCTTGAATTCTAGTTAAATTAACCTTTGACTAGCATTGTTCATGCTAAATCATGCAACATTTTATTTTCCTTTGACACACAAGCTGAAATTGCTTGGGGAAATGCTATTTCTTGTGTACTTTGATTCCAGAATTTGTTAGTAACCCTTGATTCATATATATTCCTCAACAAGTACTTTTCAATGTGGGGATGCTGCACAGGTTCCATGAGCTAACCGAGTTTGACGAAGCAAAGAGAAGCTGTCGCCGGCGTTTGGCAGGCCACAATGAGCGCCGCAGGAAGAGCTCAGCTGAACCTTATGGAGAAGGCTCAAGCCGCAGAGGGGTTGGTCCTCAATACAGAGAATCTCAGACTAGACTGCAGGCTGATGATCAAACTCAAAGAGTCAGATATCAGATTACACCCCCATCTGGAAGTTCTGCTTCCAAGCATTTCCAGATCAGATGAGGCCATATATAATTGCATGCTCCCTCTCTTCTGTCATCCATGGCTTTCTATATATGATTGTTCTTCTATAGGCTTAACAATGAGAATAATGCCTATACATTGTTCTAGGGAAGTACTATATGTGTAAGCCTTTAAGTTTACTTGGTGCTTTGTTTCTGAACTCATAGTTTGTAGAATGTAGGACATTACATGGGGACTATGTAAGCCTTTGGAGCTATTGTATTATGTAGTTATTTAGTTTAACTATTGGTTTATGTAAGAGTAGTGCTGTAAACCGTTGGATCTACATGCTAGGATGTTTAAAAATTGGACTTGAGTAAAATTGGTGTTTATCTAAAAAGTGTTCATCTTATGAACACAACTGTAAGTCTCCTTTAATTAATGTAAGTCAACAGCGGGTGTCAATGTGTCATATTAATTGCTGAAATATCTATGCGACGACTTAAAACATTAAAATGCCTCTTGTTAATACTTTACCCCAAGTTACTCTTGAGTCTTGACCATTGACAAGACAAGCCATTTTAATTTGGAACTTGGTTTTCAGCATAATTGAAGTCTATGATAATAAGATGCTGAAAATGAGTGCATAGCTCATGGCTGGTAGTCTGCTCTTTTATATGACTTGCATTATGGATATTACGACCACTAGGATATGTTTTGTATTTGTCATACCAAGATCGTCTATGGGATGTCTTATTTCAGATATTTTCCATACCAAACGACAAGTTAGCTTCGTTTTCATACATTTTTCGCTTGCAAAGCTTCAGCTTCCTTGGGTGTCTTATTGTCTGCAAATATTAGCTTTCCTTTTGTTATTCAGCACACTAGAGGACTATCTACTTTATCTTTGTCACCATGTCACGGACTTTATGACGATATTTATGAAATTAGAGAATATTTAGTATGATATATTTTATTTTATTTTCTAGAAGATATTATGCTTTTAACCCCCTTTTAGTTTTACTCAAAGGGGATTGAGTTCCCAATGGTTTCATCATGTATGAATTCTCAATAACAATGATGAAAGAGTACAGTAGAAAAGGGCACAAGATACACATCAAGCACACTTCAATGCCATAGGTGTTTATGAATACAACATATCTAATACAAAAGTTGAACCAAGTTAAAATCAGACAAAAGTCATACCAAAGAGAAATTATACATTCACCGAAATCTTACAACTACACAAGAAATATCATCAGAGCTCTTCCTATTGACTGCCTCTTCAGTAAGGTGCTTTGCTGCTGCCCGGGCATCCTTTATCTGTCTGATAGCATCCACAACTTCTTCATTCGTCATCACCTGACATCAGATCATATAAACAAATTTTAGGTTCATTCAAAGTGCAAAAAATGAGGAACTCCAATTCTTTGGATTTAATATGTTGCTTCTGCCTTATATTATACTTGATAGTGTGTAATTGAATATACTGTTGTCATAATTTCAAATAAACCAACCTTCCAAAGTCCATCACTTGCCAAGACAGCGAACTCTGTCTGATCATCTATCGTCTCCATCATCACATAAGGTTCAGAACTGAGATGTTTCTTCAAGCTCTTGTCACCAAATGCTCTCGCTACTGCCAACTGCCCATCAACACGTGGAACATCCCCTGAATTCATCAGAACCATAATCTTAATACAACTATAGATGGAAGAAACAAAGCTATGATGAGGATGGGGAGAAGTAGAAAACAATAAATTTGATTAGGCTTGGTAATCAATCTCAACTATGGCCGCTATGCTGCAAGCACCTGAGGTCCAAAGACCATAGAAACTCATATTTCATCACCAAAACCAAGCTAGTGTATTTATAGAGTGAATTTCGAGTCCAAGCAGTTAAACACTTGGTCCGGCATGGAGTAAGTTGGTATATCCTATGAAAAGCCAAGTGACCTCACTCTAAACATCAAGCTCAAACATTAAACCATTTTATATGGTACACAAACACAGATAGTTTCTTCATGTGGCGTCCAAACAGATTAATTTGTATTATCAGGAATGTTTACCTGGAAAGTTTGATACGAAACCACCTCTGTTTTCAATTTGTTCTCTTTCCGTGCTCGGCTCATGATCAACTGACAGTTGTTTAGCTACGCCATTCTTGCAGATAATAGCCCGGGAATCTCCAACATTGGCTACCACCAGCTTCTGGCAGTTAATTAATATGGCTGTAACTGCAGTTGAACCCCCTTTTCCCAAATCAACTGCTTTCTCCAGAATGTTAGTATCGGTTATGCAATAAGCTCTCCTGACTGCATTCTCTGGGTCTGTCCAGAATTTAGGCTGAGGAGAGGGAAAATGGAATACCAAAAGTACAAAGATATGAATTTTGATGTGTACCATCATTTAACTACAAGAGCTTCAATTGAACTACAAAATGAACGAATGTGATATTGTTGTGCTAACTGCATATATTACCTCTTTCAAGATATTATTAAAGAGATGAGACTGCAAGTATTCAGGAATTTCATGGCTCAAATGGCCATCAAATATTGCAAATAGGCCTAGCTCACCCTCATCGATTTGCTTAAACTGTGCAACAACATAGTCTTCCATGGCATGATGGGATTTTCCCTTTACCAAGTGGAAGCCATGTGTTACATGATTTGACATCTTGCTCTTTCCTTTTCCAGAGTCAGGATCTGATGGACCTAAAACTTTTTCCTACAATAAACAAGCACAAATTGAGGTTCGCAAGCAGAAAACTAAACAAAAGATATCAAGGTATTTATTTTTAAAAGACAACCAGCAAGACTAAGCTGAAAAAGAAAGAAAATTACAAAGACAAACGATAAGAAGAGAAAGCAAAAGCTTTCATATTTTGAGAAGCCATTTTTCAAATTGCCAGGTATAAAATAATGAACTTAGCCATAAAGCATACTACAATTATTTGATATAGCTTACCTAGTCCTAGGGGGAAAAAAATTGTGGCTTCTAAAGTAGATTTCATCATTTGTGAAATATCAAATTTCAGGCAAGCCTATAAAATAGTTCCACTCAATTTTAGCAGTTGAGAACTCAAGCCCTGTCACTCACTTCCACAAACCACAAATTAATCAAAGCAAGACAACAAAAAAGTAGATGCATTTATTTTATTATTTATCTTTTCTAAATGTTCTGTCTTGGCTCCAGCTCCCATACTCCTCTCTTTTAATTTAATGAAGAATATGTGATCAAAGCACTAAAATTCCATACTGCATTTTAATCTTCATACGTGAACTAAAAAAAACATGATCTTCATGAAATTGACTACATAGTACATACTGAGAGAAAACTTATTGCTCTTGCAATACCCAAAAACCCAAAGTAGCAAGAGCAAAAGGAAGAGTGGGGTTTGAGATAAAAAAGGGTCTTCCTATTGCAACATCCATAAACCCAAGGTAGCAAGACCAAGAGGAAGAGTGGAGTTTCAGATCTAAGATTTGAACTCTAAAAAAGATAGAAATACATACAAATTACAATAAGAAGTTGCAGCACACAATTTGGAGAAATGGGATTTTTTCAATAACATATATGACACAAAGATCTGCAAGATTTCACCATATGGGTGTGGATGTAATCAAATTGTAGATCAGAAAGATGACAGGGAAGAGCCAAAAGTAGCCAATTTATGAGCAAAGCAGTCAGGCAATTGAAAAACCCATGAAAGAAGAGATATGATATTTATGGAGGAGCAGTATAGTACAGTAAACACATGTGATGTGAGTCATGTGAGATACCTTCATCTTGTGGAGGATTTCTCTGCCGGTCATGGCTGTCCTGATGTGGAGGCTGCTTTATAAGATTATATTAATAAAAATTGTGGAGTGGAACACAGTGGCCAAGAAAGGGAGGTGGAGGAGGAGGAGGAGAGGGACAATGACACAGAGAGTCACAGAGAGAGAGAGAGAGAGAGACAAGTGTGCAGAGTTGAGGATGAGGATGATGGTTGCGTTGACACGCCCTCCTCTCCTCTGTTTCAGCGTTTTCTCTTCTTCCAATTCTATGCCGCGTTCTCTGCATTAAATCAAAGACGCGTTCGCGCCGCGACTTGTCTTTCTTTTTCCTTTTTCTAAATTTTTCTTTTTTTTCACATCCTATAATTATTGCCTTTTCTTTTTGTGCTGACTTCAATGAGTTCATTCATATCATTATTGTTCACAATAAATACTTTTCTTTTCCTTTTTTGATGATTAGGATAATGGTAAATACGTAGGTAGTGGCGCTCCAGAGGTGACAAAATTTTATATGACACCGATTTAACATGAACTTACTGAATTTGAGTTGACTAATTTTTTTTTTTTGGTAATCGAAAATCAGTTTTTGTGTATTAAATTAATTTATTGGGTTGGTGACTATTTTTTTACATAAAAATAAATATAATATAACAAATTAAATATAAATAATAAATAAATAAATAAAATTAGTATCAAACATATATATCATCATTATCATTATGATACCTTAGATACTTTTAAGTAATTTTTTTTTCTTTTAGGTAGAACCATCTCCTTAAAAAATGAAGGAGACTTTTATAACACGAACTTGAATCAGACATACGAATTTAAAATCACACATACCCATATGGAAAATATTTGGGTCACCCCTTGGGGTATCCTAAGATTACCCATTCTCCCAAAATAACAATTTCGGTAATGTCGGCGCATGATCGGAACCGTTCACTTTTTAGATCACCTATTATAGATCATCTCTACAAAAAATTAAATCAATCGAAAATCGTTTGATTATATAACTATTGTCAATTAAGTAGAAAAAATTGATGGTTTTCAATTAAAGAGTGATTTTTTGACCAAATCGTAGATTTTTTCTATTTAATCAACAACAGTTATATAATCAAACGATTTCCGATTGAGTTGATTTTTTGCAAAGATGATCTAAATATGTGATCTAAAAAGTGAACGATTTCGATCATGCACCGTTATTACCGAAATTGTTATTTTGAAGGGAATGGTGACCTCCAAGAGGTGACCCAAGTAGTGTCCTGCGCATATAACAGCCACCTCTAGCAGTCTGGTCCACAGTACTAGCCAAAGTGGGTAATTGGGTTTTATCAAAAAAAAAAAAAAGTGTGTAAGTGGGTCGTTTGCATGGATGACACGCACGTAAGGATTACATGGTAGGTAACATAGTAACATATTTTAAATGAGCAATACAACATTTTATTTTATATAGAGTTATAATTATACACTATTGACTTTCTGTTTTCTTTTATTTTTGGCCACTTATTGACTTCCTGTTTTCTAAATCAAGTAAAATGTATGCCACATGCAATACATGTGGATGTGTTGGAAGTTGAGACTTTTAAATTTTGTTCATAATACATCAAGTCCTCTCAAGACATATCAAATCATGTGTAGGGTCTGAACTTGAGGTTTGTGTTTTGTTTTGGTGGAATTCGGGTCCATGGTCCAAATAATAGGGGCATATTTAAAAGGAGTGATAGTATAACGTGAAATTGGGCCTATAAGCCCACTGGTGTGGGACTAGAAGACCACTTAGATTTTGGATTTTGAATTCAACCGATGCCACCATGTCAAATCATACCTGGGCCGGGCAAGTTACCCGAGCCCAAAATACTATTCCAATGTGCACTGTTACCTCAAATGGACCTTAGGAATGCTTTAATCTTTTGAAGATGCCTCTCCCTAATGATTTTTTTAAAGAGCAAAATAGAAAACTCTAGTTGCTTGAGGAGAAAGTTGTGTGTATAGGGTAATGCCTTTTGCTAGACTATAGGTATGAATTGTATATTTAGTGATCGAAGAGTCAATCTAACTAGTACAATGGCTAGATGCTACCCAACACAGCTTACAAAGAGTTTTGAAATCAAAGCAACAAAGCAAAATCACTTGGTACTTTCCTGTTTTTTTTTTTTTTTTACTCAAAACCACTTGGTACCTAACCTAAGCTCAAGAAAAAGAACTAAAATAGCCACTCATCAAGGAATAGTATATATGGACCTACCACATTGCATAATTAGAGTATCATCCAAGGAATGAAGAGTAGCAAATGCATTGCTTTGTGTGTGTGTGTCAGTGTGTGTGGGGTGGAGGGAGGACTAAATCTGGCTGACCTGTGGTCCCAACAGCATGATGAGCTGAAATGGGCCCATGGGTTTCTCCACAGAAACCCAAATAGGAGACCAAAGAATTTTCTAAGAGCCACTTTGTCTCCATGTTTGAGAGTAATCAAAGTGTTTGATCAAATTCCTCCATAAACTAGCTTCCACTCTCTCTTCAAGTCACTAGGGAAGGGAGGAGGAGCCTTTGCTTCAACAGCACAAAGAAGGCTATGCTATGTTATGTTATGTATGCTTGGTGATTCCATCATTGCTCGGTTTTGTAAAAGCCCAGACAACCCAATATGCTTGTTATCATATATTGTCGCTTCTTTCTCTCCCGATCACAACCCCTTTCTGCTTTAAATATGGAAGAAGTATTTTTGGGGGGATGTGTCTTGAACCAAAAACAAAAGCAAGTGGACAAAGGTTAAAGGGGAATCCATTGGGTTAGGAATAAACAAACAAGGGTTTTGGAGTATTCATTTTTATATATGTTTCTAAGATTTTCTATCTTGTGTCCAAGATACAAGATAATCAACAATTTTGATCTACTAACCTCTTGATTAAATGTATTAGCCGCTCCATTGGTCCTACCCTACATGGTACCAAGGACGAATCATTTCTGGCGGTTTGATTTATCTTTGTATGTACCATGTTTACTGGTCGTGTTAATAATTGCATATTTGATAAAATAAAAAAATAAAAATAAAAGACATTTCATATAAGTAACATATATATAAGAAAAGTAATTATTATTACGATGAGTAAATGTGATATTGGTATATATATATATATATAAAAGTCTATTACATTATCTAATGAAGTAATTTTGGTTAACATACTCATATTCAGGGAGATCATACTCGTTTAATAGTGATTGATTCATATGAAGGCAGTTGACCTCATTCAACATTTTTTTACACATTAAATTAGCTAACAAGTAACAACCCAGTGTTACTTTAACATTTTTTTTAAGGATGGGGTATAGTTGCTGGACAATTGTGTCAAAGAGACTGAGACTTGTATTATTTTTTTCTTATCACACCTTATGAAGAAAAATTTCTAAGTTCGTCACGGTCATTAATAACTATTGTGGGCCATTCTATACAATGTGGGTTGTATGTTGACTAAAAGTGCTAAACCTCACTAACATCATTTATGATTCGACACACTTCCTTGAAGCTAGCATCCCGCACTATGAGACTATCGAGTGTTATTGCAACCCCACCAATTGTATTGAGTTGGCAAGTAGGACTTCATCATTCACAGCACCAAATCCTACCACCCAACAAAGGGTCCCGATCACTCCACGTGTCCCCCCCATGAAATTAAAGCTTCTTATAAATATAACAATGTTCCCCCATGCAACCTCTCATTACACAAACCCCCACCACCACCACAAACCATCCATGGAAACCCGCCGGAAAAAGAGCACCTCCGGCGACACATTCTCGTTTCCGAGCACTCCGGCGGAGGAGCAAGACTCGGACTTTGAGTTCGGGTGCTTGACCCCGGACTCAGCCTCCAGCAGCGACCCCTGCAAGGACTCTCCAGCCGACCATCTCTTCTTCAATGGCAGGCTCCTGCCTCACGCTTTCCCTCTTCAACCAAGCAATTACACCAACAACAACATCAACATCGTCTTCGATAATTCACGTAAAACAAGCCGAACAAACAGCATTAGCAGCAAGGACTCTCTCATGTCCTCCAGAAGCAACAGCACCAACAGCAGGAGCAGCAGCTGCAGCGCCACCAGCAGCGCCAGGACCAGCTCCAGCGACAACTCCGAGAGGAAGTTGGTGTACCAAACCAAAACGACGTCGTTCATGGGCAGATCGGATAGATACAAAACAGCTTCTCAAGTTTATGGGTCTTCTCAGAGATGGCAGTTCATAACGCCTTTGCCAGCGGCGGCTTTGAGTCGCGACACGTCACGGAAGAAGGCGGTGGACCAAATTGCAGAGAAAGAAAAACCCATCAAGGGGAAGAAACAAGGGCGGCGCCACCAGGTGAAGACGGGGGTGGTCAGGCGGAGATTTGGCCGGAGATTTTTCCGGTGGCTGGTTTCGGCCTGCAGAAAGTGCCACGCAATGGAACCGTCCAAGAAAACTACTCATGAGCATGATCATCATGTAAAGGCAGATGGGATTAATGTGAAGTTACAATGATTTTTTTTTGTTGTTGTTAATTTTTGTAATTTAATTTGTTTAGTTTGTTTATTAATTATGTGGGTTTTTAGAAGAAACGTAATTAACTGGGTAGCTTTGAGCTTTGAGCTTTGGAGCTTTGGCTTTTGGCTTTGAACTTTGAAGAAAGGAAAAGGTGTATATATTCTGGGAACGTTGAGTACCAGAGAAGAGAAGACATGGGCTTGTTGATAATGATTTTGTTGTCATAATGTGTTTGATAGTTATTTCAAATTCAGAGCAAGCGTTAATCTTAAACTTAGAGGATAATTATTTCATAAATTAAACAAATTCGATCGCATGAGATAAATTTTAAAATTCAAGCATGTTAAATTGTTAATCTCCCAATCATTCGTATATCTTCCAGAAAGAAAAACAACACTTGATGACCACGTTGTGACTAATCAATTTAAATTATAATAAGTGTTAGTATTCGTCACACACCATGTAATATTACGGTCAGATAAAATATGTTACGAATATTTAAACATACACCACTTGTCTGATCAAAAAAATAAGAAAACATACACCACTTTGATTGGGCCTGGGTTGTTGAGGCCATATTAGGCTTTGGGCTAAAAACTCTTTGACGGACACCCTAAACCTAAAGTTTTGGACTATAACCTCTACATAGTAAAATAATTCTAACAAAATTGTAAAAAATAAAAACTAAAACAATCAAGGCTTTTTTATATTTTATCCATCTGAACTTTAAAGTTAATCTTACTTCACCACTTAAAAAACAAATTTTGCAAATTTATTGCCTGAATTAAAAATTTATTGTAATGTACCACCTTTGGCTCATTTTGTCTAAACTTTTGTCAAAAATAATGGTGTTTGGGTCTTTTCAAGTTTCTATTGTTAGGAAAAAATGTTTTTTTACACTTTACCCGCTTTTACACAATAGAAAACTAACTTGAAAAAAACTAAAACACCCTTATTTTAAACAAAAGTTTAGACAAAATGAGCATAAGTGATACATTGTAACAAATTTTTAATTTAAATGATAAATTGACACAATTTTTTTTAGGTGGTAAAGTGAAATCAACCATAAAATTTAGGTGAATAAAATGTAATAAAGCCATCAATCAAATAAAAGAAAGAGATAGAGAAAGAGGGGTTTCACCACCGCACCACCAACTATAAGTACGTGTGTGGGGATGACTCAAATACTATTGGTCATAGTGTCAAAGACTCAAATACAAATCCATTTTGGGTAACATTATGGATTTGTGCAAGCCCATTGTAGCTGGGAACTGATGTAAGCTTGATTAGTTGAACCACCTTAAAACTATTTTGTTGCTTTTCTTGATGTCATATTTTTATATTTAATATTCCATGATTTTAGTGACATTTGGGGGGGAAAATTGAAAAAAAAAAAATCTTCTTGGATGAACTGCAAGTACAAATGGTCAATAACTAAGTCTCATTAACTGGTAGAAAGAAACACAAAGATATAAAGAGCTGAGAGCATATGAAACCAAACAGAGGAGTATAAGCAGCAAAGGAGCTCAAAAGCTTTTCCTAGATACAACTCCTCTCACCCCACTGTCCCTCTAATACAACTAGTCCTTCGCATTTCACTCTAAGAAGGTCTCCATGACATCAGAGTACATACCAGCTTCAGAATTCCGATACCCCACAGGTTGGTGCTGCTGATGATGGTGATGATGGTCCACTGAAGTTGAAGACGATGAAGTCATTCTTGCAGGCAAAGTAAAGCTCCGCTTGTACTTGTTCTCCATGTTTTTCCTTGCACTGCTATCCGGATGGCAGTCCAAGCTCAAGAACTCATTGGGATTATTTGAGGCATCTGAATTTGGATTTGGGTTGTTGTGGTGGTGATTTTCATCTGCCTTGTTTCCCAAGCTATCTGGGTTGAACAGAAGCTTTGCATCATCGGTCCTTCCGGTGAGGGCATTGAAGAAAGACAACCCATTTGGCCATTTAATATCGTTTTCATGCTCTCCCATCATGTCTCCCATTTGGGTTTCTGCTGAATGAGGCAGCAGAAACATATGGGTCTCATCTTTATTAGGTTGAGGGTATCCAAGTCTGGCTGCAGAGTTTTGAAAATTGGGTGAAGGCAGCTGCATAGAATTGGCAGATGGAAGAGGCCTTTGAGCCCAATTGAAGAGAGGAGGAGGAGGGCGGATCGGAATTGGGGACTGCTTTGAAGGAAGTACTGAGGAGGAAGAGTTGTTCCTGGTTGAAGAAAACAGCTGGGAGAGGTAGAAACCAGATTGGTAGCCTAGAGATTCAAAGGTGTGCCTCATTCTTAGCACAAAATGAAGGTCTTCAGGTATCTGATGAAGTATATTGGTCATGTCCTTGTAATAGTCAGTGGGACATTTTTTCATATAACATAAAAGCAAGTATTAAAGCTAGGACTCACAATCTTGCAGGAGCCCAATTGCAGAAGCCCATGGCCAGCTTGAATTACAGCAATTGTCTGGTGAAATAAATTAACTGTTTAAAAAAACTAAGAACACCCAGGAAATAAAATTCCTAAACAATGGGACCAATAATAGGAACAGTTAACTGTTTGTGTGCTGACCTGAATGCCTGACTCAAACTGATCAGTCCATTCAGGAGGGAGCTGCAATAAATAGCATCAAAAAGGGAAGGTTACCATCAATTATTAATAAATACCATTTAAGCAGAGAGTTGTGCTAGTTCCAGTTTGTGTACTTTGACAAATAAATAATTAAATATGTGGCTTTTATTACATACAGCATCAAAGGAACTTTGCCAGTAGTTGGAGATATTGGGTTCACACTCTGTGGGTTCTTTGAAGACCCATTTGTGGCACTTATCAGATGCAACCTTCCCCATCAACCTGTTTAGGACCAATGCAACTAGTCAGAGCACACTTACAAGACTGTATTTCCCATAAAACTCCATACTTTATGTCCTACAAGATTGTCATAGAGAGAGAGAGAGGGAGAGAGATAAACCACAACAAAAAAACACATACCCAGTACCCACCCTTCTCCATAATTATACAGCTGAATGGACATTTTGCTGAAGGCTTTTCTGACAGGATCTTCTCCATCAATATCTTCCAGACAATCTGAAACTCTTCCTCGGCAAAACCCATCTTCCCACATCAACATCCTTCACCAAATTTATAAAAAAAGAATTAGAAAAAAAAAAAAAAAAAAACATTTCTTACTGTCATTTGACTCATTTACAAAGTCATAAAACACTAAAAACTCATCTTCAAGTCAGCTCCTCTGGTTTTCACTCTGCTTCTAAGAGAAGCAAAGGGAAAACAGTAGAAATATTGAATTACAAAGCTAATTAAGTTGAGCTTAGCAGTTCAAACTTCAAATAAACACTTTTGCAACCATATATACTTACAAGCTTCCATTATCATCCCCAACCTTGCAGCCATTACCACCTCTGACTCTCCTGCAACAGTAAAAATAAAATTCATGAAGACCCCCAAAAAGAAACAGCTTGAAATTAAAGTGTCCAAAGCTAGAGACAGAGATCAACAACAGCAGAGAGAGAGAGAGGGAGAAGGGGACATACGGGCGAGGACGGATGGTCCAGAAGACAGAGTAAGTCCAGTCTGTGTTGAGACAGACGCTTCTGAGGGCCTCATGAAGGGCCATCATCCCAACAGCTTCTTTGCTCCTATCTGTTCCTCCTGAGCCCACCATCTCTATCTCTCTCTTTCTCTCTCTCTCTCTCTATGACTTTTTTTTTTCTTTTCTTCTTTCACCTGGCCAATTTTTAGACCACCACTCTTTCTCCTTTTTCTACCTTCTCTCTGTGAGTCACATCTATCTATCTATCTATCTATGTCTGAAACTGAAACACTGCTACTAGCTAGCCAGCCCACTACTCTTCTTCTTCTGAACTGAACTCAAATTATTTTTATCTTCTTTGGCACCTGCACATTGCTTAACCACCACAAAGCACACCCTCTCTCTCTCTCTCTCTCTCTCTCTCTCTCTCTCTCTCTCGAGTTTATTTATTTTATTTTTATATATTTTGGTTAGCAATAGGCAATAGCAACCTTCTCTCCTCCTCCTCTTTCTTTACTAATTACTGTTCTTGTTTTGTCCCAAGTAGTCAGGTTTGGTATTCTTGACAGAGTTGAAGAGGTAAAAAGGAGAGGGAGTAGAAAGTGGGGGTTTTGGGGGGCTTTTGCTGTTGTAAGTATTTAGGCATTGAAAAACCAGTGGGGTCAGCTTTTATCCTCCTCCTCTGTCTCTTGCAAAGCACAACAGTGAGAGATAGAGTGTTGTGTTGTGCTGTGCGTGGGAAAAAGTAAAAGGAGCTTGTGTGGCTGTCATCTTTAATACTCCAATTACCATTTTACCCCTCTCTTAGGATCGTCGTTTCTCGGTAATTTTTCGAAATCACCCTCTAAAAGTTATCTCTTCAAAAATTCTTTTAAATTAAAATTCAAAAAACATTCATAAATTAATAATTAACGTCAAATTGAAAATTATTAAGTCATTTAATTATTATTAAATAAATATACAATGAATATTATCAAAATCATCTATTAATTTGATAATAATTAAATAACTCAACAATTTTTCATTCAGTTAATTTCTTACATATAAGATTTTAAAAAAGAAATCTATAAAATGAATTGTTCTAATCATGATATTACAATGTAAAATTAACCAAAAAAGAAATAAAGTAGCTAGCATTTCTCATTCCTCTATTTTTAACCGAAATTTTGTTTCATTATCATGAGTGTAAACAGCTCGTTGTATATCTTTTTTATGACATTATTTTTTTCTTTTTTTGTGTCAAATTTCACATTATTTAGTGATAAAAGAGTTAGATATAATCATATAAAACGTATACACCTCTTGTAAAAAAGCTTTACTTGACTTAATATTTTACCATGCTGCTTAAACATGTGAATTGGTTCGGTCAAACAACTGAGCTCCCAACAACCCATTTTTGTAAGGATTTTATGGCTTAATGAAAAAGGAAAAAATAATTACAATTAAGACAAGAAAATCTTTGTTAAATGGACTAAAGCTGTGTATGTAATTTATCAGTAATGCTATACTTACCACATTTTTATACCATAATTTTATACCATCTTACATGGGATTCATACATTGGACACTAAAAATTAAAAAATAAAACCTAAAAAAAAAAATATATATCCTTCCAGTAAAATAATGACACATCAGATAAAATACAGATGTGGAAAAAAAATGTGAGACAATTAGCATTATTGGTAATCTATTAATACATATATATTTGATGATGCTACATTAGCCAACCACATTTCAGCATCATATCAAACTTTTCTTGTATAATGTCAAAATTATAGGCCTATCATTACACCATTAACTGTGTGTAGAAAATTACTGCACAATAGACGACGACAACAACAAAAAAAAGGAAAAGGGAAGCATAGAAAAGATGAGAAGAGCCCTTACCAAAAAAAATTTCAAAAAGTTAATTTTGGGTGGTACTGGTAAGTGGTAAGAGTCTAAGAGACATCATTAATGATTTTGCTGTAATGCAATTTCACTTTAAGCCACTGATTAAGCAGAAAATATCGGTGAATTTGAATAGTGAATAGTACTGAATTGAACTTTATGCTTGGGAAAAGTTTCAATTTCAATTTCACCTACATTGGGCTCCTAAGCCTCCTATATGTGCTCTGAAGCTGGAGTTTGCCAGTTAGCTAGCTTGCATTTGGACTAACTAGGCGTATAGGACAAAGCCATGGTTGTTCTTTCTTGTTTTTTCTCTCTTTTTTCTTGCTTCTTGAATTGGGCTATCTATGTATATTACACATATCTGTTACATCCTAGTTAGGTACTTGCTAACTAAAATAAAAAAATGTAGACTGTTTAAAAATGAATGAACAATATATATCAAGTTATTACTCTATTTTGTGTGCAATCTCATCACATATATAGAGACAAATAAATATATAAACAACATGAGTATAACCTCATATTATAAGTTAACAAATAAGTGAAGATGAAGATTGAAGATTTCAAATTCAAAATTTTATGAAATCAGAAAGAAAGTAAGTTATATTTCAAATTTAAAAGTACTTTCGCTTCTGATAAAAAATAATTATTTAATTCTAAAAATTTAAGTTATTGGATAACTTATAAGTTAATAATGTATATGAAGGTAAATCAATTTGCCGACAAAAGTTACCCAACATTGCTTAATAACTTTTTTTTTTTGGGCCAAAATTGCTTAATAACTTTTCAAATATCAATGATGAAGGATAACCAAAACAATGGGATGGCACAGCATCTTTACCAGTCAAAGGTGATGAGGTGGATACTGATGCTTAGATTTGGATTAATATTTTAAGACAATATGATATTGTTGTTATGTCAGTTTGTAAGAACAAGCATAGAGTAATCATAATAAATATCGTACGGTCACAAGTATAATAAGGGCTTAAACATTTTGAGCACTCCCTTTCTTCATAACCAAGGTAATCAAAATTTCAAATTTGCCCCTCAATTCACAATCAATAAATTTTAATAATTTCATTTTTATGTTGCCAAGAGAATGGGTAATATTGTCTTTTGAGTCAAAACAATGCCCCTGGAGTTGAAATTTTGGGACGGTGCTCTACTCACACTTGCACTTAAAGAATAGTAATTGGCAAAGGTGAGACTGAGAAAAAGAATAAGGGAGATTAAGGGGTCACGTGCGCACGTGCCATGGCAGTGAGTCGGTGCATCGTTTCTCATAAAGAAAGCCAAGCGCACGAATTGCGGGGTGCCGGGGTGTGCACGAAATTTGATAAAGAAATTAATCTTATATGTTTATTTGTTTATTTGTTTATTTTCTCAACAGTAATTTTCAGGATTTTTTTTGTTAGAATTTAGAAACAGCAATTTTTTAAGTTATTAGTGACTTAGGGAGTGTTTTGATAAGAGATAATTAAATTTTGATTTTTTTTAAAAATAATTTTTAGATAAAGATCGAGAGTGTTTTTAAATTTATAAAAAATTTATTTTAAAATATAATAATTTATAAAAAAAATTTAATTCATAATAAAAATAATTTAATTTATAAAAAAATAATTTTAATTTATAATAAAGTCATTTTCCGTTTTGGAAGGTATTTTCCCTCCTACGATATAGAGTAGGCTTTGTAAAGTATGCATGTTAGGTTTTAACTCCGAGTCTAAAATTTATGAATTAAAACCTAACATAAAGCCATCAAAAAATAAAAATAAAAGAATTTAATTAATTGAACTGAGAACAACTCATAAAATGAACTGAACTCTAAGTCTCATTTTTAATAATTTGATTAAACACTTCTAAAAACATTTTTTGTTCAAATATTAATAAAACAAAAATTTAGAGTATACCGATAGGATAAGCTCATGTGTGAATGAGTTTGCATGCAGGTGCATGAGAGTGTCCATTTGGACGAGACTAAAGTATACACTTGTATTAATACATTCTCACACGCAAATTTTGTGACCACTTATAGTAAGAGAAAAGATGTATATACTGTTATAGCAAAGTTTTTCTCTCGTTCGAACACCCAAACTATTCTAATAATTTTTTCTCAACATGAATTTATCATTTGGGATATAGAAACTCTTACTCCTTAAACTCTACAACCAAACCTAAAACACTAAATCCTAAACGGATTAAACAAAATTTGACCCGAGCTTTTAGACTCCCTTAGGGCCCAAACATTTGAAAGTTACCCATTTTTATGATATGCATTCTATTGACTTTACAAGAATTCACATTTATTGCCACATATTTATAAGTAAATTATATGTATTCTATTATATAAGTACATTTTGAAAATGTATTTTCATTATCATTTATAAAGTTATAATACACTTCAAACGGTTTGAGGGTTTGTAAATATAATGATAGATAAAACACTTTATTCTCATATTCATGAGAAGAGATTCAATTTTCACACTCACTAGAAGAATTAAACTTTCGATCTACTTCCTCTTATGCAATTTGAAAATAAAAAATATTCATCTTCATATAAACCAATATCATGGCCTTGGCTCCTCTTGTTCTTTTAATTTCTCTGCTTTCTAATCAAGAGAAGCAAAAAAGAAAACAGTTCAAAGAATTGAACTACAAAGCTAAATAATTAAGTTTAGCTTAGTAGTTCAAAATATCATATTTCATATATTCTATTCATTCCTATGTTACATAAGCAACCATATATACTTGCAAGCTATCATCCCCAACCTTGCAGCCATTGCCAATTCCGATCCCGCAACAAAATAAATTAATGAAGACCCCCAAAAGGAAACAGCTTCAAATCAAATTAGTTAACCAAAGCTATAGTCAGAGCAAGAGTTGCTTTATTTTTTACCTTCTCTCTAATTCTCTATGATTTTATATATGTATGGTACTTTGCTATTACTCTTCTTAAGCTGAAGTTACTGAACTTAAATTTGTTATCTTATTTGGCACCTCCACATTGCTTAACCGGCCACCAGCCAAAAAACACATTTCTTCATGATCTCTGTCTTCGATTTGATTATATTTTATTTTACTTTGTTAGCAAGCCTCTCTTTCTTCACTGTTCTTGTTTTTGTTTATCCAAGCAGAGTCAAGATTGGTACTTTTGACAAATTAATGACAAAGTCAAGGTTAAATGGAGAGCAGCAAAGTGAGGGACATTAGGGTTTTTGGGTTGTAATAAGTATTGCAAAATGCAAAAGGATCACAAATTGATGTACCCTTATTACGTCAATTATTATAATTAACACATCAACTAGAATATTATATGATTAATTAATGTGATATACAAATATAATTCCTCTAATATTAGATGTCCTCACAGTAACCTAGTCACATGAGTACTAGTATATGTAAGAATCAAATGTATGAAAGAGAGAATTATATACACACGTTGTATGCATGGAAAACAAACACACATACCATGCAAGTGCACTTATATAATTTGTAAATTAGGATAAGTTCACTTTTTAACAATTTTAATTTATATTTAAATATAATTAAATCTATTTGTATGTTATACAGTGTTTGTTAAATAAAAATAAATAAACTGTTGTCAGTTTTGGGGCAAGGTTAGGTTGGGTTCATCTGTCTGACTGTCTCTGACCTAATATATTACCATGCTCTTCAATCCTTTGAATGAATGAATGGGTCAATCACACCAACTCTCACAGCTAAGCTCCCCCAACAACCCAATTTTGTACAGCAAGCAAAAAAAAAGTTAAAAAAAGACAAAACCAGTTTTATAAGAAATGGGCTAAAGAAAGCCAAGCCCACGAATTGCGGGCTTTGCGTCCTCTACGTGCGACAACCTCCTCCCTCATTCCACGCGCCCTACATCCACGCGCCCTACAAACTGAAAGTGGTAGACTGGTAGGACGTCCTGCACTATTCCTGCCTAGTGCCTACCTTGAGAGTAACGCTGCGTGTAGAAATGCTGCGCGTGGGAGTGATGTGTCAGAAAATAACAAAATTTATACATCAATCTAAATCGTTGGGCTCACTGTAGTCCGCATTGACCGGCCCAGGCCTCGCTCCAAACCCATGACCGGATCTTTTGTGGGACCCGCTGCTAAATCCTCCTAAACCTACCCCTAAACCCTAACCTAAATGCTAACAATTCAATTCCTTTGTTTTTTCTTTACAATCCTCAAAACGACAGAAGAAGAACCGATGCTCTGCATTTTGTAAAAGTCATTCATTCCTATGTTTTAATAACATTCTTGGTTCAAAATAAGGGGGAAAATAGTAAAAGATATATTGTGTGGATTACAATATCCTACTTAGCTTTGTCATTACGTAGAGAGAGAGAGAGAGAGAGAGAGAGAGAGTAATATCCAGCCACACAAATTATAAGGCTACATATGAACACATGATTTTAGTAAATAATCAAACCTACCGTAGTGTGTCAAACTATGTGGTAAAAATATTATCTTAATTTAGAGAATGAATTATTTTTTATGCAATTCTAATTAGATTTTGGAAACTCAAGGCAAATTATAAAGATGGGCCCTCGAGTCTTAATATGTGAGAATGTGGAATATTATCCCACATTGAAAAAGTATAACCTTACATAGTGGCTTATAAGGGTTTTAGCTATTTCTCCTATTGCCAATTGGTTTTAGGATGAATGCTTAATTCTTTCATGGTAAAAGAGCAGGTTCGCTCACGTGTGTTAGGTCAAGTAGCCACACATGCTCCACGTCACCCAATATGAGTTGTCCACGCGTTTGGCTTTAGTAATGCCACACATGCGGAGCGTGTGAGAATTTGAAGTGTTATCACACATTGAAAAAGTATAACCCACGTGTGTTAGGCCAAGTGGCCACACGTGCTCTATGTCACCCGATATGAGTTATCCACATGTTTGGCTTAAGTGATGCTACACGTGCGGGGGCGTGTGAGAATGTGGAGTGTTATCTCACATTAGAAAAGTATAATCTTACATAGTGGCTTATAAGATAGGGTTTGAGCTACTCCTCCTATTATCAATTGGTTTTGAGATGAATGCCTAAATTTCTTCATAATGAACATTAAGAGCATCTCCAACAAGGATAGCAAAATTTTAGCTATATTTGTTCTAAAATAGTTGAAAAGTTATTTTAGCCAATCAATTTTAAAATTCACTCCAACAATGTTCTCTATATTAGCTAATTAAAAATATTTTATTATTTTTAACATATAAAAAAGTCACAAATACCCAAAAATGGCAACAAAGCCAAAGCAATGTCATTTTTTAATGTGAAATTAATAGAGGTTTAGCTAATAGCTCTATTCTCTCTCTTTTAGCGAGCTAGATTTGAGTGATAAAAAAGTAAAAGTTAAAATAGCCAATTAGATAGAGAAGCTGTTGAAGTGATTTTTTCTGAAAAGTCTAGCTAAAATAGGTAAGAATTTAAATTTAGCTAAGTTCTTAGAGATGCTCTAATTGAGCTTAACATAATATATAAGTCATTTATAAAATTAATTTAGAGGCTCTCAACATTTCGGAGTTCAAAGTAATTACCTATTTCACCTATTCTTCGAACCACCCTTGCTTTGATGGGGTATTTAAATAAAGTCCTTAAATATTTTTCAACAATTTGATTAGATGTGAATGGTTGAGATGCATCACTTCTGCTGTGTATATCCACTTTCCATATATGATTCAATGGATGAGGATTGAAGAAACATGTATTCATTTAAGGGCCTCATCAAAGAATATTAAATCTATTCAATGGATAAGCAATGATGGATCAAGAACACACTAACAAGTGGGTTCAATTACCATTTCGGTGGGCCAACTTTGGGTGTTTAATTGTTGCCAGCCTTTTGAACTAACCATTCAATGATTTAATTATGAAAGAAAAAATGGTTTCAACTTCCAAAATATATGCTTCTGATCATGTGCTTTTATGTGATCTCTGGAATGATGGATCAAGAACATCCCCGGTGGGTGGGGGGGACAGCCCAATCAATTAGTTTATTCACAAGTATCTGCAGATCGAAATGGTACATAGATAGTATATTTAATTGTTATTTTACTTGATTGTTTATCTATAAATGTACTTAAAATTTACAATTTTGAGTATATATATATAACATTATGGAATCTTCTCTAATCAAATTGGTTTGAATAACATAATATTTAAGACTAGCTATCCGATAGAAAATTATTTGTATGACATTAGTCAAAAATGCTTTAGAGCTAATATATTATTTTGCTAACTAATTAGCTACACAGTGCTACTGTGATATTAATAGTGTAAATATTATTTTGTGTATGATAATTTTTTTTTTATCAAAAGAAAAAAGTAATATATTTTCTCCTAACAAAATTAATTCTTGTTCAAACTCTTATTAATATATTAGGTGAAGCTAGCAAACAATTAATCTGGATTTAATAGAAAAAAAAATAAAAAAAAATTTGTATGTAGTGCTATGTCTGCGTGCTAATTACCTACGTGGTGTTACAGTGAATATTGAAAAATTTCTACTTAGTGGGGTCTTATTGTTGTGAGGCCAAAAATTAAGGCCTCTAGCCTAGCTACTAGTACAGTCCATGTCAAGCCTAAGATAAGATATATATAGAGGTAGGGATTGGTGTTATCCTGTTAGCTAGGTTTCTCACCTTAAAAGTAGTTTATATTAATTACTAACTATGAATGCAATAGGTATGATCTCTTAACTATATATGAACAGCAGGAGCCAGGAGGTGGTGAAATGGATCTTTCATCGATCTTTCATCGACTAGCAGGAGACAGGTATCCATCAGTGTGAAATCAGACTTAATCGGAAATGGGTCCTTAGCAGGAGAGATCGACATGCATTTTCAAAAATAATAATTAAATGCCTAGCTAGAATGACGTACAACTTCATATATGGAATAGTTCAACTGAAAATGCAACTATCAAATAAATTTTCTATGCCGACATATCTATAGCTAGGCAGCTTCGATGGGCCAAAAATCATAGTTAGGAAGTTGTCTTTTACAATAGAATGTCATGCACGTTATCATTTGACTGATAGAACAGTTAATATATCATAAGTTTGGCATATATGTTCTTCAGCATGTAGGTTAGGGATACTGCTGCTATGTCTTTGAATGAGCACTCTCAAACAGTCAAGTCTACACTCTGAAGAGCCTATAAATTATAGGTGCAAAAACGATACTAAAATTGTTTTGTGGATTGGGCTATAAAAATGAATAATGGATCATATATAGAAAACAGAGGATCTTGTATCTGTAAAATCTAGGCTACTTAATCATAGGGGTGGCGTATAGAAGTGAGGCCCTAGGAGATAATTAATACATATGCCTACAGCCTACCCGACAGGTATGAAGTAGAGTATAGCAAATTATTATAAATAAAAAAAACACGAAGTTCGTAGGACTTTCGTTGTACGTATAAGGACAGGTGTATATAGCTCATTCTAATTCGGTCCAACCCTATGCATAAGTCACATGAATTAATTAAACGTAAAAATGATAAATCATCAGTTAATTCAACAACACGGGCAGTGCTGAATTCAGGAATCAATCGTTATGGGATTAAAATTAAAAAGCTCACGAATATTTATTTTGGTTCTGGCGTAGTGAGTAAGTAAGGGTGCCCGCCTTCAGAGTTCAGGCTTTGTTTCTGCCTTTTGGGTCTGGGTCTGGGTCTCTCTTCTATTCAGTTTTTTTTAATTAACTTGCTAACAAGACAATGTTTTGGCAAGTCAAGAATTCAATAAATAAAAAAACTCATATGCAGATCACAGGAGTTACCCTTTCTTCCTACTTTTCACAACATCACTGGTTTTATTTTCTCTTTCAGATATAAACACAAATACTTTGCTTGCAACCTTTCCCCTGCAACTACCACCAAGGCCCAAGCTTCATGAGGTCATTTGTTTTCCTCAAGCCCAACATTTATGGGTTCATGGGTCAATTGACCCCATTGACCCCACCCTTACATGGGGACATATATAAATGGAGCATATATATATATATATATAGTATAGGCCAGGGGTTCATTTCTGTAAGTATCTGATATTGGAGACCAACCAAATTCATTTTCCGAAGGAAATATTTGGATGAGCACTATTTACACGTAGTAATTAGCTCGGTTAAATTTATGCACTAAATTATGTGTTAATATATTATATATTTAAAGTTAGACTTGTTTTGAATTTCATTTATTATTAAGTAAGATATTATACATCATTTAATGAATAAATTTGGTGATGGAATATACTATTGAATTTGATTTGCCATTTTGCCCTAACGTTGTACATAAGCTGCATATATATATATATCTTTCTCTTGAAAAAGAAGACAATATTAATGGTCATCATGGATTAATATATATGGTTCTATTAATTAATTTCTTTTTTTCTTGATAACGCGTCCTGGCCACTAAAATAATTGTCTTTTCTTGTTGGGGATCGAATATCTTTCAAAATAGTTTCATATATATATTATTAGCTTTAAAACGTGAAAATTTCCCATGACCTTTGTGGCAAAGATATATAAGTGATGAACAAGGAATCATATTCTGTCTGCAAAGCTTAGTGGGCATCTGAAATTGTAAAAAAGATAGACGTAGGAGAGAGAGAGAGAGAGAGAGAGAGACATATTCTGCCTAGCTGCAAAGCTAATTAGTGAGCATAAAGAAGAAAAACCTTCTCCTGCAGTCATTGAAACTCGACCACCAAAGAAATTAATTAAAGAGAGAGCTGGCCGGGGATCGATCACTATGGCAAGCACCACAACAATTACGTGCAACAATTGCCAGAGACGGGTTGAGTTGATCACATTTGTCCCACAATATCGCTGTTTGTGTGGTTATGTTACTTGCACTAGTCCTAGTATTCCTGCTGCTGCTGCTGGAGATGAAGGTAAGCATAGCCGGCGGAGAAGAGCTGCTATCGCGCTTCTCCAAACCAAGATCAGATCAAACAACTCAAGCACTTCAATTCATCGTGTTATAAATATTTGTAGTTCTACTTCTACAAGCAGAAGCAGTAGTAACACTAGCGATACTAGTGGTACTAGAAGTATACGAGTAGGACCAAACAAACGTGCACTCCTTTGTGGCGTGACATACAAGCACCACAAATACAAGCTCCAAGGCACTGCCAACGATGTCAATAACATGAAAGCCTTGTTGATCGATACATACAATTTTCCTCCCGACTGCATTCGCGTACTGTCGGAAGATCATGATGCGCATGGCCACCAGCTGAGTCTTCCGACCAAAAAAAACATCGAAGATTCCTTGGAATGGCTAGTGAAGGGGTGCCAGTCCGGTGACTCGTTGGTGTTCTACTTCTCGGGACATGGCCTACGACAACCTGATTTCAAAGACGACGAACAAGATGGATTTGATGAGACCATTTGCCCTCTTGATTTTATGAAAGAGGGCATGATCCTCGATAATTATTTGAATTCCACCATTGTTGCCCCACTGAAGCAGGGTGTCACGCTTCATGCTATCGTCGACGCTTGTCACAGTGGAACAATTCTTGATCTAGAGTGGGTCTACGATAAAAACAAGAAGGCTTGGAAGGATAATAGTCCTCCATCTCGTGTTAAAAAAGGTACCGGTCAAATTAGAGCATCAAATACAAAATCAATTGATTATAATAACGTGAGAGCACATGTGCCTATTCAGCCTAACATGTGTACCGCCATGCCCGCTCTGATATCATATTAAAATTAAAACATCTAACCAAAAGTAATTGAAAATGGATGAAGATGTCCAACATCTTATATTTTGTTGTGTGAGGCTTTATTTTTTGGACATGGGCTAACACAGACTCTCAACAGGTACGAGTGGTGGGTTGGCTATTTCTCTCAGTGCTTGTGACGATGATAAAATGGCAGCTGATACGGCTGCATTTTCTCATCGGAAAGTAATGAATGGTGCAATGACGTACATTCTTATTGAAACTATTAAGAAGCAGCCTGAAATATCATATGGGGATCTGCTCGACTCGATGCTCGATCACATTGCAAAGGTTAACCAAGATAGATGGCTTAACTCGAGAATCATGAGGAAAGTGTTTCGGCACAAAATCATACAGGAACCTTTGCTTTCATCGTCTGAAAAGTTTGATGTTTACTCCAAGAAATTTATCTTGTAATGCATGACATATTGATAAAATTACATACATGAACATTATAAATCTAAAACATTAATTAATTCATTGTTTGAGTGAAATAAGTGAATTTACAAAAGAGTCTGATCATGAATCATAGCTATATAGCTCCAGCCTCGACATAAAGAGTAAAGGCCATAACTCAATAGGGTAGGAGAATAACTTATCTACAACAGGGATAATGATGTGATATCTCCATATGAGAGAAGCAAGAGTCTCATAACTCAATATTTCATCCATTCATTCTCTTATGTTGGGGATACCACATCAGTACCCCTATTATAGGTAAGTTTTTTTCTTGAAAGGTACGTAGAACTAAGTTTTCATTCTCTTGTAATTACAAAATAAGTCTTGTATAGACGCGCATACATATATTTTTGTTAGAATGTGGCTTTAATTATTAGTGATTTAATTATCTTATTCTGAAAAGAATAGTAATGGGAGAGTTAATTTCTATTTGGTTAACTAAAGAATTGGTTTAAAGTCCTATTATATATTGGTCTTAGGCCTTGGCCCATAATGTATAGTCTGCGGTTCTCACATGGGGATTAAAAGTGTGCCAGAGGCACCAATAATAGTGTGTTTGTGTCAAAGTTGGCAAACATTAAGAGAGAATGGTTGTGTCAAACAAGGCAAAAAACCAAAGAGTGTAAGGGTACATGAGAAGTCACCAAAGGAAGCATATATGTGAGAATTTGAGAGATGGTGTATTAGGATTTTCAAGTTAAACTTAGGGCATCAAGGTGTATTGAGGTTAAGTTGCATACTTGCATCCACATCTTTAGAGATAAAAACTCACACACATGTAAAATTTACAAGTGGCCGGTTAAATTGAGAACAAAAGAAAAACAAAATTTGCAAAATTTTCATATTAGGAAAAAGAAAAAAATAATAATTATTCACACTTCAATTTAAAGTAGAATTTGTAAAGTTTTCCATATTTTTTTTTGTTGGAAAAAAGATTTCATATTCATTCCTATGGTGCCAACTCATGATGTTGTAAAGTTTTAATGGTCACAAATAATCTAAAACATATGGTTTTTTTATGGGACAAATTTACAAACATGACACATACTTTCATGGTTGTTTCATTTCAAGATATTAATTTTGCTTTGTGTTAATGAATGACACATACTTTTATTTTGTATTAATTAAGGACCATATTTTTTTTTTTCCAGTTTTTAT
Organism: Dryas octopetala; assembly: GCF_963921425.1. NCBI lineage: Eukaryota > Viridiplantae > Streptophyta > Magnoliopsida > Rosales > Rosaceae > Dryas > Dryas octopetala. Next base: position 12,569,076 of record NC_141366.1, on the reverse strand, counting down.
CTCAACTTTGGCTTGACGTTGGATCCATCAAAACTTCACTAAATCCAGAAAAATTATACTGAGTTTAAAGATATGCATCTCCTCTTTACAACCATATAAAGATCAGCCAAATTGGATCTCTACAACTCCAGATAATCGGCCCCAAAGTAGGGTACTCGAAATTGTTTGATTTCCAAATTTTTTTTCAGAGGTCCGATTAAACAGTTTCGGGTACCCTACTTTTGGGCCAATTATCTTGAGTTTTAGATGTCCAGTTTAAGTGATCTTTATAGTTGTAAAGAGGAGATGCATAGCTTTAAATCAAATATAAATTTGTTAGATTTGGTGGAGTTTTGATGGGTCCAATGTCGGGCAAAGTTGAGATAAAACAGGGTCCTTAATTGACACAAAATAAAAGTATGTGTCCTTCATTAACACGAATTAAAATTAATTAACTGAAATGAAACAATCATCAAAGTATGTGTCATGTTTGTAAATTTTTTCCTTTTTTTATCAATCATTTTCTAGAGAGTATGAATGTATGATGCAAACTTAAAATTTACAATACGTATATAATGGCTTAATTCATGTATAATCCTCTCTAGAAAATTTTTCTTTATTTTATATTTTATAGTTTGATTTCACTATCGATTAATTTATATTCTAAAAAATTTATATTTGGCTGATGGTCTGGATCTTGAGAGACCCCGTTTAGTTAGAGGCTAGTTTGTTGTGTTTTTTTTTTTAGGCTTTGGCAGGCCCTTTTACCAAAAAAAAAAAAACTAAGTTGGAAAAAAAAGTTAGTGTAAGATATGATTTCAATGAAAGGAAATTAATTCCTCAAGTGTTTGAAGAGTTAGCTTCTACATCAACATTAACATCTTTATTTTCAATCCGATAAATGGAAAATATTAGGACCCATTTGGTTTCACTCATAAACACACAAAAAGTAATATTAATGACCATTTGGTCTAATAAATGATACTTAATTTCTCATTTGTAGGAGGAAATTCTAAGTTCAAATTTCATGGATAACAAATTATTCAATCTCTAAAAATATCAAAGAAATAAGCAAATTTTTGGTGTTCTGATTTGAATGTAAGGAAAACAAAAGTATTGAAAAAACTATACACAAAGAGCTTTGTTTTATTAAAATATTTTTTTTTAAAAAAGATAGTTTTTCTGGTCTGGTAAAAATAAAAAAGACAGTCAAACAGGTCCTTATAATTTTAGGGAAAAAAAGTTTGTATTTTTTCTTTAGTCGTTGATTGATGATTGTATTTGTATTATGGGGTTGTTCCAAAAACCGGTTCTTGCCCAAATCAAGGTTTCTTCGAATGAAACAAATTTACGGGGAAGGTAATAAACTAGGAAATTAGAACTCCATTATTTAAGAAAGATAATAACAAAGTTAAAAAATAACCAGCACTTTATCTTCGAATCCTTTGAAGCTCCCAAAGCCTCTGTGCAGAGGGAGGGAGAGAGCGCGCGCGCGCGCGCGATAAAGACAGAAAGCGAAAGAGATCCATGGTTCCAATCCACAAACATTAGCTTCCCATACATACAAATACATGTCAAAATCGCATTTTGTGTAAAGGGTAAGTTTCAAATCTCAATCTTTCTGTGAAAAATAATGTAAAGATTTGAAATTTGGACGAAATTCAAGGACCCCAGTTTGAAGCCACTAGTGGGTTGCTTTTATTTCGCTTTCATCTATTGAAATTTTGTTGTGGGTGTCCTATAATTTCCAATTATGTTGGGCTGTCACTTTAGTGAATCCCACTTTACCTAACAGGTGGTGGGGAATTTAGCAGACCCAAATGCTTTGCTTTGAGTCCACGAGCTTGCATTGCATTGTGTTTATTCATTTACATTGATTTGTGTTATTAAATTTTTGTTTTTTTTTTTAATATTTTCTTGGTGCCTTAATTGTGGTAGATTTGGGTTCATGTGTTTTTTATGTTTGATTTACGCGGGTTGATTAGTTTAGTGTTTGCTGATGCTGTTTCAGATTTGGTATTTCAAGCCAATATTTGGATTCATAGAAACTCGTGTTGGATGAATTTGGGGCTGTGAATTGGAAGTGGGTATTGGAAGAATTTGGAGATACTTGCCTAGAATTTGTCGAACCTGCATTGTAGTGCTGTTTAGTGACCTTTGCTTTACTGGCTAAGCGGGCAAGGGAGAAGCAACTTGTGCTTGAAAATGGATGATACAGCAGGTTTAGCAGAGGCTGCAGGATCAAGATTTACTTCATTGGAGCTTATTGGAAGAGGATCTTTTGGCGATGTGTATAAAGGGTAAGTTCCAGTTTATATATGCATAATGTATAACTTTTCTTGAATGCTATCTTAGTTGCATGCATTTGTTGACCCCATGCCTTCTTACGATGACTTGTTTAGTGTTATCATACCTGAATCACAGAAGGCACTTAAAAGTTTTATACGCAAGATCTGTACATGTAACTTCCATTGGATTTCTGCAATTACTTGGTTCACTCTGTGGCCTTGTCAGATACTAGCACATGGCTGTGCATAATATGCATGATTGTCTTATATATACCATAGTTTTTTGAATAAATATCATGATTAATTATGGTGAAAAGCTTTTTTAAAATATGCCAATTTTTCTTTAATTCCTTTTGTCATTTGGTTTGGGGTCGGTTCAGCATACTTGAAGATTGATTGCATACTGCCCTGATCCCTTTCCTGACTTACAGGTTTGATAGGGAGCTTAACAAAGAAGTTGCAATTAAAGTAATCGATTTGGAAGAGTCGTAAGTATATGGCTTTGTATCTATTCCTATGTGTTTCTTTGTACTATACTCTTCAATGATATATGCTTGTTCTTGTGGAATAAATATGATGAGCTCTAGTCTATTACCCTAACCCTATGGTAGGAGCTTTTTCCTCTTCCTTTATTACTTTGAGTGGTAAAATTTCTAAGACAGGATGAACTACAAAATCACACTTGAAATTTTCCAGGGTTGTACTCATAGCCATATAATTAGTGAATGCAAAAAGGAAAGTTGATGCTCTTTTGTTACATGTGAAGTTTCCCAGGGTAGTACTGATAGGCATAACGAACTTGTTATATGAAGAACAGGTAGTTATGGGTCCAAGTACTTGAGAATTGCCTGACTCGGTTGTCACTTGTGAGTATATGCTACTGACTGAAGTGTGAATGACCTAGCATGGACAATTTTACTGACTGGAGTTAAGCTATATGGTTTATATTAGAGGTTGTTGGTTCAGGATGGTCCATCGGAAAGTCATAGTTTAATTAATAAACCTTATGATACTCTGTTGAGAAGAGTGCTTTAGATGACTACCATTCTCCCACCATCAACCTTCTGAATGCTTTGTGTCCTGCATGATCTTGTACATTTATAAGAGGTCACTGCTGCTTACTTAATTAAATGAAGTCATTTTGCCCTTATTCATGCTGATGGCCCTCAATTAGAAACATTTATATGATGGAACACCATATGTATCCTTGGTTTGATCCATTATTTTTCTGTGTGGTTAATTCTTAATAGATCTTCTTCAAGCATAGAGTATGCTTCCCTTATCTATTCAATGCTCATCAACCCCTGCAACTAATCTTAAGTTTTCTCTTACTTATTGTCTTCTGCAGAGAGGATGAAATTGAGGACATCCAGAAGGTACTATCTCGTATTATTGATAGTTACTATATTTTCATTATGATAAACAAAATTAGGTTTCTAATTTAGCTTCTATGTGTTCCAGGAAATCTCTGTTTTGTCGCAATGTCGATCTCCTTATATTACAGAGTACTATGGTTCCTATCTCAACCAGACAAAACTATGGATAATAATGGAATACATGGCCGGTGGCTCTGTTGCTGACCTAGTAGGTTACTTCTGTTGTTTCTACATAATGTGTATAATGAAAATTACTTTCGTTTAAAGGCTTGTGGAACTTTCTCTTTTATTGTGTCCATGTATCAGCATCATATTTCCTCTACAAAAGGCTTAGATTTATTTTGGGTGTTATGTAATTATCTGTCAATAAACTCTCATTGGAGTAAGTCAGTGTTTATTTATAAGTTTCTGTTAAATATCCCACATCGCTAGGATATGGTTGGGTTGTGCACTATATAAGCCTTGGGCAATCCTCTCCTTAAAAGCCTGTTTTTGAGGATGAGTTAGGCCCATGGGTCTAAGACATGCACTTTATAGTTGATCCCATGTGGGCTTTGACATGGTATCAGAGCCGATGGTTCGTATTCCTCGGCATTAATTTGGCCCTATTGATTCTTGTGACTCGATATATCCTGGAATTGGTTGGGTTTTCTAGGTGGCATTTGGACTCTCGTTTAGTGGAGTTCGGTCATGTAGTAGTGGGCTCAACTTTGGTGTGGGGGGGGGGGGGGGGGGGTGTTAAATATCTCACATCACTAGGATATAGTTGGGTTGTGCATATAAGCCTTGGGCAATCCTCTCCTTAAAAGCCGGTTTTTGAGGATGAGTTAGGTCAATGGGTTTAACACATGCACTTTATAGTTGGTCCCATGTGGGCTTTCATAGTTTCCATTAAGGGGGCATGTCATAGCTTGCTTGCTCTTACTATGTGCAATTCTTTGATATTTGGTTTACAAAGTGTTACAATAATTGAGGCTACCGACAGTTGGAAAAACAAATTTTCCTGTAACCTCTTTCCATTGTATACTTTTTTAAAGATTTTTTTCATACAATGGAGATTCTATTGCCGTATCATCTTTCTCCCCAATTGAAAAAAAAAGTTCTTTCTCGTGATCAGACAAAATATAAATAACCGAGGAGCAACCTTAAGTGGGTTCTCATCTAGGTATACTTGGTCATTATAACAAAGCTAGAACAGAATTCTTTTGACACGCTATAATGTAACCATATGGAAATTTCTTAATAGTGATTTGATATATTAGTGCTTTGGATGTCCATTTGATGTTGTAAATTTTGTGTCATATTCCTCTATGTGTGATGTTAATGCACTGATGTACAAATCAATATATACATATTTATATGCATGTGTGTGTGTATATATATATATCATCCATTCTCCAATAATGCTCCGAAAATTATGTTCATGCAGCTCCAGTCTGGTCCTCCACTGGATGAAATGTCAATGGCCTGCATTCTTCGTGACTTGCTGCATGCAATTGAATATTTACATAATGAAGGAAAAATTCACAGAGATATTAAAGGTTCTTTCCCCCTTATTTTCTACATAGTTATACGTGTTTATCACAGAATCATTTGAAATATTCAATAAGCTCTGCTTGTTAGTGTCTTTTTGTTCTTCATCATTTTGCAGTTTCATTAATTCACCTTTCTTGTCCTAGCTTTTGTTTTGATGATAGCCTTATAAATTTTGCAGCGGCAAACATTTTATTGACAGAGAATGGTGATGTTAAGGTATATTTATGCTCAAAAGATCTTTAATTTGAATAGAGAATTAACTAAGTAGAAGAAGGATATGCATTGAAGGGTGGTGGTGTTAAAGTTTTTAAATTCTTGGTCTTCCAAGTTACGTTTGTGACTTGTAACAGGTGGCAGATTTTGGTGTTTCCGCACAACTTACAAGGACAATATCAAGGAGGAAGGTACTATATTTTAACTTAAATTTATTCACTATATTGTTGATCAAATCAGATGAATGACTACTAGGGATATATGCTTTTATAGTTTTCATTTACTTGTAATTAGAATAGTATTTTATGTGCTCACTTTATGTTATTGTCTACTTATGTTTAGTAAATTTATTTATGTATTCAGTGGTAAATGAGTGCTTTATTGTAAATAGGTGTTTCCCCACTAACTTTTTGGTATATATATATATTTTGGGGGGGGGGGGGGGGGGAGTGGCCTATGTGTTTCCTATTTCTTGTTGTGAGATTACTGTACGCACAATGCTTTGATAATCTAGATGATGTACAAGCATTATGACATATGTTGTGTACTAGCTAGAATGCACTAATTTTTTTAACAACCCCAGACATTTGTAGGAACACCATTCTGGATGGCTCCAGAAGTAATTCAGAATTCTGAAGGATACAATGAGAAGGTATGTATTGAAGCCTTTTTTGGATCTTTTCTTTTGGGAATTTTGGATATGTCTTGGTCATATTTAAACCCCTCTTCCCCCCCCCTCCCTCCCTCCCACCCTTCTCTTTTTCCATATGTTTATTAAGACCTCATTCTCAGTCATGCTGAGCCCTTGAAGTTTGACTCACTTGGACCCTTTGCATATGCAGGCAGATATCTGGTCTCTGGGAATCACTGCTATCGAGATGGCGAAAGGGGAGCCACCCCTTGCTGATCTTCACCCGATGAGAGTTCTTTTCATTATACCTCGAGAAAATCCACCTCAGGTTCTCCCAGTATACTTTAGTGTCACACTGATTAATTCATCTTCATAAATCATTTATGAAGATGAAATGCTTCTTAGCCATAAGGAGATATTACTCATGATATAAACGAGTCATTATTTGTGTTTGTTGTGCAGTTGGATGAGCATTTTTCTCGACCAATGAAAGAATTTGTTTCACTCTGTTTAAAGAAGGTACCTGCTGAGGTAAGTACTTATACGATCAGATTTTCCCAATAAAATTTCTAGATTTTATTTTTGATTTGTGTAATTGATTTGAAGTTGGAAATTCATTAGAAACTAGAAGGTGTCATCATGGGTACCACAAGATGTTTAGGAAAAACCAGGAATTGGCCCTTTGTCAAACTGAATGGAGAATAGCCACATGTTTGACCTGCATATAATTATACTAAACGCAGTCATCAGTAACAAACATATAGGATAGATTGTTGAACTTGGAAGTGATTTGTATTTGTCACTAATAACATATTGTTTGTTGGAGATGCTAAAGTTATATATTTAATAGAGGTTGTTGAAGTTTAAGACTGTATTTACTTATTTAATTTGTTAATAATCCTTGTCATGTGTTTGTGGCTTTGCTTATGCACAAAATAACAATGAAATTGAAAGAAGTGGGGGAGATATATATATATATATATCTATATATATATATATATATATATATGAGAGAGAGAGAGAGAGAGGGAGAGTGGCTCTATTAACATATATATATATGTTAATAATCCCTTATGTGGTTGTATTCTATTATTTTGGACTTATTTGCAACCGTTTGTATATCATGTTGTTTTAGTGCTTTGAATGAAATTCAAAATATTGTTTGCATCAGTTTTTCTAAATATTCTGCTTGAATCTTTCTGCATGAAGTGCTTTTATTTCTGTTGCCCTTCAAATCTATTCGGATGTGAATTAAATCAGGCAGTATATGACCTTCCACTATCTTGATTAATGAATTCTGCAAGTTTCCTTATTATTATTATTTTTTTTTGTTTTTTATCTGCTTTAATCTCAGCGTGCAAGTGCCAAGGAACTTCTAAAGCACCGTTTTATTAGGACTGCTAGGAAGAGTCCTAGGCTTCTTGAGAGAATAAGGTGCCATATATTGCTGTATGCCTGTAACTTTTTAATGCATTAAGTTTCTTTTTAGTGTGAGCATCTGCAGTAAAAGAATGCTCACCTGGTCTGTAGCCTGCCACAGATATGAGGCATTAGAGAACTTAAGACACAAAATTGCAACTCAGGATGCAGTTTTTGTTCCATTTTCTGACATTCATTTGTTGGTATGTTTTGAGTTTGACTTGGCAATAAATGCTCATTCTTACATTGATTTAGCTAAGATGCCCTGATTTTTATCATCTTACAGAGAGCGTCCAAGGTACCAGATAAAGGAGGATGATGACACCCCTAGAAATGGTCCTACAGCTAGAGGGGAGATATCTGGTACTGTGAAGGTGACAAAAAATTTAAGAGATGAAACTGTTCGAGCTAGGTGGGCTAGAAATTGCTGATCACTAATGCTTTTCTGATTGGGTGGTTTAACTGCACTGACTCGTTCTAATTTGCAGTGACCAGGGTAAGACCATGAAAAATGCTGGATGGGATTTCAGCATTGGTTCACAGGGTACAGGTACTTTGAGAAGTGCTGCAGCAGTAAAACCACCTCCGGTAAGAGAAAAAAAGCCAGAAGGTCTGTATGGTCAGGTTCCCCCTGGAAGAGTCCTAGAGAGTAGTAACCAACAGTTGTTGGCATCTGGGAATGCTCTCCATGAATCACGTGAAGATTATTTTTTCAAAGATGGTAGAGATTCATATCGTGATGAACACATGGAGTCTAACCCTGAAGATGTAAGTCTCTCTTTCTCTTTGTGCGTCTCTTCTCCCCCCTCCCCCCCCCCCCCCCCAGCCCCTAGGAAAGAGTAGTAAGGTTATTTGCCCTCAATTTTGTGATTTTACTGACCTGATATGTATAATTGGTAAAGGTTTTCTGTAGAAGGATGTCTAGTAATTCCCCATTTTCTGTCATGCCAGGAAAAGATGCAGTCTCTGCACTGTGGCTGTTGTATTCCGGTGCAATGATTAATGCTTTTAGAATTTAGGGATGATACTGGTTTAAATTCTGAAATATTAGTATGATATAATTCAGTACTGTTTAAGATATTTGATGCCATTACTTAATTTTCACTTCTGAGTTCTGTCTGCTTTTACTGGCCCTTAAGTTAATCAAGGTATAAAGTTCACCACTCACCAGGCGAATTTTTCTCCAAAAGCAACAAAAGTTGTGTTTTTATCAATTTAGTTAAAATTTCAGTTAACTGATCCAAGTTAGAGTTCATGATTGTTTACACTACTTTTATATTATGATATCTTGTTTAGCAATTTGAGGTGTATTTCCAGGAAGAATTGACCGTGAGTGGGTCAGGAACTGTTGTTATACGAACACCCAAAGGATCTCAGTTATCCACTCAGTTTCGTGATCAAAACTCTCTGGTATGAATCTGTACAATTAGGACAAGTATACAAAGTATTGAAGTTTTAATTTTGTGTAGCACCAAAGAGATGTTTTAATTTGGTGTACTGAGTTTAGTTCCTTTTGCTTTGTAGTCTAGCAGCACTTACGCTTCTTATGAAGATGCTTCTTCCAGTGGAACTGTGGTTTTCCGTGGCCAACTGGATGATTCTGATTCTCCTCGAACTCCAAAGTCCAGGCTGGGATTTCTAGAGAGAACTTCAAATTCCTCAATTGAAGACAGTGCCTTAAATCTTTCAGAGGTGGTTTTTGCTCTATGCAATTTTTCAATTGATATCAGTTAGCTATCTAATCTGTTAATAAATCTCACAAATCAAAATAGTGCAAGCTTAGCATTGAAGTTTCTTCATCCATAATAAGATTCAGTTCAACGCGTCTGAATAATTTGCAAAAGGCTGGTGATCTTTTAACTATTAATATGAGATTCCTGCCACCCAAATAGATCATTCTAAAATCAGTTCAAAGAAAAAAAGATCATTCTAGAACATATCTAATACCCTTCACTTACATTTTGTACTTCCGGTATCAAATTTGAAAAGTTTCTCCTTTTCATATTCTTTTTATTGATTATAACAATCATTGTGTTCCAGATCCAATCTTTTATTAGAGTTTTCATCTCTGAAATTTTCTCCTCATGTTTGGGTTTTAAATATGATTCTATTACCTGGTTTCTTTCTAAAAGTTCCTAGGTCATTGACAGAGTTTAGATTGAAAAATAAAATATAACAAAAAAAGACTACCAAATTCAAAGTTCTTTTGGCTTCACTAGTCCAGAATGTTTCATTATTGAAGCTTCTTTTTGGGTTGACAATGTTTATGTAGGCAAAGGCTGCAATGCAAGGAGGGTTGAGGAAAGGAAATGTTAGAGAAAGGTCTGCACTGAACAAGATCAAATACGATGTGCAAGATAACAGAACAGGACGGACGACAAATAGCTCTGATTCTTCCAGGTACATCCACTGGGAAAATTTGTGCTAGTATTTCTAATCTTTACACATACCTGCACCCACACATGCACACAGATATGAGATAGGGTTGAAAATTTCTAATATATAGAGGAACCGTCTTTACTGCAGACAATCTCATGAATACCTTGATACACCAAAATCATTTCCAAGATCATCCCAATCAAGTGATGATGAAGAAAGTGCAAAAATTGTATCGTCATCTGCAGCATTATCAATATTGCTTGTCCCTTCCTTAAAAGAGGTATGTTCCAAGATATGTTTATAGACTTCATGTCTTCCATATGGTGTAATCATGCATTATTGTTGTAAATTGTAATTTCACTTTGCTTGTGCTCATTCTGAATTGGTTAGGAAAACTGCAAGAATCGCAGATGCAAGTTTTTGAAAACATAAAAGCAGTATTGTTGTCTTCTTTTTCACTCTTTTCCTGCTCAGGAAATCATTGCTGTCGGAACTTGTGGGTGTGTCTTAATCTTAAGTGAAAAGCGTTGTGCAGCACATTTTAAGTTGCTTTGTAGTGCCCAGGGCCAAGTGTCTTTAAACATGATGCAAAAAAGCACACACTTCAGAAACACACATGCAATAAAGCACACCTATTTTAGGGGCAGTAGTAAAGATTTGTGAAAAGAACATATGATATGTCCACACATGAGTACTTTAGGAGATATAGATCACATGTTCTAGGCTTAACATATAGATCACAGTAATAAAGCCTATGATGCAAGTCGTTTTAACTATGTTAGTATCAGCAAGCATTCGTTTCAAGATATGGTGTATATGGTTTCAACCTACTTTGCTTTACCTTTTTGTGTATGCATACATATGAAAGGAAGTCATAGTGTGTATAGTGTCAATCCTTGTGCTTTACCTTCTTTTTCTGTATGTAATATGTAGGCTATTGCTGATGATCCAGAAGGGTCAGCTGTGCGTTCAGTTGTAAAGTCGCTTGCAAGTTTGGAGAAGTTGAAGCCTGGATCTTCTGAAGTTTTTGTCAGCAAATTGCTTCAGCAATTAGCAAGGTTTCAAAAATTCTCTCTTTCTTTATGTTGGTCCTTATCTTTCTCACCACTTCAAAAGGTGGCATGTAGTCTTTAGGACTCACAGAAGAAAACCTTTGCAGCTCAAAAAGTTCAAAGGAATCATCATTGAAAGATCTGCAGGAGCTGGCGGCACGCATCTTCACCAAGGGTAAGACAGCTTCTGAAGAAACACAAAACATAAATTCAGAAGCCGATAACAAGAAAAGGCAGCAGAACAAGGAATTCCAATCAAACGCAAACATAAGCCCACTTGCAAGATTTTTGCTCTCAAGGTTTGTCAAGTTGTTTCTTTCTCATAATATTTTATATTGATTTAGAAGGTTGGCAACTTGCAATTTTTGTACTCACAGACAAATTTCCCACACCTCCGCAATTTAAGCTATTTCAAATGGGAAAAAAAAAAAAACTATCCCTGTATTTTGCAAAACATAATTTGCCCTCCGTCTTTTTCAGCTCACCATCAGCCATAAAGATTCACTTGTAATATTTGAGCTCAGTCATTACTTTTTCACATTATTAGATATTGATTGTAATGTAAAATGGAACAAAACTAAAACTAATGTAATGTTTGTGATGTCTACCTATTATTTCTTCAATACAAATGTCTAATGTAATGTTTGTGATGCAGATGGCAAGGCCAAGTTTCACGTGATCTCAACCCAGCGTGAAAGAGGTTCGAATAGTGATTGAATATTTGTTTTGTAGTGTGATTCCTGTTTATGCATTTATTCTGATTTAATGTACATATCATTGTAAGAAATTGTGTTTTCATTATTATGATTATTTTTTATTTCATTTAACATTTTTGTTTCCAAGTAGCAGCATTGCTTCATAATTAGGGGTTTGCCATTATAAGATCTTCATTTTAATGTTACTAAAATTTATTACATTTATTAATGATCATCTCTTTGCTTGTGGTGAATGATTGTTCCAACATGCCTTTTGTTTTGCTTCAATTCCTTTTCTGGATCTGATCCATTCAGCTTTGTGCGGGAGAAACTCTGAAACTTCACTGCAATGGAATAAGTTGGAAACCCAAATCTCTCTTTGTTTTCACATGTATGTTATGCTAACCAGCCTCTTTCCCCCCTTAATTTGTACTGAAACATTAACTTGTTGGGGGAGGAGCGGTCATGGTTTGCTGTTGCTGTAAGGTTTAGTCAAATTCAATTTTTGCCCGAGCTCAGGTTGAGATGCACATGGTTGAGTTCATGCCGGGTTTCCAAATTTGAAAACCTGATTTGGTCCGAAACTCAGTTCGGCCGAGTTCAATCTTGGTTCCAATTTATATGTACAAAATGCATACTACTTTCTCCTTTCTACATTTTCCATTCTTATGTCAGGTGGACTCCAACAACCTTTAAAAGCAAGACTTTAATATTTTAGAGAAAAACCAAAGGAAAAAAGACTTCTTTTCGGATTTACCCTTTAATAATTTATTAACCCATAAGATATTTGTATTTTTAAAAAAACTTTGAATTATATCTTATTTTTGTAAATGATTTCCTATGATACACGTAAGCGGGGATTAGATAGAATGATACTATGTACGAACACAACTGCATGATCAGACTTGTTGTACAATAGTCTAATGCCCTTGGCTTATTGGATCCTGTAATGTATGTGAATCTGATGTATACCAAATGAGCGTAAAAATGTTCTCATTAAGCACTCAACATGATCGTAACTACAAACATAATATTATGTTTGTGAAGAAACAAAAAAATATTATGTTTTTGAAAGTACTATGGCATCAAAATTACACACGCCAATTGCCATACATCCCATCTCCTGATATGTTCATCAATATGCTTGAAATAACGGACGCATACCCTTTAAGCTTAAATATTTATCTTAAATCTGTTGGACTGTTGAGGCAAAACAACGAGCCATGAAATCATAGATCAAACTCAAAGATATATCCCTTTTTTCTCTCTCTTTCTTTGTGGTTAGGCTAGGAGTGTGGAAACATGAGGGAATTATAAGTCAGTATAGCTTGAGCGTTTCACTCGACCTTGGAGTATTATGCATCACTTTTCCATCAACAAAACCATTGCTCCCTTGCAGCAAAAATTCTTCAGGCTAAAGTTAAGCAAACCTTTCACTTGTATTGCTAGAACCTGCTATTTCAATCTACCACGAGAAGCTTGCTTTGCACGATCCAGCTTCCGAAATCCAGCATGCAGAATCATGCCTACAATGGGTCCAAATACTGAGAAAATCGGATATAAAGGAAAAGGGATGTCTAGAAATAGAAAATGAAAAAAAAATTGGATCAGGTGTCATATCGCTTATGTTAGGTTCTCGTTTGACATTAGCATCGACTAATTTACACACATTGATTTGAATTAAATCTACAAAAAATCAAATTTATCTCAATAGATTCAGCATTTTAAATTTTTAACTAATCTTTCACTCTTCTCATAAAGTTCACATATGTTTAAACCAACCTTTCATGAATACAGATTAAATCGTACATTATAATGAATTTTTTTAATTAAACTTTTGTGAAGATTTATAACACAAAATTTGTTATTAATTTTTTTTTTTTAAGAAAACATAAAGAACCTAATATAAGGAATTGTACACAAGTCTTATCCATATAAGAATATGCAAAGAATATCCAAAATCACCTGCATAACTGACACCAAGAGCCCAGAAGAGAGCCCTTTGAACATTCGAACAAATCAGAATAGCAATAGCTACTGCAAAGATGAAATCAATTAATGTTACAAACGCAAATCCTGTTCCAACAAATATGAATAGCTTGCACAAGGTTTATATGATTAATGAATTATGAAATGGGGAAGCTACACACCTAGAGAGATGTCAGAAATAACTGTTTGGGAGAAGGCAAATAAGGGTGAAAGTAACCAAAATTTTCTGGACACACACAAATAATGATTGTGGACTATAAGAAGCGCCAGCTCCTAGATAAAAAAAGGATGTTCGATTTCTCTCAAGGTAGACAATCCTTGTGCAAACGACTTGGCTAACTTGGCCAAGGGGTTCCTGGCTGGAGATCCCCATTCAGGGTACAGCTTCTCTGATTGCACCTTTCTAATCTAGAAAAAACAAGCTGAAAAGGGATCTTTCAGAAAATGTGGAGAAAAGGAAGATGAGCAAGAGAAAAAATTGCCCTCCTGAAACAGTGAAACGGTATCCTTGTATGGACATGACAGCTTTGGCATAGAAGGACCCAGGATGAGAACAGAACATAGGGAATAGAATGCATCACCGTAAGTCTCAATCTCGGATAAAGAGAGTATACCAGGCAGGGTTGTGGACAATTTGACCCATGAAAAATTCCAAGAAAAAACACACAGTACCATGAGAGACTCTGTCAGACAATTGAAGGTTCTTAAGAGTCCTATGGTATCTCACACATGCAGACTTAATGAGAAAAGCTAAGTTGTTCCATTATAGGAAATTACTGGAAAATATCAAGTTTCCAGAAAATGCACAAGAGAATACTACTCAAACACATAGTTGATAACTCACCAAATTGAGCAACACGAATTAAGCACTGTCGAATTATCGGGTATTGATCCAATCCCCATCTCTCACTACAGAACTTAAAAACATCCCATATTGCCAAACAAGATATCAATCCAACAAGAGCCAGGGGCATCTGATATCTGTAACCAAATCAACAAAACCAAAAACGACTCTCAAATAAGATGAGAAAAAACTAAGACCTGAATTGACTATCAATTATCAAATAAGAGCAAGTGGCATGTACAAACCCAGGCATCTGCAAACCTAATAAAATGACTATTTGGTATTAAAATATATTTTATTTAGATTCTAAATTAGGTTAAGATGTCAACATTTCTACTTGGCTCTTTCGCAGCAGAGAAAATTTTGGGAAACAAAGTCCCTAAAATTGTGTTATTTCAAATTTTCATCCTTTGAAACCCAAGAACAAAAAATTTCACTCAAACCGTGCTTTTTTATGAAAAGTGGCGGAAAACTGAGTTTGGGAAACTTTCAAGCAACCTTTCAACGTACCAATATCAAAACTACAGTACTAAAGTTATCTAGGCAAAGGAAACGTATCAAAATTTGGAAATTTGACTCCTAGATTATTCATTATAGGTCTACAAAACAAATAAGCTTGCAAGTCAATTGCTGAGCAGATTTGAAATCACAATTTCACATTTTGAAAGGCAAAGCAAAATGTAAGACAAAAAGTTACCAAATTTTAACTTTCTTCCAGCTGCTGAAGTTGTTGCAGCAACTAAAACAGAGAGGCACTACTCAAACCTCCTACTAGAATCGTAGAATAGGAAAAGGTATTGAAATCAAAACGAATACATAAACAACAGACCCAAGAAATACTTACCTCAATTTCCACAATATACCCCGTTTGTTACCCGAATTTTAATTTCTTTTCAATTCTATCCCTTTTCTTTTTCTCAAAACCAACCAAATTGAATTTCAAAACTCACCCAACAATCATGAACCAAAGAGAGAGAGAAACCAAAATTTAGCTTTCCTCTTTTTGGTCATCCAATTGCTAGCACTTCCACACAACCTTAATATAAACAGAACCCAATTCTCAAAGCTACTAAAAATCTAAACCAAAGAGAATTAGGGGGAAGAAAAAAACACAAAACCCATGAAATTTAGAGCTCAATTATCCCCTAAAGCTTTGCTCTTTTTGACAATCCAATTCCCAGAACTCAATTCTAAAACTCATCCAACAACCATAAACCATTGGGACAGAGAGAGAAAGAGAACATACAGAGAACAAGCAAAGGAAACCACGAAAAAAGTAGCATAATTTCTGGCATAGCGTTTGACATTCTCGTGGACCCTCAAGCGAGCCTGAGAAACAGACAAAGGGAAGGAGTAGGATTCGGAGGACCCAATAAAGGCAGTGGTCCAAGGCGGCGTTTGGGCAGCAAGATCGTCATTGGTGAGCTTGGAGAAGGGGTTGATGGTGAAGAGAGAGAAGAGGGTGAATATGTGAGAGAAGAGTGAGATGAAGAACCCGTCTGTGATTGAGCTTGTGGCTGTGGCTGTATTCCCGGAGGTGATTGTGGAGGCGGTGGCGGCGGCAGAGGTGCGCTGGTCAACGATTTCGGGGTAGCCATTTTCGCGGAGCCATGACTCGAAGAAAGGGTCAGGGACGCTGAGAGATAATGGGTTGGAAGTGAAGGCCATGGTGTCCAGTGTTGTTTCTGGGATTGGCTTCGGATTTTGGGATGTTTCTTTGCCTCTTTATTATGTCGTTGCTTTGAAATCACAAACTTTGTTGTTAATCATGATTAACCTTCTATAGTCTTCATGGCAAAATATAAAAAAAAAAAAAAAAAAAAAAAAAAAAAAAAAAACCTTCTATAGTCTTCTTCTTTGTAAAATTTTGACAAATTCGATAATACGACTTGAACTCGACACGAAATTAGCGAGTTTAGATTGATCATTTTTTAACACGAAAATGAATGTGACACACATTAAACATGATAAGAAAGATTTGTTGGGATGGTTGATTTTTTTATTTTAATAAAGGTAAAAGAGAACAGCTTGAGAAATTTTTTGAATGTGGGTGTATTGGGCAATTGGTAGGTACATATAGAATTCCCTTAAATTCCCTTAAAATAAACTACATGAACTTGATTGAGAATTTGGGTATTGAGGTTTAACTTCATGTTAATTTTGGTAGGTTAATTTAGAGTTTACTAGACAGTCTAGACGTCAGTTTCGCAGACTTAAGGTAATACATAGGTAATGGCCATGAGTTAGGGTCCTATTTAATGCACTTAACAATTAAGGACTTAAGACGGTTTCTCCACTAAACTTTTTTTAAAATCAAGTTTGCATCAAGCTATGAATGAAGGTTACGAAAGTAGTAGGGGATGCATGGTTTTTATAACGGAAGGTCTATGACTTTCTTGTCACTTGGGAAAATAATGGAGAATCAAGATTCAAGATTATATAATTAATTATTATATATGTATTATAATTTAAGTGGATTGGTAACACCACATTAGTCATACATAATAATTTTTTGAGTAATATATATATATCTAATATGCAGCGGTGAAACACTCACATTGATAAATTACTCGAAAATGTGAACACACCAATATCTAAAGAAAATAAATTCAGGAACTGGACTAAAATTGGTAACAAATGAAACTACAAGAATAATAAAAGTGAGGAAAAAATAACTACAGAAACAAAAGTGGCAAACAGCACAAACTAGAGCGACTAAAATGTCTTTTCGCGGTATACAAATTCAGTGGCGCGTACAAATTAACACTCTTTTCCTAGACTCCAAAACACAACGGACTGCAATAAACGGCAGTTTTTGAGTTGTTGAAAAATGTCAGGCAGTCATTTGCTCAAACAGCTTGCTTACACTCTCAGCTTTCGCTGCTGCTTCACCACCCTCTCTCGCCCTCTCACTCACCACCCATTTTGCTCTCGCTTCTTCACCAACCGCAAACTCAGCAGAGAGCTCTCGCGACCCACTTCCCTCGCGACAACCAACATTTCCACTTCTTCTTCTTCTTCGGAGACTGCTTCCTCGCCCGAGTCCGTTGCTTCGCCTTTCCTCTCCGTCCATATTCGCTGCCAAAAACATGTTTCTGTGAGCTTCTTTCGTTTGTGTGTGGTTTTTTTTTTTTTTTTTTCTACATTTAATTTAGCCATTATAACTGGGTTTATCTTCGTGTAAGTTAATATCTGGGATTACAGGAAAAAAGAAAGCAAAAGAAGAGAATACTGATTTCTGTGTGGAATTTATTGTGTATATTAAAATGGGGACTGAGCAAAATTTGATTTTAACTTCCTTGAAATATGTTTTTTCTTTTTTCCCTTTATATCATCTCAATGTGTTGCTAAGGTAGAATTAACTTATCATGTCATTATCACTAACCCAACAAAAATAAAAAACTTATTATGTGATTATGGTTAAATTTGGAAGAAAAAGGAATGTTCTGTATATGTAGGAATCATTAAATTCACCAAATTGCATGCCAATCAATAGAAAAAATGAGGTCTTGGAAGTATTGATGAGTTGAAAACAATGCCTAACCTACTTGGTTCTTTTTTGTTGGCCAGGATATGCTTTCAGAAGCTCTTTTATGCTTTGGTGCAAGTTCTACTAGTATCGATCAAAAAGATGTCGATGAGAGTTCAGACGAGGTGGGGTCCCAGTCCCTGTTGATTCATTACGTTTCATTTGAAATGATATTTGCTTGTTTTTTCGTTTTCAAAGCTTTTCCAACTTGCTACCTTTCTTCTGTAAGAAGATTTAGTGAATGAACAATAATGAGAAGTTTTTGTTATAACTTTTAACGCAGATTTGCATTGAATCCATATTTCCTGAAGGCGAAGACGTAAATACATGCATTTCACGTGCTGCTGATTCCATGAGCTTAAAAGAGATACCGAGTTATGAAGTAAGGATGGGCCAGCAGTATGACTGGATAAAGAAAACACAGGTTAATTTGCTTGTTGCTTGGATCATAGTGTAAAACTTTTTTGTTTTTGGTTTTGTAAATACTTCTGAGTTAAGTGATCATGTTGTCTTCTAGGCATTATGTTTTGAATTCGCTTTTCCATTTTCTACAGGAATCATTCCATCCTGTTGAAGTTACTGAAGGACTTTGGATCGTGCCCGAGTGGAGAATTCCCCCTGTATGATAGTATCAGATTATTTTTTGTAGTTTCAAATTTTTTTTCTAAAGGTTTTGTTTGCAATGGCTGCCCATGATATACAGGCAACTCCCTCATTTTATGTCTGCAGGGACTTTTTTTATAATTTTAAAGTGATGGAAACCTAATTATCCCAAGCTCCATGAAAATTCTACTTCTGAATATTCAGAAATTCATTGAATCTTCTTAACAGACGCAGAGCTCATCACATTCACTTGTGTGTGTTCAGACAGTTGCACTTTGTTTATTTATCTTTATTCTGAAATAATTCCCAGTTACACACTTCCTATTATGTCTAGCTACACACTATATTTCTAAATCTGAATAACAAAGAAGTATGTGATTATTAATAAATATAGGCATCTTTGCTTAACTCCTACAGGATGCCCAAGCAACAAATATAATTCTGAATCCTGGATTAGCATTTGGAACCGGGGAGCATCCTACTACTAAGTTATGTCTATTGCTGCTTCATGGATTGATAAAGGGAGGAGAACTATTCTTGGACTATGGCACAGGTTCTGGAGTTCTTGCAATTGCTGCAGTTAAGGTATTCCAAATTTCCAATCATTATAATATAAAGGAACCTTGAGAGAAAGTCATCCTTGCTATAGTATTAACTAATCAAGTGTATTGGCATTCTTTCATTATTTTTCATTAGCTGTGCCCCTTATTCTTTGTAACATAATTCCTTTCAAATAATGTTGGTCATGCCAAGTAATGCTCAAATCATAGTTTGACACTACTCTGGCATTTTGATTGGAAACACAGTTTGGTGCTGCCTTATCAGTTGGAATAGATATAGATCCCCAAGCAATTACCTCTGCACGCCAGAATGCTGCTCTGAACAATATAGTACCTGAAAAGATGCAATTGCTCTTGGTTCCTAGCAAAACTTGCTCTCCCTTGATAGATCCATGTGGAGTTGTGGAAGATTGGAGCTCATCTGGAGTGGGAACCGTCTTGGAAACAGACAAGTATGATGTGGTCATTGCAAATATACTTTTAAATCCCCTATTAGATTTGGCAGATCATATTGTGTCTTATGCAAAGCCTGGGGCAGTCATTGGTCTCTCCGGAATTCTCTCTGAGCAGGTATCCAGCATAGGTGATAGATTATAATATTTTGCTTGGTTTGTTTTAAGAATTTCCAAATTCACCCTTGTGATAGATTATAGGGGGAGAGAGAAGAAGATAGAAGAGGGATAGGTGATAGATTATAGTTACATTATGCTTGGTCATTTGTAAGAGATTTCCACATGCATCCTCATGAGTTCTGTCCTGGAATAGAAAATGAAATAAAAGAGGGATAGGGGATAGATTATAAACTACATTTTGCTTGGTAAGTTTAAGAGAAATTGCCAAATTCATCCTTGTGAGCTTCTATCCTGGCAAATAATAGAAAATGAAAGAGGGGATAGGGGATAGATTATAAACTACATTTTGCTTGGTAAGTTTAAAATAGGGAAGCTGCTAAGTGAAGGTTGAAGCATCTCTTCAAATCATGCATATCTATATGTTATACATCTTTAGCTTGGCAAAGCCAATAAGGGGTGGCTTTCTTGATGAAAAAATTCACCATGTACTTCACACTGAAATTCTAAAGTAATTGTATATCCGATCAGACATGGGTTCATGAACCTGATTTTGTTGTGTCCTTGTGCTTCTGTAGCTGCCATATATTATAGAGCGATATTCACAGTTCTTGGAAGGCATATCAGTTAAAGAGATTGATGATTGGGCCTGTGTCCATGGCACAAAGAAACAAGATCTTGGTGGCAGCTGAGGAATCTTTCTGCCTATTTGAACCATTGGTGGAAATACGGTTTGATAAACAAGTTGGACAGTTGTGTCAATTAGCAGGACTCTATGTGAAGCTGGTGTAGTCTGGTCATTTTTTACATCATGAAAGCTGGCATTAACCATTGCCACCACGAACGTGAACATTTTCTGATATTGTGTGGGTCATTCAACATGAAACAGGGCACCTGCTTTTTTTCTCTCTCAAGAGAGATCAAGAGAAAAATCACCTACTCTGTATTAGTGTATTATTGTTTCCTCATGTAGGAATGACTCAGACAACTGATAGACACTCATTTGGCAGTGAAGCAGTAATCACCCATGACAACTTAGGAGCAGTTTGTTGCAGTTGTTTTTGAGCTGACTACTTAAACAATGTTCAAAATGAAATGGAAGCCAGATCTTGTTAACTCATTTTTCCCTGTATATTTTACTTCGTTTCCTTGTTGAAACTTTCTTCTTTGTCATCATATTAGTGCATGAGGAAGTAGGCCAGAAGATCTTGTAATATAATCGGATTTCTTTTAGCAGAGCAGGGATGGATGATATTGATATTTTTTTAAAAAAATTAAAATATACTAGAAAATACCTTTTAACAGGAAAGCAAAGATGCGAACTAACAAAAGATAATTCATTAATACGAAATATAATATTCGGAACAGATATTATTTTTTATAATTATTCATTTCATATTCTATTATTCTGAGCAGGTTACATAAGTAATCGGGAAAGAAAAAAAAAAACCAAAGAGAACCAACAAAAATACAATATGAACAATTGAAGAGCAATCATTCAAACAAGTATATGGCACACGATATAACTACCAAAGACAACCTACTTAACCACAGAATTATCTAGGAGGCTGAGAGAATTCATGCATAAAAGGCCAATCAAGCATCACTTCTCCAAAAATTTCTCATCCCTTTGTTTAAGCAAATATTGTTTGAAGCTTATCGGAAGGATTCATCTAATTGTACTTGCAAAGCTTTCATCAAGAGCAGCTTGTGCACCAGGACCACGATCAGACATCATCCATCATCGCTTGAGTTGCCTCCTCGCCAAAGCAGGGGCCTTCTTAGGGATGTAAACCTTGTAACTCACCTGGCCAAAAATATTAAAACAATAGCATTAAAGAAGATGGTAGAAAACCGACAATAACTATAAGCTTATAAGTTATAGTTTACTTAGTAAATACTAATGTGCAAAATCTGTGCCCTATGGGGCAGCCGGTGGTAAATCCACCTACTTCCAAAGCTTGTCCTGGGACTGACCCAGGTAGTGTCCTTAATTTTCTTACTTTTCCCCCCTGCTAAGTGTTTTTCTCAGGTTGACTAGTAAAAAGGGGGGGAAATGTGCAAAATTTGTAATAGATCAAAACACCCACCTGTACCATTTCGCTACCTCGCATGACAGACATGGTCTTCTGCTCAAACTGCGAGCCCTCCTTAGCGTCATCTTTCTGTTTATCAGACCCATTCTCTTCAGAAGGTTCAGGAGCAGCGGAATCACAGCCATTGTTGATATCTTCAACATTACTATTGCTACTTCGGATCACAGTTTGAGCAGTTCCAGATGCACTCTTATCTACACTACCATCTATCACCAACAACCTTCCCTGAGGAGGTTCCTGTGAAGCAAGTGCTCGCTTCAGAGTGGAGTGGGTTTTTAGTGAATGGCACTTCAATACTGGTGCAGCCAAGTTTGTTTTATTAAGGACAGCAGTTGCGTTAACCTTTTTATTGGCAGCAACAAAATCATTGCCACCATTACTCCTATCTGGTTCCTTATCAACATTTTGGGAACAAGTGGAATCTCTCACTAGAGGCTCAATGGTCTCTTCTGCTAATTGGGTCGCACCAAGCATTTCAGCAACATCCTCCTTGGAGAGCTTTGCAACAACCACTCTAGCACCATCCTCCTTGGGGGATTCTATTTGAACCATTTCAGCCTTCGCAGTGAATGATTGCTTCATATCACTATCACTCTTCTCTTCCTGATTAGCAGTTACCTCTGCAATTCTTTGATGCCTTCCTTTGAACCTTTTTAGATTTTCCAAAGCCTTTTGTCTTAAAATTGACTCCAGATCATCACCTGTCAGATTACCAATTGCCCCAGAAACCTCATTCTTATTTTCATTAACAGGATCAGTAATCCCTATTACACCACTAGAGTTAATACCATCATTTTGGCCCTCACCATCTTTGTCAAAAATGTTACCACTATTTGTCAGACGAACATTAGAAACTAGAGCTTCTTCCTTTTTAAACACAACATGTAAATCATTATCCAACTCCCTCTTGCTCCCCCCATCATTACTATCATTACTTCTACATGAAGGGTAATCATCGTGATCATATGTAATCTCTTCTTTGTGCCCATCTTTATCCAACCATCTACCCTGATTGTCTTCATCTGTTACTGTAATAACTGATCTCAACCTCCTCACATTGTTCTCACCTGTCCCTCTTTCCTCACTATGACAATCACTACTCTCACTACACTGACTATGCAAAGAACGGCTCCTTGACCTATATATACTCCTAGTCCCACTTTCAACCTTGTTAATAATATCACTTTCCTCTCTCTTTTGTTTTCCAGGCCTGCCCCTATGCCTTTTAGATTCAATCTCATCACCACTAATACTCCCACTCGGACAAGTTGAGCAGCTCCAAGACCCACTACTTTTGGAACTAATGCTAGCATCTCTCCTAGGCTTCTTCCTCGAACGGGTTTTCTTCCTCAACTCATAATCCTTATTCTTTTTTGACGCCTTCCTCTTCTTCACGCGGGGAGAATCCTCCCTACTGTCACGGCTATAAGAGCGTTTCCGAGCCCTCTTCTTACTACTTTTCACATCCCTTCGAGTGCGGGACCGAGCCCTTCTACTTATATGGTCATCCTCAGAACTAAAAGACGGAACTGGTTTCAAACTTCTTGAATCATCATCGTCAGAATAAGAAATAGAATCGTCACGATGGCGAAGCTTCTTGGATCTAGATTTCCTACTCTTAGTCTTACTCCTCTTCCTTGTTCGATCCTAAAGCAGCCATATACATACATGTACATATATATACAAATTAGCATTGAGCTTAAAATATTAAAATGAATCAAATTATGAAATCCCAATCTCACACACAAGCATGTTGGTATAAGCAAAGGGCATGTAAAAGCAATAACCCAGATGAAATTGTGCTTAATTTTTCAACTATTTTGCATACCAGAGTTTGAACTTACAAATGCTGGCTAAAATTTTCGATTTTTTTGTTTGGGTTTTTTCTTATATATATGTTTTCAGTATCCAAACGGACTAATCTTTTAAACAAAGAAAGAAAACCAATGTAAGGAGGAAAACAAAAACAGAAATAGAAATAGAAACCCTAAAACAGGACAAGTGAGAGAGAACCTGAGAAGAAATCTTGGCGCGTTTCTTCCTATGAGATGAGGAGGACTTGCCCATCAGGTTATGCCTGCAACAATCAAAATTATAAAAAGCAAATTAAAGAATACAATGAGAAAAGAAAAGAAAGGCTGGGGAAGAGTAATTGGGATTTTGAGATTCTGAGAAAAGTTGAAGAATTGAGGAAGAGTGTGTATGTTAGGCTTTGGCCCAATTTCTTTCTACCTCTTTGTTTGCCCTTCTTCTCCTTATAAATAGTGTTGCACTCTTTCTATTTTCTTTTTCGTTTTTTTAAAAAATCTTTTCCATATATGTTTAGGTAGAGAAAAAAAAATAACTAGGAAGAAAAATTTAGGGCGAGCTCAAGTTTTAGGTTTTATGTCTAGAATTCGATTCATTCTAATATAATAAAATAAGAGAGCTACTATTTGCATACTCTTTTTTTTTCTTTTTGCACACATTTTTCTCTTACACACCTCATACTCTCTTTTAAAATTTAAAATTTCTCTTTAACACACCCCTCCCATTATCAAAATACCCCAAATTAATCATCTCACCCTCTCACCAAATTTCTCATTGCACACCCACACCCATCAAACTCCACACACCCCACCCAACATCCAAACAATACACACCTCCACTCAAAATCACCAAACACACCACACATCCCACCCCAGCCACCTGCACCACCGCGCAGCACACCCAATCTCATCTCTCTCCTCCCTCCATTTCTCTCTCTGGCTTATCAACTCCCCACCCCGCAGCCACACCCGAACCCACTGTCTCTCCTCTCTCTCGAATCCAATCTCTCAGTTAGGCAGCCACACCGTATTTGTTTTTTTTTAGGCAGACACGCCGGAGAAAGGAAAGGGAAGCCGAAGAGATGAGAGAGACGCCGGAGAGAGAAAAGGAGCCGGAGGGGCTGGGCTTGGGGTTAGGGTTAGGGTGGTCGATCAAAGAAGATAGAGACAGAGAAAGGGAGATAGGAGAGACGGGAGAAGAGAAAGAAAGATGGAGTGTGTGGTCGGGGTGGTTGATCGGACTAGGCAGAGACAGAGGAGCGGGGGCTTTTTTCGAGCTGGTTTTGTGACTTGTGGGGCGCCTGGCTGCGTGGTGGAAGGAGGGTGGGGGTCTGCGCCGTCGAAGGAAGCTTGCCAGTTGTCTCTGCTCGTCGAGAGGTGGCCGGCGATAGGAGGGCTCGGTGCAGAGGGTGTGTAAATGAAAAGGCTGAAGAATGAATAAGATGACCTTTAGGTCTTTTCACAATGGGATTTTAGGGTAAATTCACTAATTAAGTGATTAGGGGTGTGCAAAAAGAAAAAAAAAGAGTGTGCAAATAGCAGCTCTCTAAAATAAATAATAATTTATGAGATAGTATCACGCTAATTGATAAAAATTTATCAAAACAAATTGGTATGCACACACCATTTATAATTTATAAAACACACTTGTAACTTTGTAAGAATATTTTAGTAATTAGTACGAATAACAAATGTTTTGGGTTAGGGTTTGTAAACCCATGCATGTTTAGGAAATGAAATTAGATTGGTTTGTAAACATGATTGCAAGTGGTAACAGAGATTGTATATGAGAGAGATATTAGATCATCTGCTTGTTTTTTCTCTACTTGTATATACTTAATTTTTAATCTTAACTATATATTATCTACGGATATGGAACAAAAGATGAAATGTATTCATAAGACTTTTTGCATGTGAATGAAGTTATATAAACTATTAGATTTATATTACACGATTAGAATTAAAGTTAGTGCTTTTTTTTTTTCTTATGCTTTTACCATAATAATCTATATTTATTATTAAAATTAATTTAAAACTTTATAAATCCATTTATCTTTTTACTATTTACACTTAATTAAGTTGTTTTTAACTTCATGGCCCAAAAAAAAAAAAAAAGTTGTTTTTAACTTCAGTAGAGAGACTTCTCTTTGAGTTTGGATCCACCCTTCTCTTTCCCTTGCAACACCACCAATTGGGCCACCAAGCATTGCCCCTTCTTCTATTTGCCTTTACCCTAATGCTTGAGCTTGGATACCCTTCGCTGCCTAGAGAAAATTCACAAGTTTGCTCAAACTCAAGATCTTGTTTGAAATGTTATTATGATTCAAGCGACAATTCTAGGATAATATCAATTTGGGTTTCCCCATCAAACTATCTATCATTTTCATAAGTTCCCTCGTTTTTCATATTGTTCACAAGGTTCCTTATGGCTTAGTACTTTGTAGGGGTCCTTGATGAGCAATGATATCAAGTTGATGTTGATGCTGTAACACATATGACATGGAAGTCAAAATGTAGCATTTAACCATCTCATGGGATGAATTGATAACACCTTGGAATCTTGGATACTGCTCAAAGTCATTATTCAAACACTATTACAATTATATAAAAAACAACTCTTCTGTATGATCTAGCGTCTAGTACAATACAACTAGTGAAGAGATGAAATAAAGATCCTAAGCATCTTCGTCATCACTCATACTAGGACGATGATCGATGTAGAACTCTGTGGAAAAATCTACCTCATCAACAATTCTCCCTCTGTATTATGAAGATAAGGAATAAAGTTAAGCACACCACCCAAAAACCAAAAAAATTGAGGTAAGGATTATACCTTTCAAGGACTATCTTCCCTTCTTTATATTTCTGGCTCCTCTCATGTGCAGCCTCCTGTGCATGGAATCAACAGAAGGTTTTGAGGGGCATGACATTGCAAAAACTAAGCAATATAAGACTCTGCTTGTGTACGCACGTGTACTGGCACACATGCAATTGTGTGTGTGTGTGTGAGAGAGAGAGAGAGATTACATATTTCCAGCCAACAATTTGTCCGCAGCAGCAGCAAAATACATCTGCAACAGTATGTTCACCTGAGAGCATCGCCCTCTCCTCTAATGCTCCAATAGTGATATTCACCCTGGATTACAAACTCCATGCCATAAATCAGTAACTATCCAGATTTGCACTGCTATCTCATATAAGTTTCTTAGAAGGATAAGTGGAATCAATGTAATTAGCATGACTTTTTTCTTACATCATGGATGGAATACATGACTATGGTTTGTATCCAAATTCACAGCTTTCTCTTCTAAAATATGAAAACCCCAAAACATCTTAAATTCCCCATGAAACAATAACTTACCAAGTCCGATACACATAGTTTAGCTTATAGTTTTAAGGGAAAATTATTCACATTATATCAAAAGCCAGTCCTATAAGCTAATACCATATACATTTTCGGAAGCCATAAAATAGAGCAGTAATCTAATTGGAACTCACTTCAATCCTTATGATGGGTTTCATTTTCTCCTATTTCCAACTTGCCAATTTCTTTAGGGTGTCCATCATTGAGTCACCAAAATTCCATTTTCCAATTGAGTCATCAACAAGAGCCATGAAACTCAAGTATACCCTAAATGGGGAACCCCAAAGAACCTGACTGCTATGCTCAAGGTCTAGTGAAACTCAAGTATATCCTTCTCGGCAATCCAAAGCCTCTTAACAGGGCAGGTTAAGGTTAAATGTTGAATGCTGCTTCAGGTTAAGGTTGCATGTCCTTGTTCACCTAAAGTAAAAATCAGCCAAGTAGCTTCGTTGCATCTTGCCAGGGCATAACCACTCTTACAGTAAGAATCCTTGTACATTTCTGAAGAGCTATTCTTCTAATCATTAAAGAACAATGAAAATAATTCAACAATATTACTGGTGTCGACTATAACTTAATTTCAAGAACCTAAGAGTAATTGAAGAATACTTTCCATATGACCATGATAACAATTTCAGCATTGCTACTTATATACACAATCCAGCAACAAAAATGCAGGTTGATAGATTCATAAATTGAAAAGCTTGACAAATATAAGAAAATTTCTGAATCAGATATCCCTGAAAGATGAAGAACTCACGCATTATTGAAGAGGTACGCTTTCCCCCGGCGGCAATTAAAAGCCTGACCAAATCACAAGGGAAAAATGAGACCTGAAAGAGTTTTAAAATCCAACAGAGCAGTTTAAATACATATGCTCTGTGCATGACAAACAAATAAGAAGAACAGGTAACTCGAAAATGGATCATGGAACAAAAATGACCACCGAGAGACAAGATTGAACAGTCCTGAAACTAGTAATCTTTAGTTCTACAACAGTAAATCTAGCAACCAGAAAATTACTTCCAATTCTTTCCTTACACATATATGTGCACCAAAAATAATAAATTGAAGACATCATGGCCTAAAAAGTTGCATACCGAGATAGTTTTCCCTCATCCCTCTCCCACCGTGGCAATTCAACCAATAAGCAAAGATAATAATTTTAAACACTTAATATTCTATGCATTTACTTAAGACCCATATCATCAAACAAACTAATTTTTTTTTATGAACATGAGATATACATAGCAAGCAAGAATATAACTTTGTAACTTAACAGCCACATCAAATAAACTGGAAAAAGCTTCAAAATTAAAAATTAGATGTATGCATCATGAAGCTACTATTACTGATGAACAAAGAGAGAACTTTTTCCGTTGTTCATGATGGGTAATGGTCCTTATGAGTGAAAGAAGCTTTCTTTGAGCATAAAGTGAAAGGAAGAAGAGAGGGAGAGTGAGAAAAAGTACCCGAGAGACACAGTCGGAGGCAAGAGCCAAGTGGGTCTTGCAGAACTTGCATCTGTAAGCCCTTCCCTCCAGCTCTACCACAAAAATCCTTCCCATCTACCTCTTCTTTTTCTTCTTCTTTTAGCTCAGCTTTCTTACTAGTTACTAACAAGGAAACAACAACCCACCTATCCTATGCAAAGTGCCAAACCAAACTTAGATAAATGAGAGAGAATAGGAGTTGCAAAGTGTGTGCCACTTTGGTTAGCTCCTAATATTTTTTTATTAATTATTTAATTATCATTTATGAGATTTAAATTCATAATATACTTCGATAATAAAAAATTAAGCGTAAAACGGTCCTTAGCTATTATCCTTTAATAACTCTTTAATATTTAGCAAATATGATATAATATATACCCTTTAAAAATAAAAATATTATGAACCAATTATGTGGTTCCACGGTTAAGGTTTACAATCTATATACTAAAAGGGAAAAGATAAACTCATATGAAGATCACCCCCCCAACTATACATGTCCACACTATAGCAGTAACCGTTATTATGATATGTTTTGACCTTATGATGATTTAATTTAGCAAAGATTACTTAGAATAAAGTTGATATTTTAATGGACAACGAAAGCACACACGTCAGCATCCTACTGACATGAGTAGAAGAATCATGACTGATCTAACAATATAATATTGCTCTGTTTTATTTTCTTTTTAGTTTTTATATATTTTTTTATCCATTTGGGTTGGGCTTATGGTTCTGCACTGTGAAGACTGAGAAGAAGCAGAACTCAGTCAACACGAAACAGTTGACTTGGCCCACGGACTGAATTACAAATTGTACCTCGTAATATTGTTCACTTCTTTGGGGATAGAGAGTAGAGACCGATAGCCATTTTACACTTCAATAATGTTTCTCACACTTGTACAAATTATTTAAAAAAAAAGACTACAATATATATTGTTATGTGACTTATGTCACATTCAATTGCTTCACTTTTTTTTTTCTTGAAAAATCAAGAGTGATCTCTTGTTTGGTGTATACAACCTTATTTTATGAAAGTTTTACTTGTAAATCAGTGTAGTGACCACCCCATAGTATGGAGCTCTTTTATAATGAAATAAAATATAAAGATATTCTAGTGACCACCCCATAGCATGGAGCTCTTTTATAATGAAATAAAATATAAAGATATTCTAATGAAATAAAATAAAATATGAAAGCCTAAACATGCATACCTAGTGGATAATTTTTTAGTTTAGGTGGAGATTATTCCAAATACATTTTTAATTTCGTTTCCATACCATATTTTCTGTTAACGACTCTATTTTTATTGGCCTAGTGAGCACTTAACATTTTAAGAATTTGATTAAAAATCTAAAAATAGCCAAACAGAACCCATCTCCGTACCGTTCACCTAACAGCCCAAACACAGTGCAGCCGCCCAAACCCAAAACAATCCCACCTCAATTTCAATTCATTATTAATTAATTAATTTCTTTTTTCTTTCTCCGAAAATTATTAATTTATTACGTTTTGGCGGTTTTGGTCAGAACTCAGGAAAAACCGCTGCTTTAGACCCCCCACGTGGCACCAAACGACGCTCTCAGCTCTTGCATGAGACTGTGACCTAACCACCCTTACCTCACCCGCGGGTCCCACTGCGGTTCCCTTCACGCAACCCTCCCCGACGCGCTGGCCTTGAACTGTCAGTGTCACTTTCCAACACGTCAGCACCACACCTGTCGCAGCCTAGCAAGCGTCCGTACGGGCCCCCACGTGAACAGCGCCTCCCTGGCGCTCTCTCATTGGCTAGGGGTCGACGTCACGCACAACTGCATGGGAAGTGAAAATCTTGTAGACTTGTTCGTGGATTCCAGACGACACGAACGAAGACTGGGCCCCACCGCAAGCAGCCGCCGCGCCACCTAAGGGACTGTTTGCACACGTGGGCCCTCTTCATTGTGTCTTAAAATGCTGATTAATATAATTTTTTTGTTCGCCGCAAGTTAATTGATGTAATAAGATATTGAAAGTGTATTAAGAAATTATCAAGAAGGTGGCAGAATTGAAAATTGGAATGGCCTCTGCAGTCTGCACAGCTGCACTAGTCTAATTTCAGCATCGCTCCCCAATAGTTTTTGGGTCTTTCACTTTTGGCCACCTGTCTTAACATTTTTCTCATTTTTATAGTAAAAATATATTTTAAACACCCATTTTTAAATAAAATATGTATACTTAAGAGTTAAGACGGTGGGTTTCAGCCGGCAAATTACTAGATTAAATAACCATGAATGTAGACTATGTAGTGACCAGTGAAGGCTGCAACTTCAATTGTGTTTAATGTAGAAAAGTTGATTAAAAAAAAATGCTACCAAACTTCTAGTGGAAAACTTTGGACAGAATAAAAGAAAATGAAGGAGAAATTGAACTCAAACTCTAAAGCATGAATGAATCCAGGTACTATATCGATCACAAATTAACTTTGGAAGGATTGAAGTTGCATGATGAACAAACTTAGCTTAGGCGTACGAAATCATTTTGAAACAATAAGGTTGTAATGGATGGTAGTAACTAAAAATGGTAATAATATGGATATTAAAAATGGTGACTGAATATCGTGACGATAAAATTGATAAACAAAATAGAGTCTATTAATTATAAGGTACTAACAAAGTAAAATATTAACCAAAACTACTCAATCTATTTTTATTAACTTGCGGACACTATCTACCAGCCCAAAATATAACATGCGGACACCTTCCAAAAGAAACGCATCACAACCAAACCAACTACACAAACAGCCCAAAACTGATCTTCTTCTTTTCTTTGCCAAATCGATCTCTTTTTTCAACTTTACCAAATCGACAATTGTTCATCTTCACTCACAAGCATCGTTCTGCAACTGCAAGCCTGCAACTCCAAAAAAACTGCAGTTTCAGTTCACTTTGCAGTTTCAGAAACTGCAGTTTCACTTGCAGTTAGTAACTGCAACTGCAAGCCTGCAGCTCCAATAAACTGTAGTTTCAGTTCACTTGCAGTTTCAGAAACTGCAGTTTCACTTACACTGCAACTGCAAGCTTGCAACTCAAATAAATTGCAGTTTCAGAAACTACATTTAGTAACTACAACTCCAATAAACTGCAGTTTCAGTTGACTTGCAATGTTCCAGAAATTGCAGTTTCAGAAACTGAGCTTAAAAAAAAAATCAAGAACCTTCTACTGATAAGAAATCAAAGTAGGAGTCTACGTACCACGAGCTGTGATCATGCCCAATCGAGGAGAAGTCGGAGTGGTCAGAGCAGATCTAGAAGGCTTCGATTAAGCTCGGAGTAGATCCATTAGAAGGCTTCGATCAAGCATAGAGAGAGAGAGATCTGGAGCTTGTGAGATTTGGAAATACAGAGACTCTAAAAACAGAGTCAAACAACAAACTATACTGGAAAAGAAAAAGATAAATATTCAATATTCTATAAAAAAATAAAAGAATGGAAAATGGTTATTTAATGTGGGTTAGTAAAGAACAGCTGGCCCCCAAAATACGAAAAGTACCTTATTGTTAAGTTTAAACAATATGTATAGTTTAAATATAAAAGTACCTTATTGTTGAGGGTAAATATAAAAGTTGTCATGTAGTAGGAGATAATTAATTCAACAAAATAATGTATGACAAAATTAAAAAAAAAAACTATAAATAGCGTAAATTATATGTTATTAGGTGACAAAACAAATAAATACAAAAATACATACACGAATGTACATCAAGTAACAAAGTCAACCTCAATCAAAAATAAGAGTTAGCTAGAGTTTGTCGAAAGATAGTTAGAGTTAGTAAAAAGTTAGCTAATACAATTATGGTGAGTTAGAGTTTGTTAAGATTTAATTTGGTTATTCGCATAGTGTATGAATTAATATGTAATACAATTATGGATAAGAAGAGAGACCATAACATATTAATATGATTTTCTATAGATAAATTATTGTCCTATGTAGCCGGCTCAGCATGATGCGTTAGAGTACGACTTAAGATGGAGTCAGTTACAAGTTAGGGTATTCAATTATAACGAATTAGGCAAAGATAGAAATGTCACATATAAACTCACTCTAATATTCGATAAACATTAAAGAAAAGATCATAACATGTTAATTTGGTTTTGTATCATATAGTTTATTATCATTTATTGTCGGTCCACTAAATTCTAGTTTTAAAGATAAGGTTAGCACAAAAGATTCGTCAACATGATGAGCTGGAGTTCGATAGAAGATAAAGTCAATAACAAGTTAGGGTACTAAGTTACCACGAATCAAACAAACATAGAAATGTCACAAATACATTCAATCAAGTTGTTGTTGAACATAAAGGAAAATATCATATTATGTTGATATGAATTTATTGTTGTATATTGTTGGCTCACGAACCTCCGAAGCTTAAAGAAAAGAGTTAATCCATAAGACATATACACATGATGAGCTGGAATTCAATAAAAGATTGAGTTAGATGCAAGTAATGGTATCCAATTATGACGAATCAGACAGACATAGAAATTTCACAAATACACTAAATCTAATTGTTGTTGACCAGACAAGAAAAGATCATAACCTATTAATATGGTTTTCGATCAAAGAATTTATTGTCGTATGTTGTCGACTCACCAATTTTTGGACTAATAAGATAAGAGTTAGCACAGAAGACGAGTCAACATGATGAGCTGGAATTCGATAAAAGATTGAGTTAGATACAAGTTAGGGTATCCAATTATAAAGAATCAGACAAACATAGAAATTTCACAAATACACTCAATCCAACTGTTGTTGAACAAACAAGAAAAGAACACAACCTATTAATATGGTTTTTGATCAAATAATTTATTGTCGTATGCTGTCGGCTCACTGATTTTTGGACTAAAAAGATTAGTGTTATCACAGAAGACGAGTCAACATGATGAGTTGGAATTCGACAAGATAGAATCAGTAAAAAGTTAAGGTATTTAATTATTATGAATCAGACAAAGATAGAATGTAACTAATACACGCAATCCAACTGCTAAAAAGAGATCATAATTAATTTACTGAATTGATTTTCAATCAGACGATAGTCGTATATTGTCGGCTTGATCACCAACTTCTGTAGCTTAACGACAATATTTAGCACACAAGACATATCAACATGATGAGCTGGAATTCAATAAATGATTAAGTTAGTTACAAATTAGGTATTCAGTGATCATGAGCAAGAACATTAAGATTCGATTTAGTTATTCTCATAGTGTATAAATATGGATATAATGATTCACCTAAAGAAAGCAATATTTTTAATGTAACTTCTTCCATTGTAATATTTGCATTTTCTCTCTTAAGATCATAGTTGAAGACATGAAGTGTAGTGACTCCTATATGCATTAGTGTTTCATCCACAAATGTGCAACTAAGACACTTAAGGAAAAGACTTCCTTAGGGGTAAAATTATTTTCAAAAGTAGGATAAGAAATGAGAACGGAGGGGGACCTTGTATATAAATATTTGAGAATATGGGGGCCAAACCATTTATCATAAGAAAAAGTAGGGGTGCATGAGAAAACACTCAAACAGAATTAGTAATTACTGGACGGTGAGTGAGAGTAGGGTGCACGTGACGACAACCCGAATCCCGACATGTACCTCGTCAACACGGTCTGCTGGGCCCAGCAGTGGACCCACCCGCTTCTGATTCGGTCCTCTTAAAATAGGCAGCGGTTTCGCCGTCGGTGCCGCCTCTAATAAAAAGCAAAAAAGGGCAAAAGAAAAAAGGATAAAATGTAGAGAAATTGTATACTGAACGAGTCTTCATGGGCCCACCTTAGTCCCCCTAAATCTGAGCCGTCAGATGAAGATATTGCTGGAGATCTGCGCTACATGAACGCAAATCACGAGGCAGGAGCCGTTCCGTGTAGAGACAAGCAGAGCGAACCCCATGCTTCTAATCATGACGCCGCTCCGTGTCTTACAGCTTTTTCGCATAAAATAATCCGCAGCGATGCGGTCTTCCATACCCGGGTGGGGTCCCATCCCGCAACCGGTAACGTAAGCACCAGAGAGATTTTTTTTTTTCTAACGTGCGCACACCTGGAACTGAAACAGTCGGCTGGGCGCACGTTAGCGGAACTAGTGTCACAAAAAATTCACAACCTCACCGCACGACAAGGCCCATCACTCGGGAAACAATGCCGGCGACATGTCTGTTGGATCGTAGTCAGGGTCAACTCTAAATCTAAGCGAAATAAGCCATGTCGAAATTTGGATATAGAGAAAAGGCATTCGGATTTGGTTTGTTTGGATCCATGGAAACAGTTCATTTTCCTGAGGTTTCTCACCAAACAAACAGCGAATAGGAGACTGATATTGATACAGAATGAAATGTTTCATTTCAATGCAGATTTGAACATAAAAAACTACTGAACAACACAGAGAGAATTAGAGAATTTAAGATCTCTCAGTTGCGAAAATAAAAAAGCTGCGGTTTTCTCTTCTCTGTATATACATGGGGAGCAGTTGAACAACAGCATATTAAGGCTAATCCAACATACAGGTGTCAGCTGGAGCTTGCTTTCTCGCTCAACGGGGTTTTTTTTTTTTTTTAATTTAACAAAAAGAAAGAAGACGTAAATTTGGGGCGAAAAAAAAAAAGGGATCGATTCCCGGCGGCGGACTCATGCAGCCTCAGGTGCGGGTGGGAGGTTGAGGTCGAGATCAAGCGCTCTTCCTCCTCCGCTGCGAGGTCCGTTATCGAAATCGACGACAGACGACGAGTCCGAGTCGCTGTGGGCCCCACCGGCGGCTGCGGCTGCGGCGAAAGCAGTAGCAGTACGGTCGAACCTACACATTTCGCGGGAACGCTGGAGAGCAGAGGAGGCCATGTTGTTGTCGGCCCGGGCGAAGGCGTCGAAGAAGAACACCGGACTCGCCACTGGGAGCGCGTGGAAGCCACTCGCGGCGGTGAAGTAGCCGGCGCCGGCTGAAGTGTAATGGGGGGTGAGAGTGAGGTCCAGAGGCGGAGGGGGCGGCGGGGAGGAAGACTCGACGGTGCTGGTCTGGCTGGGGCTGCGAGTGGGCGGCTTCTTGTTGTTGTTGTTGATCATGATATTGATGGTGTTGGCGTCGTTGAGCTCCGCGGGCGTTGGGAAGTTGGTCTTCGCCTTAGCTCCGCGGAAATCGCGGGCGGCGGCGTCGTAGGCACGCGCCGCCTCCTCGGCGGTGTCGAAGGTGCCGAGCCAGACACGGGTCTTCTTACCGGGATCTCTGATCTCGGCGGCGTAGCGGCCCCAGGGCCTCTTCCTGACGCCCCGGTATCGGATCTCTTTGGAGTTGTTAGGGGCCTGGGTCGGGTTGGTAGAGGCTGATTTTGTTGTCGGAGCCATGGTTTTCTTGGTGGGTGAGGTGGTGTTTGTTTTGGGGGTGTGCTTGAAAACATGAAAGTTTTGTTGGGGGAAAAAGAGGGGCAGTGAGGTGGGGTTATATAGCGGAGCTGCGGAGAGAGAGTGTTAAAGCTACGCTCCTTTTTGGGGGGCTTGTGTGTTGTGTATAGTGCACAATCTAAGCCTAATGTGGCTTCTCTTGCACGAACCACCTCGGTTACTTCTTACTACCTCTCACCTCATGCCACGTATAACGCTTTTTTCTTCTTTTTATCTATTTTAAGTTTATTAACCACCCCCTATCTCTAAAATTTAATGCTGGTGTGGTAGATTATATGCAAGCAATGGACCCTATGTGTAGGAACATTGCTGTTGTTGCCTTGTTTAGTGATTGAAAATTTGGACTCAATTTCTTGCCCAAGTATTTTTTGATATCTTTCTTAATCTGCTTCAACGAATTATTATAAGGGGATACGCTTGGTTCTTTAATAGGAAAAGTTTTAACTCTGTTCACAAATACATGATAAACATAAAATATATAATAACATCATTTTAATTATGTGGACTTATTTGGGCGGGATCCTATAGTATTCGCCGTCTATAAGTTGAAAGTGATTTTGAGTTTGTCATGGATTCCATACATCTTTCGTAACGAAGCTGAAATCCAAGGGGATGCAAAACTCAAAAAAGTAGAGTATTCTCAAAACTTAAACGAAAGTGTGTCACGTCATTTTATGATTCAATCTTGATTGTTTTTTTCATTCAATATTTATTTTATGAACTTATTTTTTTAATTATTCTTATACAGTCTGAACCTCCTAACCCAAAAGCGCTTGTTCTACTAATGAGGGCCCACATCGAGCGTCAGAGTCACCCGTCACACGTTCCAGTGCGCCCAATATGCCAACATCGAGCTTAATGAGAAAAATATTCAACATAGTCAATGAGGCAGTTGACCGGATGCACAATCACACACATTCACATTTCACTCGCACCTACCCTCAGGATCGATTGGCGGGACTCACAAGTGTAATTGTGCGCCGATCCACGCTGGCGTGTCTTGATTTTGTCACACGGCGTTATGAGAATTGAAAGGCGGCGTTAGCTAATGGCGGTTATAACGGCGCTATCGTCGCATTTTGTGTTACCACTTCTTTATGTGTTTGGGACTCATAAACGAAGAGTTTGTGGCGGCAGTTCTACTTTAAAAATGAAAATGATTTTTGGATGCTTTTGTGGGTTTTGTTGGACTTTTTGGGCTTTGCCTATAGAATTGTCGGCATGGTCCGGCTCTTCGCCGCGTGATTAGGATCCGCTTCTCTGTGTGTGCGGGCACTGAGCAATCTCCTTGAAAATGCTTTGCATGCATTTGCTTTTGAACCGGTCCCATGGGATCCGACGATTACAACTCTATCATTTATTGCGATGCTGCCACGTGTTCATTATAGGAATAGAGTAAAACTGAAGTTCTCAAATTCTTTTATCATTTTTTCGTAGTATAGAGTCTATAGACAACCCAATCTTGTTCAATTAATTAGGAAATGGTACATCTAAGTAGGGAGAGGGAGTTGTTAATGAGGGTACTTGTTTAAAAAGTATGGGGTTTTGCTTAAAATTCACAAATCACAATCTTCAATCACCATCTCCGACATCTTTGATGAAGTGGATATATCTCTCATTGTTTAGCCATAATTAACTTAGTTATGTGACATTTTACCTGACCATCAATGACTAAAGCACTTTGGGTATTCCTTGGATATAGTACGTGTTGATTCCTAGATTGTTTTTACCATACTATCAAATAATGGGGAATGGATGTCCATTACCCGTAAAAAAGAGTGTTATGAATTCAAAATAATTTTTTTCTATCACATAAATGTATTTAAAATTTGACTAAATTTAAACTATCATTTGTTATTCATAGGGAGAAAAAACAATTAAAACTATCATAAATGTAAGATATTAGAACATCATTGACACACATAATTAATTACTCTAATAAAATAAAAAAATTAGAACATCCAATCCAAGAAGACTCACAGAAGGCGAACAACCCCACTAAACTGATTTTGGTTGAAAAAAATTATACCCAATGAAACCACCTCATGTGCCCTAAGTGATTACTCTCATATATTTACCTTCCTATCATTTATTTTTGGCAAATCATTTACACTCATATCACCATTGATTGTCCCTATTACTCGATTAAAGTTCACTTCCAAATTTTGTAGGTGTTTTTTTACAAGAAATTGTGTAGTTAAAAAGTGTTTTGCATTTTATTCATTTGTTCTTGTTCAAAGACACCTCTCATTGATACTTTTTTTTTGGCTCCATCCTGGATTCAACTTAAAACTAAGTGTTATGAGTAGAGAGACGCAATATTGTATATATTTTCATGCAACACTAATATGAGATATTTTGCTAATTAATTTTAAATTAAATGCTCTAATTTTTACAATAAGTAGTTAAGTACCTCAAATATATAAAAATATTTTGCTCTTAACCACTACAACATGTCATTGAATCTCTTGCAAAAGGTGCATCCCATCTGACAAAATCATTATAATCTAACCTCACTAGTGCTGGTTTTCTCTGTCTAAGGTAGGTACTGGGTTCAATCTTGCTTCATAGTAGTAGCTCACCCATCAACGATAGTGTCTCCTTGGACAAGTCAATAAATTGGTAGGTCCTATTAAGGTGATTCCTAGTAGATTTACCAAAAAAAAGAAAAAAGGAAAAGGCTAGCAGATTAACAACCAAACTTGGGGTATATGAAGATAACATTAAACATGCTAAAAGTTGTATGGTTTGTTCTCCATTTGGTGAGACATCTCTTCATGAAGCATGATTATAAATCCCAAAATCCTTCACTTATTTATAAACATGGGCTTCTCCAATACCATTAAATATTGGCTTCTCTTCATCTCTTTTAGAGTAAAAGCAAGTTTTGGAGTTCAATTTTCAATGAATATATATTGCATTCCTTTCATTTGTCAAAAGGAAAAAGAAGCAGAACCAACATGCATTTCAAATTGCAACCGTTGAGAATCTTTTCCCGGGAAAAGAACATCCAACGAAACTTCAAACTTGAATTCCAAACCCAACCCACAAACCATCACTCTCACTACCCAATTCCCCACGAATCTCTATCTTACCTTGCCAAAGTTCATCACTTTCAGAGCCCAAGGAACCCAAAGTCTGAAACTTTCACTAAGAATTTCGAATTTTACTTTCTGGGTAGCAAAAAGACAGCGTGTTTTGTACACTCGGTTGCAGGTTCTGTAGAAAATGCACGAATAGGGGAAGACCCAGATGACCAAACGGCTATTTTAATCCAAAACATCCTCAAGTTTCGGAGGGATAAGTCGGCGGAGGAGATTGAGCGAGCTCTTGACCGATGTGGGTTTGTGCTGACTGATGATTTGGTTTTGAATGTGCTCAGGAGGCATAGGTCTGATTGGAAACCAGCGTATGTGTTCTTCCATTGGGCTTGCAAAGGTGGAGGAGGAAGTGGCTATTTGCCTGGGTCCGATTGTTACAATGAGATACTTGACATCCTTGGCAAAATGCGGGCTTTCGAAGAAGTTTCCCAAGTGTTCGATGAAATGTCGAAGAGAGAGGGACTTGTCAATGAAGGAACATATGGGGTTTTGGTCAATAGGTATGCGGCTGCGCATAAGGTGGAGGAAGCAATTGATATGTTTTATAAGAGGAAAGAGTTTGGTCTCGAGCTTGATTTGGTTGCGTTTCAGACGCTTTTGATGTGGTTGTGCCGGTATAAGCATGTAGAAGCTGCAGAGACTTTGTTTAACGTGAAGGGGAAAGCGTTTCAGCATGATATAAAGACATGGAATATTGTTCTTAATGGATGGTGTGTACGAGGGAATGTACCTGAGGCGAAAAGGTTTTGGAAAGATATAATTGCATCTAAATGCAAGCCGGATCAGTTTACATATGGGACTTTTATAAATGCACTGACCAAGCAGGGAAAATTAGGCACCGCACTCAAGTTATTTAGAGGCATGTGGGATAAGGGTTGCAACCCGGACGTGGTTACGTGCAATTGCATAATTGATGCGCTTTGTTTCAAGAAGAGGTTTCCTCAAGCTTTGGAAGTCTTTCAGGAGATGAATGTGCGAGGTTGTGCTCCAAATGTAGCAACATATAACTCGCTGATTAAGCACCTATGCAAAATAAGGCGTATGGAGAAGGTTTACGAGCTTTTGGATGAAATGAAACAGAAAAAGGGAAGTTGCTTGCCCAATGAAGTAACGTTCAATTGCTTACTTAAGTCCTTGAAGAAGCCAGAGGAAATTCCTGGCCTCTTGGAGAGGATGGAGAAAAATGGATGCAAGATGACTGGTGACACATTCAATTTGCTCTTGAAGTTGTACATGGAGTGGGATTGTCAGGAAAGAGTGAGATATACATGGGATGAGATGAAGAGAAGTGGGTTGGGACCCGACCAACGATCTTATACCATTATGATTCATGGGTTCTATGATAAGGGAAGGATAAAGGATTGTTTGCGTTATTTCCGTGAGATGAGATCAAAGGGAATGATACCAGAGCCAAGGACTGAAATATTGATGAATTCTATGAACATAAATTTGAAAGAGGGAGGTGGACAAACGGAAAGGCAAGCAAAGGGGAATGACACTTTGATAGGACCTTTGAGTAGAGATGTTTAATAAGAAAAAGGGAGCAAGGTAAACCTTTCTCCAAGTTTTAAGTTTACTTGAACTGCAAAATGCCCTCTTCTGAAATGACATGCATAATTATCCAAGTACATTCTTATGTTCCTTATAGGTTGAAATTTGTGTCTTTGTAAACCAATCCTTAACATTGCAGAGGGTATTTTATCTGCATTTGGATAGAAACTGTTGGGACTCTATGATAAAGTTTCCAAAATCATATGTGCAATATGAACAAACTGAAGCAGATTGGTGCAATAGGATTGTTAAAAGATAACATGAAACAAGACTAGGATTTAATATTTGTTTCTTTATTTGATATTATCCATTTTTTCTTTTCAAAATTATTCGTGCAGAAAGATGTTGAATATAAAACAAGAATTGAATGAGCTGAGTGTTATAAATAGAAAATCTAGTTCTATATATACACTGTATAAGAATTTAGCTAGGTAAATGTTGTTGAGCTGATGAAGATGCAAGGCTGTAAATGGTTGAAACTCAGATTGATATATAAGACTTAAACCTTTAAATTTTTGACAGTTTTTGGTTTCACGGGGTTTGGACTGGATGTGCAATGATAAATCTAGACTCTCATCAGTGAAAAAACTTAGAATCCTGATTGATGGTTTTATTATCTTGTACCGACCATGACTTAAAAAAGTCAGGGTGGTTTCGGTCAAAGGTTCCATCTTTTGATTGAGATGGGAGTACAATTTTCAACCTCAATGGTATTTTAAAATCAAACCTCTTGTGCATTGACTTACAGAACCTTCCTGGAAGAGAGTTCATTTCCTAACACAAGTAAGGAGTTCATTAACCTCTTCCTCCCAATTTCTTACCAAGCTTCTAACAAGTGCCCTCATCGCCTAGTCTGTCGATGATCGTCTATATATACCAATTTAGGCCTCACGTAGGAAACTATGGTCTGCAGGGAAGATGGAGGCAGAGTCGCTTAAAAGGAGTTTGTCCGACCCCTTGGATAAGACTGCAGCAGATGAATCATCTGCAGATGACCCTCCCTCCAAGTCCAACAAAATGAAACTCAATTTCAATGACCCCCCACCGAAATCCAGTGCTGAAGGGAAAGAGAAGGAGAAGGAGAAGGACAGTCCAGGGCCTCCAGCTGGATCTTCCTATACAACCCGGTCGGGCCAGTCCCTGATTTCCATTTGCAGCCATTGTCTTGCTCATTGCTCTCCATCATCATCTCCTCCTCCTTCCACCCTGGACTCTCTGATGATCAGTATGACTACTCACATGCTAACTGTTGTAAGGAACTTACTGTTGTAGAATTAGTGATTTGTTGAAGAGAGAAATATGAAATCAATATTAATTACATAATAGCAAAACTTGTAAATAATAGGAAACTATGGATTATTGTTAACCTCGTAGCGTAGAATTTTGAATATGGGCTTTAGCTGTTAAAAAAAAACTAATGGTGTATTGGTGTTAGACTCTATAAAAAATTGGTTTAAAGGGCTAATATCCTAATATCCCATTAAATAATGGTACATGTGTAGTGATTAGTGCATAACGATCAATATTAGTGGACACAAATGATAAATCTGTTAGAAAAATAAGCATATGGATCATCAAATTCTCCAAACCCATCATTTCCATTTTCCAGCATCTCAAGGGAGTCATTTATCCAACAGTACATTAGCTCAACTCTCAAGAGTTTGGTGGTACGTTCACTGAAAATCAATATTTGGCACATCCATATTTTCAACAGAAAAGTAAACAGATGTTGCACATAAAGATAGAGGAATTCAGTTGATGTACCATGCATATATACACAAGGAGAGGTGCATAAATCGATCAAAAGATAGACAATACACAGTACACACTAAAAAGGAAATTACAGTTACAAGAATCAGAAGAATATGACCCAACAAATTAAGGCTTTTTATCAAGCACAAGGAACTCCACATCTAACCGTAAGAGATGACCAGATGGCCCCGGAGGATTAAAGGACAATTGAAAATTAAGGAGGTTGGGTTGGGATTCAATGGCAGCACAGCAGAGAACTGTTAAAAATCTAGTGTCTCACATTAGTGATAAAACTAACTAGCTTAAAATATTCCTAATTGATTGTTTTAGTATCTTGCACCAACAACCATAGCTT
This sequence comes from Dryas octopetala, assembly GCF_963921425.1. NCBI lineage: Eukaryota > Viridiplantae > Streptophyta > Magnoliopsida > Rosales > Rosaceae > Dryas > Dryas octopetala. The sequence goes on along the minus strand of NC_141366.1, from coordinate 12,526,470 downwards.
AATAATAAAATCAGGTTGGTTTAGGTCAAATGTGCCAGCTAACTGCAACAATTCTTTCGGAATGAACCACAATTTTCTACTTTAATGGTAGTTTTAATTGTTAAACCTGGATCTTGTGCACGCACAGAGAAATTTTCTCATGCAAATTAAGTTGATGCATGTTTCTTTCCTTGTACAACCTTTCTAGAAGAGGAGTCTTAGATCACCTCATTAGTGACTACCTAACACGCCTAAGGAAAGAAGCCGAGCATTCAGTCTTCCTCCCAATTTCTTGGAGAAAGTTTCCAACAAATTTCAGGTGCTCTGGTGGAGTCTATATCTCAATGTGTATATATACCAATTTACGCTTGACCTTCATGCAGACAACTGTGTTGTGCAATGCCAATCAAGACACGGTTCATTAAAGTGACATCGTCCAACTGCTTAAAGGATTTGATTAGTCGAACTACGAATTATGAATTAACGAAATCCAAATCCGGTGTCCAAGAGAAGGAGAAGGATAGTGCAGACACCCGCAGAATCCATTTCTACTCCTCTTTCTGTCCGGGCTCTTAGGGTGCGACTACTCAAGTTGACGGATCAACTATGCCATTTTAGATATAAGCACAAAATCAGCACTAAAAGATTCAGCGGATCTTGTGTTCATGTCTAAATCTAAGTAGTTTCATGCCATAAACCTTAAACCCCAAAACTGCCTCATTTTGAGCATATTATTATTGTTAATTAATAACTGTGTTTAATTAAAAAACTCAAATGTTGTTTGTAGATAATCACCCTGGTTCAAAAGAAGTTGCAGTACATCCTGCAGCTGCTACGGCCGAGGTGCAAGCAGCACAGGCGGCGCACGTGGTTCTCCTGCTCCTCCCAGCTTGGATATTTTGAAACCCTTGGAAGTGGAGGTTGGACATTTCCCAAATATCCTGATGACCACAATCCCCTTATGAACGAGGGAATTTTTATGAGACTGTAAGGTCTAAGGTAGCTAGCTACTGGCAAAACTTCACAAAAGAATTAGATGGAGCTCTTTACAACCCTGCATCTCTTGAAGCTGACAAACACAGAGCCTCTAGATTGTTGGGAAATTCATTTAGAAATTTCAAGAACTGGTCGATTCATGTATATAGATGGAATTAATTGAAATATGAAAGGACGTGTGTGGTTAAGTGAATTGGATTAAATATTGTAATTAGTGCATACTGATCATGTATCAAGTGGTCGCTATATATATGAGAAAATAAAGACCTTCATGTAAATAGTCATATACAACAACAAAGAATCAATTCAAGAGAAATTTGTCTATGGCCGTACATCTCCATTCTTTAATTTTCTATTAATATTCAATTATTATATTTGTCTAGGCATAATTGATCGGAACACAGAAGAAGAGCCTCTCTACTTAATTAAGTCGGACCAATATAAAAAGGAACAGTTGTTACCATATAAAAGAAGAGGTGCAAAAATTGAAAGGATAGATAATACACGTTACAAAGAAAAACAGTTAGAAAACAAAAGAATATGACCCAACAAGGGGGTTTCATCAGGCACTAGCCCCAGGAGTTGGGGTATACCAGCCATGGTGGATCTCTACAGCCTTCTTTCTTCTGGCCAGCCGAGACTTTCTGCGTGCCCCAGTATTCCTGTGCAATGTTCCCACCTTCACTGCTTTGTCAATGATGGAGTATGCCTCCCCGATGAGTTTCTCAACTGAAAGAACCTCTTCGGCTTGAGCAGCTGGTTTCTTCTTGAGAACATCCAAAGCTTCCAAAACCTGGACAATGTAGCCAAGAAATAATAATTGGTCGTCCAAAACTGATGAATATGAATTCATACAAATGAAATCCTGCAATGCTAATGCATTCCTTTCCTAGCTGATAAAAACTTTAAAGAGATCTTTCAAAGTTCCTCTTCTCCATCAATTTTCAAAAGTGAAAGTAGAAGTTAAAGTATACTATTAATATACCAGTAGAATCCATAAACTTAAACAATGAACTATCCGCTTCTATGCATAAAATTTTCCTAAAAAATACTAGTAGAATTTAATGAATCAAGTAACGAATCCCATATGTTGAAATTGGTCATTGACCTTGATTGCATCAGGTGGTCATGAGATCAATTTACACATGGATATGGTTGCTCCATTCAGATGAGAATCCAAGGGATCAGACATGATGGCAACTCAAGAGCTACACATGGGGACATGGCTACAGAAGAGATAATCAAGAAGATATGCATGCCACCACAAATAGACACAAATGAACTTTGTTTGGCCTGAGTCATGTATTAGCAAAGGTTGGAGTTATGCCTAAAAACACATAGGTCATTCCCACTTATTAACTGACGTATGTGTGCAGGCATACAAACTCGTACCTTTAAAAAGTATCCTATATATACCTCTCTGAGTTACTGATAGACCATTGCAGAGTGAAACCAACCTCAAATTATAGAAGTTTATGAAACAAAAGAGTTCTTAATTTCAACCAATAACATCTCCAAGTGACTTTACAAAGCATCCTATGAACACCAAAGGGCCAATATGGAATTTAAATATACGCATGCACAAGCACAAGCACATATATAAAAGAAGATAATTCAACTAAATACATCAAGCAGTTTTTATTTTTATTTTTTAATTTATTTATTTTTGTACATCAAGCAGTTGATAAATGACTATCTCTGTGGCCTGAAAACTCACAACATAAAAAGAACAATCTCATGACACTCATGTCATATTCTTTTCTTAACAAGTAAAATGGTACTAACAATAAGAATTCATTACACTCATAACCCATAACATCTTCACATATTCATCAGAAAATAGTCAGAACAAACACTTTACATACAATGTAAGCCAGAAGTAGCAAAACCAATCAATTAAAATATCAATAACTTGCAAAAAGAAAAGTACCTTCTTCATCCGGGTTTTGATTTCAGACTTCCGGGATTTATTGTAAATGCGCCTTTTCTCGGCCTGCCGAGCTCTCTTTTCAGCAGAATCACCCTTTTTCTTTGGAGCAGCCTCGCAAACTATAGAATGACGAATTGGCATCTGACATGGGCTCACGGACAAATACCCTGAAAAGAAAAATATAAAATTATCTTCTGATTAAATATACTGCTCTGTTTGGTTACTGAAAAATTGGTGTTATGATATAAAAACCAAAACTTTAGAGCAGAAACGGAAAAATTTTCCACCCAAATGTGCTCAATTATAACACATGTGAGATTACTGCAGGTGGGTTTTTCAATATCTTGAAAACCCAACATAAGAAATAAGAAAAAATTTGAAATTTTGTTTGTTTATTACCTCTGGAGAAGAAATTGTGAGAAAGGCTTGCGGAGAAGCTGAGAGAAGTGAAATGAGTTGAAGTCGAATGAGTGGCAGAAGAAGTAGAAGGGCCATTGAGTGAAAGGTTACTGAGTTTGGAAGGAAGGGCTAAGCATGTAGATAGGCAATGAACTGCAGCTGCCATCTCTCTCTCGCTCGCTCAGAAATTGTAGCTCTCTCTGTAGTGAGTGTTTCTTTTTCTTCCTCCTGATTTTATCCACTGGATATGGAATTCCTCTTATGTCCCTGGTGATACTATGAAATTCCTCTTCCATCCCTGTTGGTGAAATTATTATTATTGAGAGAAGAAATTACATGATTTACATCACTACATTATTATTATTATTATTATAGAAAATTAGGATTAAATATCAAATATCAATAGTTTTTTAGTAAAGCAGAAAGACACTAATTTTTTTTAGTTTAGGTCCCTAGAGTAAAACATTTTGGATTAGGTCACAAATCAATTTGTTATACAGTTGTGATTGTCAAACAGTTACAGTTGTAATTGTCGAACAGTCATAGTTGTGACTATTTAAAATTTATAAAAAATCAAAATTTTTAAGGGTTTCATAATTTTGATTTAGGTTTGGGGGATGAAGTCCTATAACCCAAAAACTAAACATTAAAGTTTAAGCCTTGCAAATATTGAAAAAACAACAAATCAATAAAAAAGTTATGATTGTTAGACAGTCACAGTTCAATATAACCATTTTTTTAAAAATTAGTACATAAACTAAAATTTAGTACCTAAAATGAAATAACATAAATATTTTAGTAGTTGAAGAAAAAACATTATAATTTGGTACCTAAAGTCAATAGACCTTTATTATTATTATGGACAGTACTTGGGTCACCCTGGGCTACCCCAAGTTCACCCCACCTCCCAAAATTGTAATTTTGGTAATCTTAGCGCAAGATTGAAACCGTTTACTTTTTAGATCACTTATTATAGATCATTTCTGCAAAAAATCAACTTAATCGGAAATCATTTGGTTATATATTTGTTGTCGATTAAATAGAAAAAATCAACAATTTGGTCAAAAAAATCACTCTTTAATCAGAAATCATCGATTTTTTCTACTTAATTGACAAAAGTTATATAACCAAACAATTTCTGATTTATTTGATTTTTTGTAAAGATGATCTTTAATAGGTTATCTAAAAAGTGAACAATTCCGAAATTAAAATGTGAGGGAGGGGTGACCTCAAGGGGGTGACCCAAGTATTGTCCTATTATTATTATCACCATAATAAAGTCTGTTGTAAAAAATCATTTTCTTGACATTATAATGTCCTTAATTAGTGTTTTCTTCCTTGAATGAAAAATTAGAATTTTTTCCATCTGGAATTTGCTGAGTGAATAAATTTTAAGTTTAGTTAATATAATATAGAAAATTACAAGAAAAGTAATTAATATATAAATATATGAAGTTACTTTCATGTCTACTTTTGAAGTAGAAAATTGTTAATTAGCTCAATTGAGTAGCAAATTTCAGTTCTGAGCAACTCGAACTCTCTTTTATGCAATTTTTTTTTTGTTAGTCTTTGATGCCAACCATATGGAGTTGACATTTCTTTCCAGCGTTACATATTTGAGTTCTGAACAGGTAATAGTTCTTCTTTGAACAAAATATCACAATTAGTTTTACGAGGAATGCTGTAGTTCATATTCATGTAATATCATGCCTGTAATATTCTTTTAACCCATTGCAATTGAATCCTAAGGGAGCTAGGAGTGGATTCCATTGCAAAGGAACAAGTTGATCAAACTTTTTGTATACAACAGGTGTTAAAAGTAAATTCATAGGCTGCACACAGTTGCAGATGCTAATCTTTTATCTTTGAGCTGTCTTCACCGCAGGTTGAGCTTCAAAATGCTGTCTAGCAATATAGGGACCCATTCTAACAGCTTCCTGCAACTGCATACAAAAATGGAGGAATAAGGGAAAATACACGAGGTAACATGAGCCTTTCAATTGATTGGTTGTTCAAGCGTAAAGCACTTCATTGGTTTGCCAATTCTAGTTTTCTGTTCTACTATTTTCCCATGAGTGGTTAGCAACTCTCACCCACACATCAATCCACACATACATTGAAGGCAACTGAGTGCCTACTAACCAGTAATATGAATCAATTTTTTTTTTTTTATGAAATGGTTTATGCACCAGCATGAATGATCCCCCAAACTGCCAAACCTCTTCCACTGGTTAAAAAAATAGATGGAAGAAGGTTATGTACCAAAGAACTAACCTTTGCAGCAATCCCAGCAAAAGTTGGGTCACTGGAAAGTTTACTTGACATGATAAAAGCCTTCTGGATTGCCTTGCAGCAATTATATCTGGCTTCCATACCTGAAGAAAAATTTTCATTTAAATAAAATAAACTAGATATAAAAAAATTGAAGACGAATTTCAGAACCTAAAACACAAAAAAGAGAGCAGTCTTTATCCAAGTCCAAAAGAAAACCAGAGATCAAAACATAAGAATTAAGGATCTGTCTCAAATTATGAAAGATCCGACTGAAGTTCAATCTGACGGGAAAGATAAACAATTATGTAAGATGATAAATCGAATAAAGTATATAAAGACAATGAAAGAGACCTAGTTTTGTGGTTTCAGCAGTTGCATTAGTCGCTATAATTATTATCTCTTGCTTTGAGCATATCTCCATCAGGCACCATGGGCGAGCCACCAAACCAGTCATCATTCTATAACCCTGAAAATATCCATTTAAAAACCACCATAAATACCAAAACACAGCAAATTTCTAATATAAGCATAAGAGGTAGTAATAAGATGAATTTCATATCAACTGTAGCACCACTAAAACAATCTACAATTCATTATTTTAGAAGTCTCACCGCCAAACGAATTTCTGAATCTTGTTGGAGAACTGATAGGAAAAGGCCCTGCCAGATCCATCAACAACGTAACATTTTAAAGAGTTCAAACAAATGAAGAATGACAAGCAAGCCAAAAAAACATGTGAATCTGTATAAGAATTATGAACTCAAAGTGATTTGATAAAGAAAATTGTTGGATTCATGCAAAAGGACTGAAAATCCAAATTGCAGGAAAGCCACCTGCACCCACATGCAAAAAATTTGGAGGTTTGGCTTATACATTATCTACAATCTTGTGAATTAGAATAATGAAATCAGACAATGCTTAAGGAAAAAAATAAGAGAGGAAGAAACTGCTCACTGATGGTGCCAGCTTTGAGCTCTTGGATGCTGCTTCATAAATTAAGCGTCGGAGGCTTTCCTCTGCATCACTTGCCAGTATCATGCTGTTCTCAGATCGAGTTTCTCCGGAGATGTTTCCCAGGGCATGTAAGGCAGCCTGTCTTGGCCATCAAAGAACCATCAAAAAGTATAATAGAAAATGTAAAAAAAAAAAAAAGGAGAGCTGGAAGAACTTAAAAACATAAAGGTACAGTGAAAAGGACTGGTTGCACTCACCAGTTGTTTACCACGCCCCTGCCGATCAAAGGCAGCATAAATAACATGTCTTGCAGCTGGTGGTGAACTTGACAGTAGCAATTGCGCTCCTTGAATTGCTAAGAGCACCCCAAAACAGCGGCTATTAATATTGAGTTCTTAACGATGAAAGGTAGATTATGGAATCATCCCAAGCGTAAAGCAGGTAGTGGCATACTTACATGACCCTATTTGACCCAATGCATCAAGAGCAGATTCACATTCATCTGTATCTTGAGTTTCTGATGAACTGAGTATTCTGTCTATGGCTGATACTATAGTTGTTACACCTGAAAACATCAAAATTAGTACCGCAAACGCAAAACAATCACCAACAACTTTATGATCTTGGAATAAGCAATTATATATTTTTCCAAAATAACAGTTAGCCTTTAAAGATTGTATACTTTTATGGACAAGTTTTTATCTAAGCATTTACGATTCTCACTAGTTTCCGAAGAAAAAAATTAGCATGCAGGAGAATAAAACATATAGCAATTCTTCATATTAAAAATTTCCCAAGCTGGAACACCATAAGTTGAATTTAAGTCTTACTAAATTCATCAGAGAACATGTAATTCTCCTTTGAAAGAAGTCTTCCACTGATCATCATTGCCCTTGATCTCAAAACTGATTCCATTGATGTGTTGCTACACAATGTATAAGTAAGACAATATTATATAGTGTCTATAAGGGCTTCTAAAAATGTTAAAGGGTATAAAATGAAATTCATGATGAGAGAATATTCTCGCATAATTACCTGATCATAGAACTAAGCAGTTGTAGAAGGGTGCTTGTTGACAAAAACTCTCTACCATGCTGGACCTCTGACAACTTCATATTTGAGCACATATGATAAGAACATTTAATTCATATATAAGGTAATTAATCAAGTAAAAGAGACCGTCAAAACAAAACAAAACAATACCAGAAAAGTTTGGAATTATCTATTGGTTCTAGTCTTCTAGAAGAAAAGATTAGAGAACTTAAGATATCATTCAATTAGAATAATCACCTACAAAACCAGTGCCACTTTTCTTTTCAATAACTTGTTCTAAATTAGTCATAGAACAATGTTGTGGACCTCTCTCTTTCATCTTGATACAATTTATGTGTATTCAATTTTCCGCAAATCAGATTGCTGCGTTTACATACGGAACTTGTAGAGAACCACAATCATCATAAAGAAAGAAATGGACCACCAGGGAGAGAGAGAGAGAGAGAGAGAGAGAGAGAGAGAGAGAGAGAGAAGGGGACTGTAGATCAATGGCCAACCTCATACAAAAGCTCCAAAACACTCAGGGTTGCAAGGGTATCATTTGTGTTGTTGATTTCTGCCTCGAAAAGTCTAAGTAGATTTGACTTGTAAATTACTGATGCCACATAATTGGAGATAGAGAACAGCTTCACTATCAAAGCCAAAACCCGGACCCGCCCCTGAGAAACATTAATATGGTTTACAAAAAACAAAAGTGAGTAAAAAATCAACAAATAATCTAAAATCAGAGACAACATACATGACTAATATCCTCATAAACCAAGGAAATTTGTACAAAGATCCTGAATGAATAGAAACAACTTTTAATTTATGTAACTGTATGACAATGGTCAGCTATAGAAGGCAATGAAAATTATCCCCAACTTATTACAATTGCCTTGATCATGTTTCTGCCCCACTTGTTGTCAGCATGGAGTAGTCAAAGATCACATTCAATGTCGTAATATATGAAAAAGAGAGACCGACATAGCCGATCACTACTTTTCTTTTACAGTTCTTCAGCTAAAAGGGTTAAATTTTCAGAAAATTTCCAGCAATATGCCTATAAATCACAAAGTAACAACCACCCTACCAGTGATGAACATTGGGCTGCTAACTTCCCTAGATGTGTAGCTTCACTGGTATTAGCAGGGAAAACAATATCCTACACAATGACAGCAAACAAGAATTTAGTATGTTATGATGGTGCAGGTACTCATTATACACAATATTTAAGGACATTAAACTCATAGTAGCCCAGTAAATTCTATAACTGTATAAACATACTATGCCTTCCGGAGAACCAGCTATCTTCTTTATTGCATCCATTGATAAAGTTGCAACTTTTTCATTGCTACATGACAAAGGGAAATGCACTATCATGAATTTATGCACATGAAATAACTTTCTAAGATAAAGGAGCAAAAAAGTAGAAACAGTCAAACCCAAATAAGAAGATAATTAGCAAACAATACAAAACCAAGTGATGATCAAAATATTTGAACCTTACCCATTAGTGAGGCAATCAAGCAAAAGAGGATATATATTGTGCTCAATTATAAGATGTGTTGCAGAAACAGGACCTTCATTCAAATTCTCCAGAAGGCAAGTAACCTGAAGATGGTTGTTATGATGTCAGGTTAAACTACTTAAAAAATTTGTCTACTAGTTACATAAGTTTCAACTCCCCATAAAATGAGGAAGAAAGGCAAGGAACAAATGGAAAGCAAGTATACAATATGCCAAAACCAAAAGCAATATTCTATAATTAGGAACAAATAGAATTCAACAATCTCAAAATAAAGCAAAAGTTGCGTAAGCAAATTTTATACATACCGTTTTACAAACTAAAGATCTGACTTCTTGAGAATCTGCCGTCAGACCGACTTCTACGAAAGGCTGAACGAGGAGCAAAGAGAATTGTGTAAGAATCTAGATCCTCTGTCAGTGATATAGTACATCCAGAAGCTACTTTATTTGTGAAGATTACTTGAATTTAAAATGTAAAACATTTTAAACCACAGTAACATGTTCATCAACAGAGCATCAGATATGGGCATTCCAGTCTCATAGTACCCTGATGCAAGAGCACCCAAAGTTCGAATGCTTCATTAAACACGGAGTAGTTGAATTTTAATCAAATTCAGTACAACCCCTCTGTCGTATTTCCCAAGAAAGTGAGTTAAATCATTAGTAACAGGCAACCAAAATAGGCTAACTAGCTCAGGAAATGCAAGCCTACCATGTACTGGGGGATAAGAGAAGCACCGTATCTTGTTTTGAATATCCTTTCCAGTACAGCAACCAAGGTAGTTTCTAGACCAGCCACATCGGCTTTGGTTTGTAAAGCACTGCAAACGAGAAAGATAATAAACTCAGAAGAAGCTTTAAGTTCCATGAACAATGTCGGTAGCAACTTCCATCAAACAACATACATACAAACACACATACACACACACACAAAACAAAAAACAAAAGCAACATTTATTCAAGTACCCCCAAACCAAAATTGAAATTAAAACTTTAAGGAAAACAGAAATATAAGAACATTGAACACAGAAAACTTGGTATCCAAGTTTTGGGTAGAAGCCAAAAAGCTTACTTTATAATGACAGGAAGAGGAAAGCGATCCAGAAAGTCCTTTGCGGAAGCGTCGTTTTGAATGCCTTCAAAAACAATGATATTCGTTCAGAAAAGTTCAGAAAACTAAAAGGAAAGCGAGTGTAAATGGTTACCAGGATAGTATGCGAAGTCTGAAGCAGCTGAGAGTAGCTGAGTTGGATCGTCCACCGAATATTCCTCCATAGCTTAAAGACTCGCACTCTCTCGCAGCGAAAGTTGTGAAACACTGTCTGTGTGAAAGAGAGAGAGAGAGAGAGAAGAGGGAGGCGTCGTGGCAGCTAGAAATAGGCTTTGACACGTGTTGGGTTGGGACCCAAACACCACGAGTCGGTGCGGTGCAGTTCTGCAGGGGATAAGGCCTGCGATTATGGGTTGGGCCTGAAAGTGGATCCAGCAAAGTAAGCCCGGTGGCCCGAGTTTACTTAATAATATAGGGTCAGCCTCATGTTTTATGTTTGAGAATTGAGGATCCAAAACTTCTATGTTTTATGTTTGAGGATCAAAAGAAAGGATGTATTCCATGGGAATTAAAAGAAAAAAGAAACTTAGGTTGTCAAAGCTCATTAGACCAATCAAGTGTAGGGTTTTATCTATGAAAAGTGTAAATAGTTTTAGGTCGCCCAACTATCTATGAAAAGTCTTATCAATAGTTTTATCTAGGTTTTATCTATGAAAAGTGTAAATAGTTTTAGGTCGCCCAACTATCTATGAAAAGTCTTATCAATAGTTTTATCTATGAAAAGGATGTATATATATATATATGTATATATAGACACACATGTAGATAAAATTATTTGTATCACATTTTAGTACTGTTTTGTATACTTCATTTCAATTGGACACATTTCAATAAGTATTACTTACCTTTTTTCCATTACGTACTTATGAAATTACTCATATCTTATAGATTATTGTATCACACATTTTCAATGTGAGATTTATTTCATTCACACTCATAACTTGTATCAAACTATGCAAGCCCAAATATTATACACCCTCTGCCTCGGCACATATTGTTCATCTTCTATGATATTACTTGAACACCTGCAATAAACATAAATTCTGATCTGCAATAATAGAACCTAAAGCTGTTGGTATCACAAGTCATGATGGAAAGCACAAGATAGTTTTATAGTTTTATGTTCTTTTGCTTTCACGATCCAAGAAGATCAAATTGGTGATCTTCATTATAACCATAGGCAGATCAAGATAATGTTAAAGTGGTATATTAAGAAATTCATTCTTTACAAGTTAAAAAATGACGACGTGTAACAGGCTAAGAGTTAATAAGCCAAGAAATATAAGATACAATCATAGCCATACGAGAAACGTTGGGTCTATATGTAACAACCTAAACATAGACTCATAATTCACTTCTCCTTTCACAAGTTCCAATCCCCAGCTTTTAGTGAATTTGGCTCTTTGTTGTTTGGTTGTTACTCTTGGCTTCAAACCCATATTACACCATCAGAAAAATTCACTACAAGAAAGTCTAAGAACTTGCACCAACATGGTACGCCGCGTGCTATGCCATTTCCATGCATATTCTACATATTTTGGACCAACCCATCAATTGGTCCCACTTACCCTTAGACACAAACCCAAAAATACTACAATACTCATTGCCTTGCCAAAAATACAGAGATCATACCCCCCCAATTTCAACCTTAATGTACCAAAACTGCTGACCACATACTTCATCATCACCATCATTATGGAATCCCACCAATGCCTGCCCTCCAGTTGGCAGATGGAGATCAAAGTGTAGGTACATGATCTGTGTGTATGATTGCATCTGTATACACACAATTGACACATTGTCATGTTTGTAACTCACAAGCATAAAGCTAGCATGCCATCTGGCTTTGGATTTCTCAAGTCTGAGAGGTTTCTATATGTGGGAAACTTGGATTCATCATGATTCAATGGGTCTGAATCACCAAACCAAATTTAGCCCATTGTGATGGTACCAGTTCTGCAGAAGCATCATAACCTTTTATTTGTTTTTTGTTTTCGATATTGATTAAGAAAATGAAATGAAAATGAAAAGGCTATTGCAGCTAGCCGTCCAAAAAGGGGAAATTTAATTTCTGGGTTGCATAATGTGTTGGCTAGAAGAACCAGCTAGATGGTCCCTCACCTACCTGCTCTTTATGTTAAGCTGACACGGAGAGAAATAATATAAAGTTACAGAGAGTACTATAAATGTGTCCCTTCCAAGGAGTAGCTGGGTCAATACCCACCACTAGTCAAACCTATAGAGAGAGGCACATGTGAGAGTTCACCTTCTATATATGCCTACCTGATTCAACTAACATTAAATGTTTTGGATAATAAATGTTGTGGTAGGCCAGGACATGCAAACAATAATCCTCTAAACCTATTGGTGCAAAACTCACTAAATATAACTTGTTGGGCACTCTTTTACCATTTATCGGTTAATTGGTTATAAAGATTTATAATACTTTTTAAGTACGTATAAGTCTTAAAATCAAATGAGAGTGAGGAACTAAAAATAAAAGAGTATTACTTCTCTACATAGAGCTTCAGATGCAAACATTTTTAAAATATCCATGGTTTCTGTTAGTAATTATCAGTGCTACTTCTTCTGTTATTAATTGTTTTTCATTTCATTTCTCAACAGATTCATCCTTACGTAGGTGTAACCGTGTAAAAGAACTTAAAATCCAACATAAAAGCCAGAAAACCATAATCGAGCACTTGTCGAATGTTAATAAAGCATTCTTCATGAGATTTTAATTAATTACCTTTCAATTTGGATAATGCAATGGGCATGCAACACTCCATCGTTTACATCTGTGATGTACTAATTGGCAAACCCAATGCAGAAATCAATGAAAACTAGAATCTATCCCAATCCCATTTCACAGGGCAACTTAATGACAACTAAAAACAACACTATATCTATATATAGCTTAGGGAATATGGTGGTCCACACATGCAGTGATAGACATTGAACAGTGACATATGAGTCGCTTTCTTTTCTTAAACCATCAGAGAAGCATACGTGCAAATGTGCAATAGTGCAATACCATTTAAAGCATTTTCGTAATTATCACAAAAAAGAAAATCACTGTTACAAACCCAGTAGCACAGTACTCATCAATGGTATAATATCTAATAATTAAGCAGGATCAGTCACTAGTCACCATTGCTATCATGCAACTACTATAAACAAATATACCTCCCAGCATTTCACAGTAACAGCATCTATTAAAAGGAACAAGGAACAAGTAATTAATACCACAATGACATTAAACATAGATATAAAAGGATTCAAATATTCATTACATGATAAGAGATTATGACCGTCACTTTCTAAACAGTCACCTAAGGCTAGGTGGGAGGAACTTTAAAATACCGAAACTAACCCTACCATTCAAATAATAATACTAAAGACATGAAACATATCAGTCATTTTGATGGGCAAGTCTAAGACCCACAAATGGAAATCTTAGAATTCAAAGGCACTCATCAGCCTTTAGCTAGTACGTCCACATGCAATCGAGCTCCGTGGGACCCACAGCCCTAGGCTCCTCCGGGGCGGGAGTCCAGTTCCCGCCGCCGCCGGAGCTGCACCCACCACCACCCAAGTCAACTGCGCCGCCGAAATGGATGGCGTGAGCTGACATGGCAGCGGGGTTGAAGAAGAAGGGCAGCTGGAGATTGTCCTGCAGAGACCGGAGGCTCGGGAAGGCCGAGACGCCGCCAACGCCGAGATTCCTGGGGAAGGAGTCCATGGCGGTTGGCGGCGGCGGCGGGGGAGCGTGATGAGGGAGCTCGAAGGATGAGCCGAGAATGTTGAAGGCATTGTTGGCGGGGTTAGTGGAGAAACAGGACACGTGCTCTCTTGGAGTTGGACTGTCGTAAGAGCAGCTGTCACGGTCGGTGAGGCCGGTGTTGGTGTTGGTGGTGGCGGTGGGATAAGGGGAGGAGTCGAGCAGAGGCGGGAGAGAAACTGAGGAAGGGGAGCTGGGCTCTGGGTAGAGCGCGCTGATGCTGGTGGACCCACTCATTCGGGTCTTTTTGGACCCGGATCCGTTGGCGGATGACCCGCCACTCTTCTGAAACACCCGCGAAATCACCCACTCGTCCTATACATTTTACCACAAGAGCAATGGTCAATCTCGTATTATGTACATTTTAAAGTGGGGTTGATAAACAAAATGTTACACATTGTACTAGCTAGCTTTCAGATCCTTGTTAATAAATTAACTAATACATATCATAAATAACCTATATTCTTGGACGTGTGCATGCATTTCCAAATGTAGCTAGAAAGTCTAGAACATAGACTACTATACTATACTTGCCCAAAATGAATGTGTTTGTTTCCCGGTATGAAAATGGAGACTGATTAATCTGTTATGTGTTTGATGCTATGAAGGTTCGTACAAGCTAGCATAGCATGAACCAGGTTTCTCAGCTATTCACTCAGAACGAATCCTTAGAGAGAGTACATGAACGGTTTCAATTAATAGAAGCAGGAGAAAAAGAAAGAGTAATATATATATATATATATATATATCACATTTATGATATGGACCAACTAATTTACCTAACCAACCAACCTAGTTACACATGATATTGGATTTGAATGTCAAAATTAACGCTGTTAATTAATGAAGACCATGATGATGAAAAAGTTCGAAACTTTAGAAAGTAGATAATAATGTTTGTACCTTGGAGCTCCTGGAGAGGTAGTGGTAAGCGAATTTGCCTTCAAGGCGGTACTCGTGCATGACCCAGTTGCTCTTCTCGCCCTTGGGAGCTCTGCCTCGGTAGAAGACCAAGGTCTTTTTCATCCCCACAAGGGCACAAGTCTTGGAGCTGTAAATCTCTCTGTCTTTGCCAGTAGCTTTCCAATATCCAGCTTCAGTGGCCCTGTTGGTCCGAAGCCCAGTAGGGTATTTTCGGTCTCGCAGGCTGAAAAAGTACCACTCTTTCTCTCCCATCTTCGCCTTCTCTGAAAAGCCAAACACACAGAGAATTAATGTATGGAAAGTTACAAGAAATTGAACCAAGTTGTTGGAGCAAATTAAGTACCAGGGAGCTCCCATGGCTCGCACTTGTTGAGGTCCACTTCAGCAATGGCTCGGCCGGTGAAGTTACTGTCCAGCACCTTCTTGAGGAGGTAGTAGGTGATGAGTTCCTCGTCGGTTGGGTGGAACCGAAACCCTGGAGGCAAATGGGTGTCATGGCCGTGGTCGAAATGAGTAGTACTGAAGCTCATGATGTCCATAGTGTTGAAAGAAGCAAGCAAGCTTGCAACCACAATCAAAGGAAAAGAAACCTAGCTATAGCATAAACTAGTAGAGTTCCTAAAGAGAACCCAGAAGAGAATTTTGAATTTTGGGTGTAGCTCTTGAAGATGTGTTGTGTTGGGTTGGATTGGTGATGAATGTGGAAGCAAATGTGAATGAAGGGTTTGGTTTGTTTATGTAGGAAGGTGGAGGTGAAGGTGTTGGGTTTGGGTTTGGGTTGGGTTTGAGTGTGAGATGGGGTTTTCATAGGGAGTTGATGAATGTGAGTGACAGAGGGGAAAAGGCGAGATGATATAATAATAAGGTATGATATGGCTGGAAAAATCTGTGTTTTCTCTGCTCCTGCTCTGTCCTCTTCTGTTCCTCTATCTGCCACGCCCCTTATCATATCCCCCATTACACCTCTCTCTCTCTCCCTCTCCCTATCTCTCTATATTGAAAGTGAGAGAGTGAAAAAGAGAGAGTGATGTATGTTGTATGTGTCTTAGGGAGTGGGCTCTGGGGTGCTCTGTCTTGAGTATGCGTGCGTGCGTGAGAGAGTGTGCAGGTATTCCTCTGTCAGTGAAGAAAATCAAAGGGTGGAGGGAACAGAAAGTAGTTTCATGAGAGAGAGGCCTTTTGAGTTTTTAGGAGAGAAACAAAGAAAGACATTAGAGAGAGAGAGAGAGGAAAAAATTAAAAATAATAATAATAATAATAATAATAATAATAATAATAAAGGAGAGGTAGGGACTAGAGAGTAGAGAGAGATTTTCACCATGTATCGATAAAGCTGTTTCATATCTCCCCTGTCAGCACAGTACAAGTAATAAATAATCCAATAGACACATCACCCATGCTATTAAATACACCACCATATTCTTTTCTTTTTTTTTTCTTTTTTCTTTTTTGAATTTTATTTATACTTTTTTCTCTGCCAAAAAATCTCTCTCTTTTTGTAAAGAGCATTTTTTTCTGAGGGATTCACTGGGGAATCATAATCTCTTCTGTACCTTCTTGAGTTTTTGTTATTTCTTCAAACAAAGTATATGTGAAAAAGCATGCTGATTTTTCTGCAACCCATTATTTTTGTGAATTGTGGAGCTGTGTAAGTGAGAGTGGATGAGAGTGTGATTCACTTTTATTGACACTGTTGGAGAGTCACCCTTTATACTACCTGCACATCACATTTTCATGCTAATTAAGTACAAACATCCAATGTGCTTTGTTTTTACCCTCTAATCCTGTAGCTTTTATTTTTTATTTTTTTTCCAAACTTTGTAATGCTTATAACTTCTATAATTTCTCGCTTGATTGACATAGTAAGCAGCATCAAACATATAAAACCTGCTCAACTATTTAATTGGAATGCGACAAACAGCAAATAATTGCCATCATTTTCAGATGTCAAATTAAACAAAAAGGCATTTGATTTTGTTCTCTACATCTAAAGCAGAATTCTATCACATTCATTGTTATTAGAGATCATCTCAATATCCCATGTTTTTTTAACAAGTTAAAGTCCAAAAAGGGTGCAATGGCAACATAAAGCTCCTGAGCACCTCAGCTTTTATACCATATTTACGCTGGACACTTTACAGTGTAGCAAAACAAATCTTACTGGAAGTGGACATTTTCGTATCAGAAAATTGGGAAAAAGAGTAAAGACAAAGTGAAAGGGGCTGGGAATGGTGGTTGAATTTGATTTATTGATGTTACACCCAAAAGTAAACAAAACCCATATGACATTTTTTATTTATTAGTCTTTCATTGTTGCAAACATGTGGGTATAAAAAGAGACAACCAAAGCTTAGAACCCCTTGATTCATTGATTTTGTTTCATATATAATGAATGAGTAGTGACTAGTGACTAGTGAGTGCCCTCCCATCCCATGAACAAGACCAAGTATGTTTTTGAAAATGGGGTTCAAAAATTCAACGGTGGAAATGATTAATTAAGCATGCAATGAATCGATTCAGCAATCCCATCCATCCATCCATCCATCCATCACAATCACAATCAAAGAGAGAGGGAGAGGGTGGGGTTAGGAAGAGATTGATGCAATGGGATTTTGACACATCATGCTCGGATTTTGAGGACACAACCCCACCCACACAGGCTTTACATCAAATCATCATCTCTTCAATCTGCATGCAAGCTCTGTCTCTTTCTCATCATCTCATAAAAATAATAATAAAAACAATATTACTATTTACAACATATTATAAAATGCATTGGACATTGCAATTGCAGGAGGTCGGTGGCGAGTGTTGTGAGATTGCTCTTTTGATCATATCAATATTTCAATGCCTCCCATCTTTTCAATATATTAATAGTTGTCAAGGCTCTTCCTAACAGTAGCTAACAGAAAAGGCAACAAAATCCCCCACGATCTTCTCCTTTTTGGGCCATTTTGGCTTGGGATTCACGGCTTCCTCGACTCACCATTCGAAATGTCAAAATGGGCCGCGGCTGGCTGCCTCTCAGACGTTTTCTTTGCTCGATCATTGTGACTATTACATCATGCTTGCTTGGGATTTGGGATTTGGGATTTTGGATTTGGGAAGGGAAGGAAGAAAATAACAAATTACAAAAGATCGAGTTAATTAATGTCACACGTATGGGTTGTGATCTCAGGGCGAAAACCCTAATTCTATTACACAATTATATATCTTTGTCCCTAGTGCTTTGCTTGAATTCTTCAGTCCATCGAATATGGTGCAAAAGTTTGGAGTGTATCCAATATGAACGAAGTTGACTTTTCTAATCTAAAATTATGCGGAAATTGCAAGAAATACCACAACTCTTTGTGCTATATTAGAGGGATACAATTTTTTAGGCTCATGCTCTATGCCATATGTACTAGAATTTCTTCAACCCTAGTCTAAACTTTCACAAGCTTGCATAACCCCATAATTCATTCTAGTCCACAATGGCTCATGCTATTGTGAACATGAACATGCAAGTCCTTATGTTTTTTGCTAAATTTGGGCATCTTTAACTCAATGTCTTAAGCACTTTACTAGGTCTCGATTTTGAAGTGGCACCATTTTTGAAACTGTCATTATTCTTATGTATAGAGTTTACACGTTATTGAATAAATCTAGGCATCCATTTCAAAACCAATTGACAATAAGAGAAGTAGCCCAAATCCTTATAAGCTACTAGAAAGGCTCTTACATTTTCAATGTGAGATTTCTCTCAACAGTTATCACAGATAAATTTAGAAAAAATACATTACTGATTGGGTTAATTTCAGTTCAGTACCTTAAGTTTACTTCAAATTTCAATTTAACACCTCATGTTTTAAATCTTGTAATGTCATACCTTATCTTTCCAATTTATTGCAATGTCATACCTCTGTCAGTATAACTGTTAAGAGATTTGTTAAAAGTTGATGTGACACTTACATAACACTTCCACAATGATGACTAGATACCACGTGGTCTGATAATAGGCCATATTATGCCACGTGGCATAAAAATAATTAAAAATCTAGAAACATGGCACATCATGCCAACTAATTATTTTTAAATTTTTAGATTTTAAATTATTTTTTATGCCACTAGGCATGAAGTGTCATGTTGTCAGACCACGTGACATCTAGTCAGCATTGTGGAAGTGCCACGTAAGCATTTAATAGATTTCTTAACAGTCATACTGATAGAAGTATGACATTGCAACAAATTGGAAAGATGAGGTATGACATTGCAAGATTTTAAACATGAGGTATTAAATTGAAATTTGAAGTAAACTTGAGATACTGGACTGAAATTAACCCTTACTATTTTACATTACAAAATAACGTTTTCACAAATAAACAACATAATATGTACATAATCACATAAGATATGAACTTGAAATTCTAATGAAGTGAATTGAATTGAAGACCGATGTCACTAAACCAAATAGTTATTAATAATTATATACTTTTAAATTGAGGAACAACTTGCACACTGAATTATAAATAATTTTTTTATTTTGTTGAGTGATAATTCTAATAGGTACAGCCGATTTTGGGGTTAGGCAGTTTTATACATTCGTACTTCTACTCATCACATGTTATTCATGTGATAGGTGGAATGACTGTGTGTGAGAGAGATGTATAATTTCCGTGAATGATTATCTCATTATACAATTTTTGACATTTTTTAAACTTTCATAAAAATTAGCTAATTTTAATGAAGGTTAAACTATTTTAACCTCAAAACATAAATCATTACTTTCATGACTTATTTTAAATGTGAAATTATCCGAACATTTAAGTTGGGGATTATAATCAAATAGGTTGATATGTCTAGAATATATTTGAAGTTGAATAAATCAAATATAAATTTTAGAATTACCATGTTTTGGTCAAAAAATATATCGAATAATCATGAAAGTGATGATTTATGTTGTGAAGTTAATATTAGTTTAGCCTTAATTAAAAGAAATCATTTTATGAAAATTCTTCATATATTTAGATGTCTTTTAGATGGACACACACAAAAACACAAAAAAAAAAAGACACAATTGGACCGTACCGACCCCATTTGAATCGAACCGGAGACTTTGAAACAAAAGGAAAAGACTGACTCCAATCACATCATAATTTTCTGAGCTGCAATTTCAAAAATTGATTTTAATTAACAAAAAGGTAAATATGGTGTTGTCTTGTAGTGGTTGGAGGAAAAAACAAGGCGCGTGGATCGAGAGCGATCACCTTGGCCTTGCGGATCGCGCGTGATGACAACGTGAAGTCACCCCGCCGCCCTCCACCAACGGCGCTTAACGCTTTGTATTGCGCGTCAGCCCCACCACCCCTTAATTTCTTCTCTCTTTGTGGGGCCTGACCGCTCTGTTGCGCTGTGGTGCGCAGTACGCAACCCCTCCCCCTCCCCAAAAGAAGCCCTGATTACAATAATCACGTGTGTCAGTCCAATAATGCCACCCTATAATTCTAGCTCCTCTGATCTTGACACGTTAACATCGGGTGTGGGTCCACCGTACGTGAACGTGTACAGATCGTGGATGTGCGCTTGATTCCACTATTTATTACGTAGCCCCTTACTTTCGTACGTCTTGGGCCGCCCGATTAAATAAAGACTGGGACATACTCCAAATTAATTTTGTACTCCACACCATACACCTGCTCCTGCTTGTATATTGTACAATCTCTCATGCATATAATTTCATCTCAGATTTCTCATGCATATTGTATCATTTAGAAAACGAATTCAGTTTTAAAAAAGAGGACTTCCATTTAAATCCTTTAATTTTATAATTTATTAACTAAAATTTTAACTAAATTTTAATAATATTGTAACAATTTTATGTTACATAATATTGATCTATTATTTTTTATTTTTTTCACACATATCAAGCGTCAAGCGATTGATGGCCATTTTAGAGTGTTCAGCAGTGCATTTTTACTTTTTCGTCAAACCCTGATTTATCGAGAGCCCAAAATCTCGGAGTTAAAACCTAACATGCAGCTTCCACAAATCTCATTATATATCCTAAGAAGGTATGAGATTAACTCGTACCCTATACCCCCAAAAAATAAAAAAAATAATAACATATTTATTTGACAAGACAATGATCAAAAGACTTTATTTAAAAAAAAAATTATTTAATTTTTTTTTAATAAAAAATATTAAAATGATTAAACTGTAATTTTTCCTAAAAAATAATTAATACAACCTTATTGTTTGCATGGTACAATGTTTGTCATTATTCATTAGAATGTACACTATGGTCTATGGATTCTTGGATGTATTTTCTTTTGATGTAAATTATTACTAACCCCCTATTTAGAACTATGTTCTCTCATAACCCCCACACTAAATCAACCTCTCCCAAAACCCCCTATTATAAACTTAACCTCTCTCAAAACCCCCTAGTCAACCTATACCCAGCTAGATTTGACCCCCTCTATTTTGAAAATTTCGATTATAACCCTTGGCTAGGTTCATTTCTCATTTTCACTCTCTTCCCTGCTAGCGAGAACTCACCTTCGCCGCCTCTGTCACCGGCGCGTGGCAGCGCGTCCGGCGGCGGATGAAGGTGGTTTTTGGCCCGTTGAACTCACCTCTCTCCTCTCTCTTCCCTTGGTATTCGTTTCACCCAGAAACACCCCGAACATAAAACCCAGCCCGCATACAATGGGTTAACGCCAACGGCTCTTGCCGTTTCCGGCGACTTCGCGGCCCAACTCCGGCTCAAAATTCTTCCTCTCGTCGAGCTCGTCACGATGGTGTGCTTCGATCATCGATCCATCTTAGTTCTCGCGTCACGTCGAACCCATGATGATGGTTCGCATCGTTGGCTTCTCCGGTTGTTCTCGGGCCGATTCCGGTGGTGTTTTCCGTCGATCTAGGTATCAATCTTTGACCCCTCGACTTGCTCTTGCTATTGGTTGGGTTGTTTTTACTCAAATCTTGGTTTTCAGGTTGGGCTGCTGCTGTCACCGCTAGATCTGCCACTTGTGGCGGCGGGTTGGGTGTTTTTTTTCATTGTTCAGCCTCCTCTGAATCCTAAAAGCTCAATTTGAGGTCAGAGAATATTTTTGGGTGAGTTCTGTGATTTTATGTGTGTTGATTGGGGCTGGGTAGCCACCGTGCGTGGTGGTCACCGCCCGACTCGGCCGTTGAACGAACAATTTTGTGAACCTTGTTTGATTTGTTGAACTGTCTGGTCTTAAAAAGTTACCTCGGCGATTGAAAAGTGCAACTGAATTTAGTAAATTTAGTTTCAGTTTCTAGCTTAATTAGTGCAGTTGTGTAAATTCAATTTCAGTTCTAGAAAATTCAATTTCACTTCCTGAAAATTCAGTTTCACATATAACAGTAGTTGGATAGGGAACTTTAAGCCTACATTTATTGATTAAACAGTTTCAGTTCGTGAAACATGACTTTTAAATGAATTTTGAATGAAATTATGGTTCTGAAATATGATGAATCAAATTTGCAGGTAGAAACAGATCGAGGCAGTGGCGACTGTCGTGTACTCGTCGCGCGTGAGGTGATCGGACGACGTTGTCTAGGGTTTCAGTTTCACTAAATTCAATTTCACTGAATTCAGTTTCAGTGCATTCAGTGAACTGAATTTGAATTTAATGAATGCAATAAAACTGAATTCACTGAAATTGAATTCAGACTGAAACTGAATTCAGTCTATAGTGAAACACTGAATTGATATAATTGTTATTTTTTGTCAAGTAAAGGTATAACTGTTTTAGTGAAGTGCAATTGTTTTAGTGAAGGTGTAATTGTTTTTTAATTAAGGTGTAATTGCATTTTAGTCAATGTGTAATTGTTTCATCACTTAATTCAGTTTCAGTAAGTGAATTCATAACTGAATTCTTCAATTCAGTGTAACTGAATTTCTGAAATTCAGTTTCAGTGTAATTGAATTCTTGAAATTTAGTTTTAGTGTAATGAAATTCAATTTCAGTGTTTGATTTTAGTTTTAGCGAAATATTGAGTTTTAGCAAAAACTTCAATTCCAGAAAAAAAAAAAAAAAAAAAAAACAATTTCACCAAAATTCAATTACAGTGATGTCAGCGTGTGTCAGCGCGCGTCAGCATGCGTCAGAAATGTAATTTAGGATTATAAGTTACAGGAGGTTTTGAAAGAGTTTCTAGATGGGTGGGGGTTTAGGCAAATGTTTTTGGTGATTAGAGGGTTTAAAATTACGGACTATTTTCTTTTGTTGTTGTTTAAGAGCGTCATTTTCGAGTGTTCAATAGTGTATTTTTACTTTTTCGTCAAGCCTTGATTTATCAAAAGCCCAAAATCTCAGAGTTAAAACCTAACATGCAGCTTCCACAAACCTCATTATATATCCTAGGAAGGTATGAGATTAACTCGTACCCTATACCCTCAAAAAATAATGACATATTTCTTTGATAAGACAATGATCAAAAGACTTTATTTAAAAAAAAATCATTTAGTTTTTTTTTAAATAAAAAATATTAAAATGATTAAACTTAATTTTTCCTAAAAAATAATTAATATAATGTTTGCATGGTACAATGTTTGTCATTATTCATTAGAATGTACACTATGGTCTATGGGTTCTTGGATGTATTTTCTTTTGTTGTTGTTTAAGGGCGTTAATTATAAGCTTATTCAAAGATTTTTGACACTCTTAGAAGTACAAAGTATCGGTCAAATGATTTTTTTTTAACTACAATATTGGAGAACTCTCTAATCTCTTCTCCTACATACAAAAAAAGAGAGACTACAAAGTACAAGAGGGCAGTGCAAATAACACACATTTTCTTGTGAAATAGGATAGTTTTATATAACTTTTGTTTTCCGGATGAGTAACTCTCTTTGTAATGTTTAAAAATAGTGGGAATAGTAATAATGAAATAATTTTATTGTGTCATTCCAATTTGTTGTGCAAAAATGGCGATGAAGGAAATTGGAGAGACCACACTCTTTATAACCACTAAGTAAAGTAACGCTTTATTTTTTCGATGTGAGATTTTTGGTGTTACTTAAGCCTAACACGTAAACAATTAATATTAACTGACGTGATATAACATATTATGATATCATAAAAAAAATATGTGATGTGGTATAACACGCATACTATATATGGGAATATAATATCATACTCATTTTCAACTTCTCATCCATCTAGGTCAAAACAGACTTGTACCTTATGGTTTTAGAATGCCTTTAGGCTCTAGCACCTAATCAAATCTTTGTCAAATTCTACTTTCTTCACATAAAAACCCAATAAGAAAAGGAGGTTTGAAACAAATTTGTTCCATATCTTTTGGCAAGTATTGTCACTTACAGATTCCCTTCTGCATGTTTTCCTTGACTCCAAACAAAACTTTAGAAAAGCATAAGGATTCCAATGGGGGTGGTAGATATATATCTAGGCGCTTTGAGCCATTTTAAGGTTGGTTTCAACATCAGACCAACCCCATCTTACCAAGAAAATTGATTGAAAATGGATGGTGCCTTCAATCAATCTAGAATGCCCACAAGCAATTCCACTTTAGGCACTTCCTAGCGCAGTAAATCTACCATTGTCACCATATGAGGTCCCATAAAGTAATGTCACACAAAAAAAGTGGTGTGCTGCTGAGCGTTAGTCATGTTCACATACTAAAATCAATGTGTAGTCTTACTCATTTGTCTCTCTACCGATTGCCTAAATAAAAGATAAAAATAAACAGGTCATATCTATATACATATGGCTATAAATGTGTAATCACTAGGACATGTAAACAAAATAATATGATTTCTTGTAACCAAAAAACAAAAAATATGACTTCTCTATTAGCTAATTATTTATTTATGCTCAATTTAGTGTTTTTTGCGATTGTCTTTGTTGAGTTATATCAACCTTACACAACAGCCATATCCCACATTAGAGAAAACCCCTTTTGGAAACTTAAGCTCACTGAAATTTCATGAATGAAAAATTTTCAGCCAAGAACCCGATATCCTAATATACACCTTGGAGACTGTTCAAACTTTACGTTGAATGAAATCAGATCAAAATCAATTCAATTTTCCATCAATCCAGCTGGTTTCTCAAAATTCAAAAGACCTGTCAAAGGCTAAAGTTGATTAATCTGCTTTGGTTGAATATGAGAACACAACTTGATGGTTGTAATCATGATGCATGCATAAAAGAGGGCATGATGGACGGTTCAGAGGACATTGATTAACAGATCATGAGATGTTGGCTTTGAGGGACGCTTCAAAACATTGACGTGATGTTTGATTAGGAAATCGATTTGAAATGGCAATGGCATTGTGTTTGATTTGATTCAATTGATTGGAGACCATCATCAGATTCATGACCTTTTGTTTCTTTTTCTCTTTTTGGGATCAGATGACGAGCAACGTATTAAGAAGGTCCATGTCTAGGGGTCTCAATGGGCTACGTTGGTTCAGGTTTGAGTCCAGCCCTAGCTACGAAATTGAATGGGCTTTGGGCCTGGTATTATTATCCCAAGCTGGCCCTACCTAGAGTGGCACTATTGCCACCCCATCCCTATTTGTCCACCTACCTTATTTTTACACCCCCACAAAATTTTGTTAAAAAACAAATTTATTCATCACACCCTCCATTATTTCCAAACTGCCCTTATCCCTTCCTCCTCCTTCACCTTCTCGGCTTCTCCTTTCCTTTTTCCTATCCTTTATAAACTATGATTCACCTTTTAAAAAGAATAGAAAATATTTTCTCTTCAAAATAATTATCCAATCAAATTGGATAAAACAGGTAGTACTCAATTTCAATTGAACTTCTAAATCATCCTAAATCAATGAAAAGATAAATATTCTTGTTAAAGTTGGTAGGCAATTGGTATAGTGATTAGAAGTTCATCTATAAGTGATTCTTACAAATTTGTAAAAGAAAGTGTTGAAAGTGGTGGATCCATGTTTCTATATTTTTAGCACTTGTGTTTTATTTGTGTCTTACTATGGTAGCTTTAGATTTTAATTTTTAATTTTTGTTATATTAGTATACCCTTTTTAGTAAATTTATAAAAAAGGAAAATTATAATCAAATTTTTAAAAAAAGAGAGATGAGGAAATAAGACAAGTGGGGAATAACATCACTCCCCTACCTATATTAATATGGAAAAATTAAAGTTGAGTTTTTCTAACATTTCTTATTTAGAAAAAAACCATATGGCTAAAATTAAAGTTTAATCCTTTAAACTCAAAACCTCAAATATATGGATATTTACTCTTAACTAATATAATTACAAACTCCCACATCGAATACTCTTCTTTACATATGAATGTTCTTATCCTCTTCATCATGGATGACAACATTGTGATTTCCTAATCAATTTAAAATTAAAATTAATTCAGAATTGTATGGTCAACACAACTAATATTAGATTCATAAAAACACAATTGATCAATTTAGAATTTAATATGAATCTCACCTTTATATGATATGCAGTACGTTGATAAAGATGATAAATTTGTTACATGTAACATTACTCTTACTATATGGTATAATACTATTCTTAAGAAAACTCATTTGGTAAACACAAGAAGTATCAAACATACTTTTATATTTTTATTTGAGAGGTGAATGTAATTTACTTAACATACTTTTCTCTTTATAAAACAAACTTGACCATGCATTTAAAAATTAACTAGTCCTTTAGCAAGAGCGCCAATTGATTTTTATATACAGAATTTTATCCCGGTCTTATCGGTTACCCGACTCGCAACCAACCCACAATAATTGGATCGGTTGGTGGTGGTTGAAAATAGATAAACTCAGTTGATCGGGTGAGTTGGTTTTTTGGCCGATATAAGCTCGATCCGACTCATTCCCAACCCTAGGAATAATAGTAAAATAGTTTTATAAAAATAAAAAAAATTAAATTAAAAAACTGTTATCAAATCCAAAAGAAGAGCCACATGTTTCGTTTCGTTTCGTTTGTATTGAACTCTTCCTAACTATTGCCGTTAACCGCTTGCCGCCAAAAAGTGACTTGCTCATCCTCCTTCAGTCCTTCTCCCTCACTACAGGTAAAGAGAAAAAAATTTCGTCTTTTACTCTGCAAAATAAATACAGACTAATTTTGCTGTTTGCTTGCAGGAGGAAAATCTGAGACCCAACCCAACCCACTTGCATAAAGATGTAATTTCACTCTCGAGTCTCATCTCCGCCGCTGAAAATTGCATGTGGGTATGGATAGAATTATGGGTTGTACTCACTTTCAGTATTTTGATCATTCATTATGTTACTGGATGGATGATGCTTGTTTTTATCTCCTCAGGCTCCAAAGCTCAGTTATTCATTGAGAGATAGTCATCGTCAAATGGGAACTTCGAGATTATAAAAATGGTGCCTAATCTTTAGGAGCTTAATGCAACCATGACCCATCAAGAGTAGAGGTATTTTTACCTGAACTCATGTTCTCTCTTACATGTTGGTTTAATTTTGATTTTTTCTGAATGTGTCTTGATCAATTTTCGGTTTTTATTTGAAAATTCTGCTTTTGGGGATGGACTAAACTTCAACCAAAAAGCTCTATGAATGCAAAAGGTATATGTTGATGCACAAATTTAAATCGGAGGTACACTCAACAAACACACAATGAACACGAGATGTATAGTGGTTCATCACGATCCATGTGATCGGGCTACGTCCACTTAAGTCTTTTGGGTTCTCATTATGAATAAATGTGTTACATTATTCAAAGAGAGCATGAAAGCTCTAGAGAGAAAATGAGAGCTAATTCTAAAGATGAGAGAAAGAGGAGATCGGACAGATTCTTTTCTATATGGGTAAAGGTCGCTATTTATAGATAGAGGATAGGAAGCTCTTCCCTTACCATTGCTCAAGTGTGGGACTTTTACATAAGTAAGGTCCAATACAATATAGAGGTCCAATACAACATAAAAGCTAGCCCAATATAGTATGAAGGCCCAAATTCACACTCTTAAAGGTCCCAACCTTGCTGCGGTCGGTGGGTGTTCATTTCCTTGTCAAGATTAGTTCTGCTCGGTGCACATATATGTATTAAGTTAGTATCAACAGTATACAATTCAGTGGTTCATTTCATCATAGCCGGCCTGGTAAATTTGTTGATGCTCTTTCTCGACGTATTCTTTGAATGAAAATTTATTATAAGTGGAACACAGTTGTACTATCAAAGTGGTGTGTGAATAATTATTTTTTAGATATCTTGATTTTGTAGAGAGTTCATAAGTGGGTCACTCATCATAGGACCACTCTAAACAACATTTCGATGATGTATAATGTAAGTTTACAAATATTTGCAACACAAATACAAAAACGTCATCAAGCATATCAATTTAATAAATACATTACAAAAATAAAATACAAAAATTTTTGGACACAGGTTTATCAAAATTAATAAATTAGGCGAAGTGATGCTGATGGATAAGAATTTGTTGTAGAATATGCCGTGAACTGTGAGGAATTGGTGCTATAACAATTGGCTGAAGGCAACCAGTAGTTTATGTAGACAACATTGAGAGTTGTGGTAGTGGGGTAGGAAAGGTGGCCATTGGCATCTTTGATGGGAGACTTGGAAGTTAAAGCACTTGAATTGCTTGTTGTATTGAAGGTCTGCTTTTGTAATCTGGATGTGCACACTACAGCCCAACAATCATCAAGCATTTTAACCTAATACCGAACACAAAATAGTACAGAACTGAAACATAAATTACTAAAAACTTTATTTACTGGTATATCATAATAATTAGATTAGACTTGTTGTGTGTACACAAGTGATGCAGATGGAGAAGAATTTGATGCAGAAGATATGGTGAACTGAGAAGAATTGGTGCTGTAACCATGGCCTGAAGACTCGGTTTGACCTCTTTCAAAACCAGTAGTATCACTGGACAAGATTGAGAATGATAGTGGAGGAGCAAAATAGGTTGCCACTGGCATCTTTGATGGGAGAATGGGCAATGGAACTTCCAAGTTAAGTACTTGAATTGCTTGTTGTATCAAAGGCCTGACATTATAATCTGGGTGAGCACACCACAACCCAACAATCATCAAGCATTCCATTTGTTTCTCATTAAAATCTCCGCACAGTTTTGGATCGGCTGCTTCGAGGACTTTCCCTTCTCCATAAAGCTTCCAAACCCACTCCACCATGTTAATTTGACTGCTATCAAGCTTGGGATCGACCGGTTTTCGACCACAGGCTATCTCCAAAGCCACAATTCCAAAGCTATAGACATCTGATTCTTTGCTAGCCTTTCCTGTAGTGACACATTCAGGAGCCATGTAGCCCATGGTTCCAGCCAGAACCGTTGTTTGTGATTGTTTTCCATGATCCACAAGCCGAGCTAACCCGAAATCCCCAAGTTTCGCGTTGAAATTCGAGTCCAACATAACATTGCTGGCTTTGATATCCCTGTGCAGCACACATTGCTCCCATTCTTGGTGTAGATAGAACAACCCAGAGGCCAAGCCTTGAGCAATTCTGTATCTTGCCTCCCAAACTAACAAGCTTTTTGCTTTGAATAGATGGGAATCTAAGCTGCCGTTGGGCATGAACTCGTAAACAAGTAGGAGTTCTCCTTTTTCATGGCACCAACCGATGAGTTGCACCAGATTCCTGTGCCTAAGTCGACTGATGATCCTTACTTCTGCAGCATACTCCTTCATCCCTTGTTTAGACCTACTTGATATCCTCTTGACAGCAACATATGAGTTCAACTCTTTTATGAAGCCTCTATAAACCCCACCAAACCCTCCCTCTCCAAGCTTCTCTGCCTCTGGAAAATTACTCGTCGATCGAGCCAATTTTCTGTAGGAAAACTTCCTGGGGCCTGTCCCCTTTTCAAATTCCTCATCGATGGAGTCATTAACCATTGGATCTTCATCGCTACTATCCCCTGTTTCCTTCTTCTTCCAAAAGATGAACCAAACCAATCCCACCATACCAATCAAGATTACACATCCACCAACACCCAGCCCAACTGCTAGTCCTGTATTGCCACTTCCTGAGTTGGGTTTAACACTGGTGCTTGGCGGAGGAACTACTGATGTGGTGGTTGTTGAATTCTCATCACGCAGTGAAGGTGAATTAAAACTCCATGAGTTGATCTTGTGCAGAGCAGTCAGAGCACCTGTTGCAGCTGAGAACCCAACAATGACCAAATCCGGCAGGTACTGAATCAGATCCACATTGTAATCAAGATAACTCATCACTCGGACACCATTCACATAAGTAGTGAAGGCAACGCTAAGATTTTTTGAGCTAGAATCATAACTGATCCGAGCACTATTTATTTGTCCATCAGTAATACTACCATTCCAAAGCTTTGTATTATTAGACTTGAGAGAATTTATGTCAATACCGACGTGATCACCAGCAGGATCTGCGGATAGCCAGTCGTTCTGGAAGATATCAAACTCCACCGCGACAAACGGGTACGTCGACATGTTTCCATTTGCAACGGGGAGGCCAAGGTTGCCACCACTTCCTAGTGTGCTGTTGAGTAAGGACCCGTTTGGCGCCAGGAAGAAGGCGAGCCCGTCAGCATAGGGGGTTTTGTGTTGGGAATCGATTACAAATGTGAAATTAGTGGTGAAATCAGCGAGTTTACCTGTGGATTTTTGGCGGAGGAGGAAGGGTGTGTTGTAGGTGGCTCGGCCAACGCTACCATCTTGGACATCGTCTGCAGCGCTCTTGGTGAGTCGGAGGAATTGGCTATCAACATAAGCATCTCCCTCTCGGAGTAGAGAGTTCTCTATACTGTTGTTAAAGCTGGGGAAGTTGAAGGTTAATGGAGTTGCTGAAGGGTTTAATAGAAACAAGACAAGAAGAATGAATTGAAGCTTCGGTGAATGCCGGCGCACCGTGACAACCATTTCTACTCTCTTGTATTGTGGACTTTCTGAGAGAGTTGGTAAGCTTACAGACCAAATTGTCATCTAAAAATAGAGCAGACTACTGCAGAGTGCAGACTTGGTTTTTAAAAGTGCTTTGGTCAGCTTGTTTACCAATTCAAACCCAAATAATTATAGTTGGAGGACTTGATCAAACCTCCAACCAATTGACTTTTGAGTTTCACATTATATATGTGCAGTATCTGCAGGCCGGCTGTCCTTGTATATATACGAGTGATTCAATTTCAGTTCAATAAATTTTCACTTGAGAAGGCTGGAAATGGAAATGGTTAAGGTTCAGAATGCATGTGGTTAAGATTCAGAATGGAGAGTTGGATTTTTCTGCTAATCTATTCATTTCCTACACATTTGGCAGTTTCTGCTTCTATTTCTTTTTGGTCCAATTAGACATTTAGTAGTTTCTACTTCTAGAAGTATATATTTATATATAAATGATAAATTATAGAACTGAATCGAAAACAGGTAAGCTTCCAATTTACCCATGGAGAATGGCTTAAACATATAATATAAAAAGAGTTTTGCTCACTAAGTTCTTGGTTGGCTTAAGAGTAACTTCAATGGCTATGGTATAGGAAAAGGCAAACTGATTTTACTGTGCCATGTCATCTTTTCAGCCTCCCCCAACGAATGCTATTCTAAGAGCATCTTTAACAGACTCGGCAAAAATCTTCAACTGCATAATTAATTGTCTCACCTTGGATAAATTATCTCCAATAGTATCTGTAAATGGACTTGTTAAAATAAGGATCAAAAGTCAGTTTGTCAGTTTTTACGAGTAAATTTAAATCTTAAAATATTTATTAAAATATTAATTTGGCTCTTTAAATTTTAATAAAATTTTAATTTTGTCTAAATAAGAAAAAGATAAAAAAATAATAAATTAATAAAATTAAAGAGTCTAATGAAATTCACAATTTTAAAATAAAAAATTTGACTCTTTAAATTGCCACATAAATCAATAAAATAAGATTTAAAAAATCAAATTTGAGGAAGCAATTTTTGACTTACCTCCCGAGCACGTAAAGATTGCTCAAAAGTAAACAACATGGATCAATGAATATTAAATAAATAAAAATATAATCAAATACTTTTTTTGCAGCCACCTGTTTGGCTGTTTCCTGTTGTAACTATTAAAGCATATTGATTTTTAAAACGTATATATGCATAATAAAATAATAAGTCCTATAATCATTTGCTGTACGTGTCGGAGTGAGAAACTTTTAAGATGGAAAATTTTTTATGTACAAGGGTCACATCTGCGTAGGTTACATTTTGCTTTGAACGTCTGGCTCATGCTTGGAGATGCTGTAGAGCATGTAAAATGGCTTTTTGCAATATGCTATATTATATTATATGTTATATTTAGCATGATTTTTAATATTTAGCAATAACTTTTGTGTTTTTTATTTTAAAGGCACATAAGCTGTAGCTATATGTTAGTATGTTTATATTTTTAATATATTTATATATAAAGAAGTACTCTAAAACTAACTAGTTAGCAAGTTAGTACGAATCTAACCATGCTTTTGGGACCACCACATAACTAATCTGATAATCCGAACCGTCAATTATTGAGGTCATACTTCAAAGATCATCATTACAAAAAATCAATTAAATCAGAAATCATTTAGTCATCTAATTGAGATCAAATAAATAGACAATCAGTGTTTTCGATAAAAACATATAAATAGTTGTTGTTATAATCAAATGACTAAATGATTTCAGATTTTAAAGATTTTTTACATGAATAATCTTTGAAGTAGGGCCTAAAAAATAGACGGTTCAGATTTAGAGATTACATTGTGCGGTGGGCCCAACATGGTGGTTAGCTTTGTATTAACTTACTAACTAATTAGTTTTAGAGCATTCTTGTTTATACAGGCTCCTTCTGTTGAGGTATACCTCAACTTATTTATGTTGAGGTATGACCTTGTTGGAGCCCACACGAGTCGTTTTGTGTCGATCCGAACCGTTCGCAAGGATAATCTTCATTGATAGATCATCCTTGTAAAAAATTAGCCCAATCGGAAATCATTTGCCTATCTAACTTTGATAAAACAAATAGACGGTTTCATCGAAAATATTTGGTTCGTCCATTTATTTGATCAAAGTTAGATAGGCAAATGATTTCCGATTTGGCTAATTTTTTGCAAGGATGATCTATTTAGGGAGATGTAAAAAATGAACGGTTCGGATTGACACAAAAAGACTCGTGTACGCCCCAACAGGGTATACCTCAACATAAATAAGTTGAGGTATACCTCAACAGAAGGAGCCTGATATATATATCCTTATAAATTAAATTTAATATATTAAATTATTTTAATAATTATATCATTGTAAATATTTTAATAAGATATTTAATATGGGCCTAATATTAAATATATTTAAATATTATTAGTTTAATACCCAAATTAATATTTTAGTATTTTTCATGTCAAAGTCAAATTTACAAATTGTAAAATTTGAATACATGGCCAATTAACTCATGATAGTTGCCCATCCTCATGCCTCTTATTGCAACCTTTTCCATCCATGTGAATATCATTTCCTCTCTCTCCTCGTGGGACCCAACACTTTTTCAATCAATCACTTTCTTTCACTTAGTTTTTATTTTTTCTTTACCCATACTTTTTAGATGGTGGGTCCACTTTTTAGATAAAGGTTTTTATTATTTTAGGTACGACCCATTCAAGATGGAGTACATCTTTTAATTACATTCCCTTGACGCAAGGGAACACCCTTTAATTCCAAATATAATGAAACTAACAGATCACTTTGTGAGTGTTTGGATTTCCAATAGGTAAAAGACCCATTGAAATGAAATTTATTTGTGATTGCGGTTGCACCCGTATTTTAGGTTGTCTACGTACCCATTGCAGGATCAAACCACACGTAGTTCCAAGGTTTTAGGATTTAAATGGGTGGATGACCCACTCAAAAGATTTGTGTAATTTGGGTAGGGTTTAGAGCCCTTGGATTTGATTTGAGAAATTAATTTAGAGACTTTTGTGTATAGAACTAATTTCAGGAGAATTTGGACGAATTTGATTTGGTGCGAAATTAATTCAAAGAAACTTGTATGAATTAATTCCTAAGGAAATTTAGAAAATTTTGTGAAAGCGGTTGAGTGTGAATTTCGCTCACATTGCCTACGTACCCATGATGGGATTAAACCGGACGTAGTTCGGTAAAGAATTTAACTTGGTTGGCTTTGTGCCACTTTGGGGTTGAATTTAGAATTTGGATTTGAGAAATTTGGTTTTGTACCAATTTGAGAGGGATGGTTTTGTACCATTTGAGAGTTGAGTTTGAGATTTGGGATAGAAGAGAATGTGCTCATTAATATTTTCGTATCATGTATTTTTTAAATGACATACTTTTATTTATTAATGGACAAATATGAATTTAGTTATATGCCCACTAATATTTTGTATCAATTATTTATTAATTGACACATACTATATTTTTTAATGGGCATAAAGATTTGAGAAAGGTCCATTGGAATTTAATTAATTTTATACCATTTAATTTTTCAAATTGGCATGTTAATGGGCAAATTAACTTTAGACAAGCTCATTAAATTTGGTCGATGCACTTTGAATGAGCTCTTGGCCTTGCAGGTGGGTCTAAGTCCAGTAGCTTTCTGACTTAGTTGGCCTGATGGATTAAGAACACCCTTGTTAACCAAACAAGCCATGACAACCCATTTGTTCTTCAAGTCAACAAATCAGCAAGCCACTTTCATCGATCACTTTTATTTTTGGTTTAGCAACCCTCCGCAACCTGTAGCTTGCTCTGACAATTTTGGGACTAAGACCAACTCGATTAAACTTGTGAGTCAGCAAATGTTCGCTAATTTTTGTTTTGTCTTTCATGTGATGTTGGCCTCCGTTGCAGACCTTGCCTTCTCTTGGTCTCTAACTTGCAGCCATGCCCAAATAACAATCTTGTATACACGGGCCAGCAAAGTGAGATATATATTTTATTTACTTTGCTCTTATAGGTGAAAGCCTCCATTCATTTTGATTTGTAAATGATGTGCATAGAGCAAGAAGGCCTTGGCTTTTCTCTTTTTTGTCTTCCTCACTTGATTAATTTAAAGGGAAAATAAAAGAGCCTTGTTTTCTTTGTTGGCTCACGGCCGAGAAGGATTTTTGTTGTTGCTGCCATCAACTTTGAGCTTATGCCCTTGAGCATGATATTTTGTTGATGATAATTATATTAACTTTTGGGTAGAAATTTTGGTGATTCAACAATTTGTGAAGACTACAATGTGATTTTAACGATCGGAACCGTTCATTCTATTCGTTTATACTGGAAGATCATCCCTGCAAAAAATCGGCTAAATCGGAATTCATCTCATACTTCGATTCGTATTACAAAATTTACAATCGTTCATAAGTTCAACCACCGTTACTTAACTTCTACATCTCCGATTGAGCTAATTTTTTGCATAGATGATCCTTAAGTGAGGCACTAAGGAATGATCGGTTCGGATCGTTAAAAACACAATACAAAAGTGATCTTCTACATACAAATACACTTGAAGAGTATAATTATATTAACTTTTGGGTAGAAATTTTGGTGATTCAACAATTTGTGAAGACTACAATGTGATTTCAACGATCGGAACCGTTCATTCTATTCGTTTATACTGGAAGATCATCCCTGCAAAAAATCGGCTAAATCGGAATTCATTTTATACTTCGATTCGTATTAGAAAATTTACAATCGTTCATAAGTTCGACCACCGTTACCTAACTTCTACATCTCCGATTGAGCTAATTTTTTGCATGGATGATCCTTAAGTGGGGAATTAAAAAATGAATGGTTATGATCTTTGGAAATACAATCGTATAGTATGCTATTACATATATAAAATTGTAAACAAAAAAATATTCTTACTTTGGGCGAGGAACTACAAATTTCGTCGCCCAAAGTGATCTTGGGCGAGGAACCTAAAATTTCGTCGCCCAAAGACACTTTAGGCGACGAATTGTGAGATTCCTCGCCCAAACCATTATTACAAAACAGGATGATCCTTTGGGTGACGAAAATATTTCCTCGCCCAAACATAGTTTGGGCGACGAACATAATTTCGTCACCCAAAGTGTCTTTGGGCGACGAAATGTATATTCCTCGCCCAAACTATGTTTGGGCGAGGAAATATTTTGTCACCCAAAGTAAGTTTGGGCGACAAATTTTCGTGTTCCTCGCCCAAAGGCACTTTGGGCGACGAACATATATATTCCTCGCCCAATGTATTTCCCAATTAATTGTTTGTTGTTAATGTTTAGGCGACGAACCCATTTCGTCGCCCAAACCTTTATGATTTTGAGCGACAAATTTTCTTGTTCGTCGCCCTAAATTTCTTTGGGCGACGAATATGTGTTCGTCGCCCAAAGTTTGGTCGCCCAAATATATTTTTCTTGTAGTGTGCCTCTGTTGTTGATGCACTCGGGCATCATTTGGGTCCATTTTTTGATGTCCGTAGCCACCAATTTGGGATTCGGTCGAATCCATTTTTTTTTGCGGATTCAGCCGAATCCATTTTTTTAAAAGGGTGGTTTTAGCCGAAACCAAATTTTGGAAGAGAAAAGATTCAGCCGAATCCATTATTTGAAGCTCATGATAGTTTCAGCTGAAACCAATTTTTTTAGAGAGCAAGGATTCAGCCGAATCCAAATATTTGACATTTGAGAGATCCATCTTGAGAGGATTCTAAACGAATCCAAAAGCCGTCTTGAGGGGATTCTAAACGAATCCAAAGGCCGTCTTGAGAGGATTCTAAACGAATCCAAAGGCTTGATTCAACACGCCATTGGAGGAGAATTTTGGTTGAATCCCAAAATAGAGATGAAATGAATGGCATAGAATGACAGCTACCTGTAATGTTTGTTCTGGCGACTGCACTTTTGCTTTCTACACCTCCCTTTCCTCAGCCTTTTGGCGTCCTCTCTCTTTTTTCTGAAGTTGCTCACCTCATTTTATAGGCAACATGGGACGCTAAGAGATGAGGATGTGATGAGATAACTCATTTGAAATCAAACTGATCTTATCAGAGATTGATAATCTTCAGTTCAAAGTTGATAATTATCTCCGAATTATCCTTTATCATAAAAGTCCCATATTTATCAACTTCATGCATTTCAAAATGTGAAGCTGATGCACAGTTTTTCTTTTATCCAACTTGGCACCAGACACCTATCTGACGTGGGGCTCTATCCTTTTTTTTTTTTTTTGAATTTTTATGGTTCAACAATTTTTAAAATTTTAACTAAATTTTAATAATATTGTAACCATTTTATGTTACATAATATTAGTCTATTATTTTTTATTTTTTTCACACATATCAGGCGTCAAGCGGTCGACGGACATTTTCAAGTGTTCAGCAGTACATTTTTACTTTTTCGTCAAGCCCTGATTTATTGAGAGCGCAAAATCTCAGAGTTAAAACCTAACATGCAGCTTCCACAAATCTCATTATATATCCTAGGAAAGTTTGAGATTAACTCGTACCCTATACCCTCCAAAAATAAAAAAATAATGACATATTTATTTGACAAGACAATGATCAAAAGACTTTATTTAAAAAAAAAATCATATAGTTTTTTTTTTAAATAAAAAATATTAAAATGATTAACTGTAATTTTTCCTAAAAAATAATTAATACAATGTTATTGTTTGCATGGTACAATGTTTGTCATTATTCATTAGAATGTACACTATGGTCTATGGGTTCTTGGATGTATTTTCTTTTGTTGTTGTTTAAGAACGTCATTTTCGAGTGTTCAGCAGTGCATTTTTACTTTTTCGTCAAGCCCTGATTTATCGAGAGTCCAAAATCTCAGAAATAAAACCTAACATGCAGCTTCCACAAACCTCATTATATATCCTAAGAAGGTATGAGATTAACTCGTACCCTATACCCTCAAAAAATAAAAAAATAATGACATATTTCTTTGACAAGACAATGATCAAAAGACTTTATTAAAAAAAAAAAAATAATTTAGTTTTTTTAAATAAAAAATATTAAAATGATTAAACTGTAATTTTTCCTAAAAAATAATTAATACAACGTTATTGTTTGCATGGTACAATGTTTGTCATTATTCATTAGAATGAACACTATGGTCTATGGGTTCTTGGATGTATTTTCTTTTGTTGTTGTTTAAGAGCGTTAATTATATGCTTATTCAAAGATTTTTGACACTCTTAGAAGTACAAAGTATCTGTCAAATGATTTTTTTTTTAACTACAATATTGGAGAACTCTCAAATCTCTTCTCCTACATACAAAAAAAGAGAGACTACAAAGTACAAGAGGGCAGTGCAAATAACACACATTTTCATGTGAAATAGGATAGTTTTATATAACTTTTGTTTTCCGGATGAGTAACTCTCTTTGTAATGTTTAAAAATAGTGGGAATAGTAATAATGAAATAATTTTATTGTGTCATTCCAATTTGTTGTGCAAAAATAGCGACGAAGGAAATTGGAGAGACCACACTCTTTATAACCACTAAGTAAAGTAATGCTTTATTTTTTCAATGTAAGATTTTTTGCGTTACTTAAGTCTAACACGTAAACAATTAATATTAACTGACGTGATATAACATATTATGATATCATAAAAAAATATGTGATGTGGTATAACACGCATACTCATTTTCAACTTCTCATCCATCTAGGTCAAAACAGACTTGTACCTTATGGTTTTAGAATGCCTTTAGGCTCTAGCACTTAATCAAATCTTTGTCAAATTATACTTTCTTCACATAAAAACCCAATGAGAAAAGGAGGTTTGAAACAAATTTGTTCCATATCTATTGGCATGAATTGTCACTTACAGATTCCCTTCTGCATGTTTTCCTTGACTCCAAACAAAACTTTAGAAAAGCATAAGGATTCCAATGGGGGTGGTAGATATATATCTAGGTGCTTTGAGCCATTTTAAGGTTGGTTTCAACATCAGACCAACCCCATCTTAGCAAGAAAATTGATTGAAAATGGATGGTGCATTCAATCAATCTAGAATGCCCACAAGCAATTCCACTTTAGGCACTTCCTAGCGCAGTAAATCTACCATTGTCACCATATGAGGTCCCATAAAGTAATGTCACACAAAAAAAGTGGTGTGCTGCTGAGCGTTAGTCATGTTCACATACTAAAATCAATGTGTAGTCTTACTAATTTGTCTCTCTACCGATTGCCTAAATAAAAGATAAAAATAAACAGGTCATATCTACATACATATGGCTATAAGTGTGTAATCACTAGGACATGTAAACAAAATAATATGATTTCTTGTAACCAAAAAACAAAAAATATGACTTCTCTATTAGCTAATTATTTATTTATGCTCAATTTAGTCTTTTTTGCGATTGTCTTTGTTGAGTTATATCAACCTTACACAACAGCCATATCCCACATTAGAGAAAACCCCTTTTGGAAACTTAAGCTCACTGAACTTTCATGGATGAAAAATTTTCAGCTAAGAACCCGATATCCTAATATACACCTTGGAGACTGTTCAAACTTTATGTTGAATGAAATCATATCAAAATCAATTCAATTTTCCATCAATCAAGCTGGTTTC
Source organism: Dryas octopetala (assembly GCF_963921425.1). Taxonomy (NCBI): domain Eukaryota; kingdom Viridiplantae; phylum Streptophyta; class Magnoliopsida; order Rosales; family Rosaceae; genus Dryas; species Dryas octopetala. Next base: position 12,487,029 of record NC_141366.1, on the reverse strand, counting down.
TCAAAATTCAAAAGACCTGTCAAAGCCTAAAGTTGATTAATCTGCTTTGGTTGAATATGAGAACACAACTTGATGGTTGTAATCATGATGCATGCATAAAAGAGGGCATGATGGACGGTTCAGAGGACATTGATTAACAGATCATGAGATGTTGGCTTTGAGGGACGCTTCAAAACATTGACGTGATGTTTGATTAGGAAATCGATTTGAAATGGCAATGGCATTGTGTTTGATTTGATTCAATTGATTGGAGACCATCATCAGATTCATGACCTTTTGTTTCTTTTTCTCTTTTTGGGATCAGATGATGAGCAACGTATCAAGGTCCATGTCGGGTCTCAATGGGCTACGTTGGGTCAGGTTTGAGTCCAGCCCTAGCTACGAAATTGAATGGGCTTTGGGCCTGGTATTATTATCCCAAGCTGGCCCTACCTAGAGTGGCACTATTGCCACCCCCATTCTTATTTGTCCACCTACCTTATTTTTACACCCCCACAAATTTTTTGTTAAAAAACAAATCTATTCATCACACCCTCCATTATTTCCAAACTGCCCTTATCCCTTCCTCCTCCTTCACCTTCTCGGCTTCTCCTTTCCTTTTTCTATCCTTTATAAACTATGATTCATCTCTTAAAAAGAATAGAAAAGATAGTCTCTTCAAAATAATTATCCAATCAAATTGGATAAAATAGGTAGTACTCAATTTTAATTGAACTTCTAAATCATCCTAAATCAATGAAAAGACAAATATTCTTATTAAAGTTGGTAGGCAATTGGTATAGTGATTAGAAGTTCATCTATGAAAGATTCTTACAAATTTGTAAAAGAAAGTGTTGAAAGTGGTGGATCCATGTTTCTATATTTTTAGCACTTGTGTTTTATTTGTGTCTTTCGAGGCAGCCATGGTAGCTTTAGATTTTAATTTTTAATTTTTTTTCTATTAGTATGCCCTTTTTAGTAAATTTATAAAAGAGGAAAATTATAATTAAATTTTTTAAAAAAGAGAGATGGGGAAATAAGACAAGTGGGGAATAACATCACTCCCGTACTATATTAATATGAAAAAATTAAAGTTTAGTTTTTCTAACATTTCTTATTTGGAAAAAAACCATATGGCTAAAATTAAAGTTTAATCCTTTGAACTCAAAACCTCAAATATATGGATATTTACTCTTAACTAATTCCCACATCGAATACTCTTCTTTACATATGAATGTTCTTATCCTCTTCATCATGGATGACAATATTGTGATTTCCTAATCAATTTAAAATTAAAATTAATTCAGAATTGTATGGTCAACACAACTAATATTAGATTCATAAAAACACAATTGATCAATTTAGAATTTAATATGAATCTCACCTTTATATGATATGTAGTACGTTGATAAAGATGATAAATTTGTTACAAGTAACATTACTCTCACTATATGGTATAATACTTTTCTTAAGAAAACTCATTTGGTAAACACAAGAAGTTTCAAACATACTTTTATATTTTTATTTGAGAGGTAAATGTAATTTACTTAACATACTTTTCTATTTATAAAACAAACTTGACCATGCATTTAAAAATTAACTAGTCCTTTAGCAAGAGCGGCAATTGATTTTTATATGCAGAATTTTATACCGGTCTTATCGGTTACCCGATTAGCAACCAACCCACAGTATCGGGTCGGTTGGTGGTGGTTGAAAATAGATAAACTCGGTTGGTTGGGTGAGTTGGTTGTTTGATCGATATAAGCTCGATCCGATTCATTCCCAACCCTAGGTAAAATAGTAAAATAGTTTTATAAAAATAAAAAAATTAAATTAGAAAACTGTTATCAAATCCAAAAGAAGAAGGTAAAATAGTAAAATAGTTTTATAAAAATAAAAAAATTAAATTAGAAAACTGTTATCAAATCCAAAAGAAGAGCCACATGTTTCGTTTCGTTTCGTTTGTATTGAACTCTTCCTAACTATTGCCGTTAACCGCTTGCCGCCACAAAGTGACTTGCTCATCCTCCTTCAGTCCTTCTCCCTCACTACAGGTAAAGAGAAAAAAATTTCGTCTTTTACTCTGCAAAATAAATACAGACTAATTTTGCTGTTTGCTTGCAGGAGGAAAATCTGAGACCCAACCCAACCCACTTGCATAAAGATGTAATTTCACTCTCAAGTCTCATCTCCGCCGCTGAAAATTGCATGTGGGTATGGATAGAATTATGGGTTGTACTCACTTTCAGTATTTTGATCATTCATTATGTTACTGGATGGATGATGCTTGTTTTTATCTCTTCAGGCTCCAAAGCTCAGTTATTCATTGAGAGATAGTCATCGTCAAATGGGAACTTCGAGATTATAAAAATGGTGCCTAATCTTTAGGAGCTTAATGCAACCATGACCCATCAAGAGTTGTGGTATTTTTACCTGAACTCATGTTCTCTCTTACATTTTTGTTTAATTTTGATTTTTTCTGAATGTGTCTTGATCAATTTTCGATTTTTATTTGAAAATTCTGCTTTTGGTTATGGACTAAACTTCAACCAAAAAGCTCTCTGAATGCAAAAGGTATATGTTGATGCACAAATTTAGATCGGTGGTAGACTCAACAAACACATAATGAACACAAGATGTATAGTGGTTCATTACGATCCATGTGATCGGGCTATGTCCACTTAAGTCTTTTGGGTTCTTATTATGAATAAATGTGTTACATTATACAAAGAAAGCATGAAAGCTCTAGAGAGAAAATGAGAGCTAAATCTAAAGATGAGAAAAAGAGGAGATCGGACAGATTCTTTTCTACTGGGTAAGAGTCCCTATTTATAGATAGAGGATAGGGAGCCATTTCCTAACAATTGCTCAAGTGTGGGACTTTTACATAAGTAAGACCCAACTAAGGTCCAATACAATATAGAGGTCCAATACAACATAAAAGCTAGCCCAATACAGCATGAAGGCCCAAATTCACACTCTTAAAGGTCCCGACCTTGCGGGCGGTGGGTGTTCATTTCCTTGTCAAGATTAGTTCTGCTCGGTGCACATATATGTATTAAGTTACTATCAACAGTATACAATTCAGTGGTTCATTTCATCATAGCCGGCCTGGTAAATTTTTTGATGCTCTTTCTCGACGTATTCTTTGATGAAAATTTATTATAAGTGGAACACAGTTGTACTATCAAAGTGGCGTGTGAATAATTATTTTTTAGATATCTTGATTTTATAGAGAGTTCATAAGTGGGTGACTCATCATAGGACCACTCTAAACAACATTTCGATGATGTATAATGTAAGTTTACAAATATTTGCAACACAAATACAAATTATACAACAACGTCATCAAGCATATCAATTTAATAAATACATTACAAAAATAAAATACAAAAATTTTTGGACACAGGTTTATCAAAATTAATAAATTAGGTGAAGTGATGCTGATGGATAAGAATTTGTTGTAGAATATGCCGTGAACTGTGAGGAATTGGTGCTATAACAATTGGCTGAAGGCAACCAGTAGTTTATGTAGACAACATTGAGAGTTGTAGTAGTGGGGTAGGAAAGGTGGCCATTGGCATCTTTGATGGGAGACTTGGAAGTTAAGCACTTGAATTGCTTGTTGTATTGAAGGTCTGCTATTGTAATCTGGATGTGCACACTACAGCCCAACAAAATAGTACAGAACTTAAACATAAATTACTAAAAAATTTATTTACTGGTATATCATAATAATTAGATTAGACTTGTTGTTTGTACAAAAGTGATGCAGATGGAGAAGAATTTGATGCAGAAGATGTGGTGAACTGAGAAGAATTGGTGCTGTAACCATGGCCTGAAGACTCGGTTTAACCTCTTTCAAAACCAGTAGTATCACTGGACAAGATTGAGAATGATACTGGAGGATCAAAATGTTAGTTTCACGTTGGTGACCCATTTACCCACTACATGTTTTTCATGTATGTTGGACTCCACAAATTAAGGAAGCCAGTAAACACATAATTGCTTTTAGATTAAAGTCCATGATGGGTGGTTTTCTAAATAGCACGTTCTTATCAGTTTCTGTGGCCCTTTACTCTCCTCTATAATAGACACAGACCCTTGAACATATTGTGTAACTTAACTATTAATTCCATCAGTAAAAGAAACAACATGTGTAAAGAGAGACAGAGAGTAGAAAAAGTCTCAGGATTAAGATTTGTCTAAGAAGTTTCAATCATCAGTCTCCATCAATTCTCAATGGCCAACAACGGTATGTAACTCTGATCTTAACTCCATTATCCTTAAGATATATTGTATTCAAATGTTGAAGTTCCGCATAATTTTATTCAATTGATTTACTCACAATTGGTATCAGAGCATGGTTATGAATCAATGTATCTTAGAATTATTTGATATTGGGTAGAACTTTAATTAACTAGAATTATTGTTGATCATTTTATTTGTTTCCAATACAAATTACTAGAATGATGTCGAAACTGTGAGTGGTTTCTTGTTCAGCATTTCATCTTGATCTCATTTTGATTAATAGTTTCATACTTTTATTTAAACTATTAGTGTTCTACGTGTTATACTTTTGAATGATATTGTATGACATTTATTAGAGAATATTGTTGGTTAATTTTGTGTTCATATGGTTTATTGTTTGATGGTCGCCAAAGTGACCCAAATTAGTAAGCTTCATGAATATTAAATTACATGAAAGATTAATCATTATAAAATGATATAAAAGACAATAATATTCTCGATGGCAGTCATAATTAGGAGATTGAGACTAACCCAAAGGAAGTCACTTTCAATTAATTATGAACTGGATGGAGTAATGTAATTTATGTAATTTAGTATGGTAGATTTGGATACCCAAAGGTAACATGTCTAACTATGTAAGTGACATAAAATACATTAGCCCTCTATAGGTGATAATTTTGCACCTATAAGAATATTAGACACTAGATATACTAAGGTTTCGCCCAAAGGAGTTATCATAGTGATATCAATTGTCTATATTTGATTAATATTAAAATTCTATGTTAAAGACTTTTGGCCTTAACATGAGCATTGATACTTTTTATTTCAGTGAATGTTCCCACTTCTTTGCATTCCCATGCATCTAGCATTCCGACCCTCAATGGGTCAAACTTTTCTGAATGGTATGAGCAGGTTCAATTCACGCTGGGTGTGTTAGATCTTGACATGGCTCTTTTGGTTGAAAGACCTAAAAAAGCTAATGATGATGCAGAACAGGTTTTGAAAGCCTGGGAGAGATCAAACAGACTCAGTCTTATGTTTATGAGGATGACTATTGCAAATAACATCAAGACATCCCTTCTTCAGACTGATAATGCAGTGGAATACTTAGCTGCTGTGAAAGAACGCTTTAAATCAGTTGATAAGTCACTTGCAGGCACACTCATGGCAGAATTAACTACTATGAAATATGATGGTAACAAGGGAGTTCAAGATCATATCCTTAATATGACTGACAAAGCTGCAAAACTTAGAGCTCTTGAAATGCAGGTGGATGAATCTTTTTTGGTGCAATTCATTCTCAACTCACTTCCTGCTCAGTTCGGCCCATTTGAGATCCACTATAACACTCACAAAGATAAGTGGAATTTGAATGAGCTGACTGGTATGTGTATTCAAGAGGAAGTGAGATTAAGGCAGGAAGGGCATCAAACTGTGCTGGCTGTAACTCAAGGAGGTTTTAAGAAAAGAGGAAAGAAATTTCCACCAATGAAAAGAAATGGACCTGGGGAAAGTAGCCAGGGCCATGGAAGTAACTTCATTGTCAAATGCTACTTCTGTGGCAAGAAAGGACATGTGAAGAAAGATTGCAACAACCGTAAGGCTTGGTTCGAAAAGAAAGGTATGAATACTTCTTTTGTATGTTATGAATCAAATCTTGCTGAAGTTCCTTCTAATACTTGGTGGATTGACTTTGGGGCCACAACTCACATAACAAATTCAATGCAGGGATACCTTATAAGCTGGAAACCGAAGGAAAGTAAAAGATTTGTCTATATGGGGAACCGTCTTAAAGCAGAAGTTGTAGCTGTTGGAACCTATTGCTTACTCCTTGAGACGGGTCATCAGATGGATCTTATGAACACTTTTTATGTACCTTCGATTTCTAGGAATTTAGTTTCTTTATCTACTTTGGATGTTGCTGGATATTCAGTTTTATTTGGTTGTAGAAAACTCAGTTTGATGTTTAATTCAATTATGGTTGGTTCTGGTATTTTATATGATGGTTTATATAAAATTTCTTTGAATCATGAGTTTGCACAATCTTTAGTAACCCTGCATTCAAATGTTGGTTTAAAACGTGGCCTAATTAATGAAAAATCTTTAATTTTGTGGCATAGAAGACTGGGGCATATCTCCAGGGATAGAATTGAGAGATTGGTGAAGAATGAAATTTTGAATGATCTAGACTTCACTGATTTTGAAGTGTGTGTGGATTGCATTAAGGGAAAGCAAACCAAACACACTAAGAAAGGTGCCACAAGAAGCACTGAGCTTTTTGAGATAATACATACAGATATTTGCGGACCACTGTTCATTCCATGTTTTACTAGAGAGAGGTACTTTATCACCTTCATAGATGATCTATCTCGTTATGGTTATGTATATCTAATACATGAAAAGTCTCAAGCCATTGACATCCTTAAGGTGTACATTACTGAGGTCGAGAGACAATTAGATAGAAAGGTTAAAATTGTGAGATCAGATAGAGGTGGAGAGTTTTATGGTAGATGTGATGAGTCAGGACAAAATCCTGGCCCATTTGCCAAATTTCTTGAAAAGCATGGCATTTGTGCTCAATACACAATGCCAGGTATGCCACAGCAGAATGGAGTTGCTGAAAGGCGTAACCATACGCTTTTAGACATGGTTAGGAGTATGATGAGTTTTACTACTATACCTAAATCATTGTGGAATGAAGCTTTAAAGACATCAATGTATATCTTAAACAGAATTCCTAGTAAGGCAGTCCCAACAACTCCTTTTGAGTTGTGGACTGGTAGGAAACCTAGTTTAAGACATTTACATGTTTGGGGTTGTCCAACGGAAGCAAGAATCTTTAACCCACATGAGAAAAAGTTAGACTCAAGATCAATATATGGATATTTCATTGGTTATCCAGAAAAGTCTAAAGGGTATAGATTTTATTGTCCTAACCATAGTATGAGGATAGTTGAAACTGGCAATGCTAGATTCCTAGAAAATGGCGAAATTAGTGGGAGTGAAGAATCACGAAAGGTGAATCTTGAAGAAATAAGAGTGGATATCCTACCACCTTTTCCTCTTCAAGATAATGTTGTTATTCCTTAGAATGCTCCGCAACCTGAAGTGAATGAACAACATAATGAAAATGCATCTCCACTCCATGAAGATATCATCATTGAAAATGTTGTAAAACCACCACAACCGGTAGTTCTGAGAAGATCTTAGAGAGAAATGAGGGCTGCAATTACAGATGACTATGTGGTGTATCTACAGGAATCTGATTATGATATTGGGATTAAGAAAGATCCGATTTCATTTTCACAAGCCATTGAGAGTGATGAATCTAGTAAATGGATAAATGCCATGAATGAAGAATTGAAATCAATGGACCAGAATTGTGTCTGGGATCTCGTCGAATTGCCTAATAATTGTAAGAAAGTCGGCTGTAAATGGATCTTTAAGACCAAGCGCGATGCTAAAGGCAATATCAAGCGATATAAGGCCAGACTTGTGGCCAAAGGTTTCACTCAGAAGGAAGGCATTGACTATAAAGAGACATTCTCTCCAGTGTCTAAGAAGGACTCACTTAGAATCATCATGGCACTTGTAGCTCATTATGACTTAGAGTTACATCAAATGGATGTGAAAACCGCTTTTCTGAATGAGAATTTGGATGAAGATATCTACATGGAGCAACCTGAAGGGTTCGCAAAGAAAGGAAAAGAAAATTTAGCTTGCAAATTAAAGAAATCCATTTACGGGCTTAAACAAGCTTCTAGGCAATGGTATATAAGGTTTAATGATATCATTACCTCATTCGGATTTAAGGAAAACACTATTGATCAGTGTATATGTCTGAAAATCAGTGGGAGTAAGTTTATCTTTTTGGTTATGTACGTGGATGATATTGTTAGCTAGTAGTGATCTTGGTTTGTTACACGAAACCAAGGAATATCTTGCCAAGAACTTTAAGATGGTTGATATGGGTGAGGCAGCTTATGTTATTGGCATAGAGATCTTTAGGGATCGATCTCGAGGATTGCTAGGACTATCTCAGAAAGGATATATCAATCAAGTCTTGGAGAGATTCAATATGCAGTTGTGTTCAGTCAGTGATGCACCAATAGTTAAAGGTGATAAGTTAAATGAAAAACAGTGTCCAAGGAATGACTTAGAAAGAGAAGGGATGAATAAGATTCCACATGCATCAGCTGTGGGGAGCTTGATGTATGCTTAAACTTGTACCAGACCGGATATTAGCTTTGCTATTGGAATGCTAGGTAGATATCAGAGTAACCCAGGAATGGAACATTGGAGGGCAGCAAAGAAGGTTATATCTTCAAGGGACGAAGGATTATATGCTCACATATAGTAGATCAGATCAATTAGAACTGATCGGGTACTCAGACTCGGATTTTGCTGGTTGCCAAGATAGCTTAAAATCCACATCTTGTTTTGTGTTTATGCTAGCTGGTGGGGTAGTCTCGTGGAAAAGTATAAAGCAGTCTATAACTGCCTCATCGACGATGGAGGCCGAGTTTGTGGCGTGTTTTGAGGCCCCGAATCATGCTTTATGGTTACATAATTTTGTCTCAGGACTTGGTGTTGTGGACTCCATTGCCAGGCCACTGAGAATATATTGTGATAATACTGCAGCAGTTTTCTTCTCTAAGAATGGAAAGTACTCTAGTGGTTCTAAACACATGGAACTTAAGTACTTGGTTGTTAGAGAAAGAGTCAAGGAACAACAAGTGTTAATAGAAAATTTAAGCACCACTCTTATGATAGCTGATCCGTTAACTAAGGGATTGCCTCCAAAGACATATAAGGAACATGTTGCAAGGATGGGTCTTTTGAGTAATTCATGATATGTGGTTTTGTGTGTTTTAATAATTATTGACATACTGCGCAGTAAAAGTTTGTTTATGTTTTTCCTGTTTCAAATTGTGCACATATTGTTTTGGCTGTTTTATTAACAGGAAATGTCTTAACAAGACAAATTACAGGGGCTATTAGGCATAATAGACTGGGTTACAAAAGTCATCAATTTTGTGGTACATAGAAGGGAATATGACGTAGATGTTATACAACCGCTATGACTCATGTTGATGATTTGGACTAATCAGAGTATCATAGCTTTAATAAGTATGGACTCACTGGCTGTTTTGAAAGACTTTTGTGATCACATATTCTTTTAGTGTGGAATCCAACTGAGTCAAAAAGTTTTATAAAATTGCATGTTTTGAAATATTCATAGTCTGCAATTCTGCATCTTGATAGTTTAATGGGTCAAGTGGGAGAATGTTAGTTTCACGTTGGTGACCCATTTACCCACTACATGTTTTTCATGTATGTTGGACTCCACAAATTAAGGAAGCCAGTAAACACATAACTGCTTTTAGATAAAAGTCCATGATGGGTGGTTTTCTAAATAGCACGTTCTTATCAATTTCTGTGGCCCTCTACTCTCCTCTATAATAGACACAGACCCTTGAACATATTGTGTAACTTAACTATTCCATCAGTAAAAGAAACAACTTGTGTAAAGAGAGACAGAGAGTAGAAGAAGTCTCAGGATTAAGATTTGTCTAAGAAGTTTCAATCATCAGTCTCCATCAATTCTCAATGGCCAACAACGGTATGTAACTCTGATCTTAACTCCATTATCCTTAAGATATATTGTATTCAAGTGTTGAAGTTCTGCATAATTTTATTCAATTGATTTACTCACACAAAATAGGTTGCCACTGGCATCTCTGATGGGAGAATGGGCAATGGAACTTCCAAGTTAAGTACTTGAATTGCTTGTTGTATCAAAGGCCTGACATTATAATCTGGGTGAGCACACCACAACCCAACAATCATCAAGCATTCCATTTGTTTCTCATTAAAATCTCCGCACAGTTTTGGATCGGCTGCTTCGAGGACTTTCCCTTCTCCATAAAGCTTCCAAACCCACTCCACCATGTTAATTTGACTGCTATCAAGCTTGGGATCGACCGGTTTTCGACCACAGGCTATCTCCAAAGCCACAATTCCAAAGCTATAGACATCTGATTCTTTGCTAGCCTTTCCTGTAGTGACACATTCAGGAGCCATGTAGCCCATGGTTCCAGCCAGAACCGTTGTTTGTGATTGTTTTCCATGATCCACAAGCCGAGCTAACCCGAAATCCCCAAGTTTCGCGTTGAAATTCGAGTCCAACATAACATTGCTGGCTTTGATATCCCTGTGCAGCACACATTGCTCCCATTCTTGGTGTAGATAGAACAACCCAGAGGCCAAGCCTTGAGCAATTCTGTATCTTGCCTCCCAAACTAACAAGCTTTTTGCTTTGAATAGATGGGAATCTAAGCTGCCGTTGGGCATGAACTCGTAAACAAGTAGGAGTTCTCCTTTTTCATGGCACCAACCGATGAGTTGCACCAGATTCCTGTGCCTAAGTCGACTGATGATCCTTACTTCTGCAGCATACTCCTTCATCCCTTGTTTAGACCTACTTGATATCCTCTTGACAGCAACATATGAGTTCAACTCTTTTATGAAGCCTCTATAAACCCCACCAAACCCTCCCTCTCCAAGCTTCTCTGCCTCTGGAAAATTACTCGTCGATCGAGCCAATTTTCTGTAGGAAAACTTCCTGGGGCCTGTCCCCTTTTCAAATTCCTCATCGATGGAGTCATTAACCATTGGATCTTCATCGCTACTATCCCCTGTTTCCTTCTTCTTCCAAAAGATGAACCAAACCAATCCCACCATACCAATCAAGATTACACATCCACCAACACCCAGCCCAACTGCTAGTCCTGTATTGCCACTTCCTGAGTTGGGTTTAACACTGGTGCTTGGCGGAGGAACTACTGATGTGGTGGTTGTTGAATTCTCATCACGCAGTGAAGGTGAATTAAAACTCCATGAGTTGATCTTGTGCAGAGCAGTCAGAGCACCTGTTGCAGCTGAGAACCCAACAATGACCAAATCCGGCAGGTACTGAATCAGATCCACATTGTAATCAAGATAACTCATCACTCGGACACCATTCACATAAGTAGTGAAGGCAACGCTAAGATTTTTTGAGCTAGAATCATAACTGATCCGAGCACTATTTATTTGTCCATCAGTAATACTACCATTCCAAAGCTTTGTATTATTAGACTTGAGAGAATTTATGTCAATACCGACGTGATCACCAGCAGGATCTGCGGATAGCCAGTCGTTCTGGAAGATATCAAACTCCACCGCGACAAACGGGTACGTCGACATGTTTCCATTTGCAACGGGGAGGCCAAGGTTGCCACCACTTCCTAGTGTGCTGTTGAGTAAGGACCCGTTTGGCGCCAGGAAGAAGGCGAGCCCGTCAGCATAGGGGGTTTTGTGTTGGGAATCGATTACAAATGTGAAATTAGTGGTGAAATCAGCGAGTTTACCTGTGGATTTTTGGCGGAGGAGTCAAATCTGCAGGGCTATAATCATATTGATTTTTAACTATTAAAAATCAATATTGATTTTTAATATTAAAGCATTATATATGTGCAGTAGTACTGTTTCCTGTTTGTAACTAGTAAATCATATTGATTTTTAAAACATATATATACATAATAAAATAATAAGTCCTATAATCATTTGCTGTACGTGTCGGAGTGAGAAACTTTTAAGATGGAAATTTTTTTATGTACAAGGGTGACATTTGCGTAGGTGATAAAAGACATTTTGCTTTGAACGACTGGCTCACGCTTGGAGATGCTTTAGAGCATGTAGAATGGCTTTTTACAATATGCTATATTATATGTTATATTTAGTATGATTTTTTGCATTTAGTAATAATTTTTGTGCTTTTTACTCTAATGGCACAAAAGTTATAGTTATATGTTAGTATGGTTATATTTTTAATATATTTATATATATCTTTATAAATTAAATTAACTAGTTCAATTAAGCTGCAACATAGTAGAGAGATGGACAGAGGAGAGAAGAGAGATAAAGGGAGAGGGAGGGAAGAAGAAAAGAGGAAGAAGAGAGGGGGAAAGAGAAAGGGTCTGGTACAAACGGAGACCATGAACGCCCAGATTTGTAAAAGATGGCCCGCAAAGGAATTATAAGGCATTTGGTGTGTTTTGAGTAATAAAAAAATGTGTCAGTACCTAATAATTAATAGACTCAATTTTTTATGTACTAAGGGTCACATTTGCGTAGGTTGATAAAGACATTTTGCTTTGAACGTCTGGCTCAATAGCTCATGCTTGGAGATGCTGTAGAGCATGTAGAATGGCTTTTTACAATATGCTATATTATATGTTATATTTAGCATGATTTTTAATATTTAGCAATAATTTTTATGCTTTTTGTTTTAATGGCACATAAGCTATAGCTATATAGCCTATATGTTAGTATGTTTATATTTTTAATATATTTATATATATCCTTATAAATTAAATTTAATATATTAAATTATTTGAATAATTATATTATTGTAAATATTTTAATGAGATATTTAATATGGACCCAATATTAAATATATTTAAATATTATTAGTTTAATACCCAAATTAATATTTTAGTAAAATGTACAATGGTATGACTAAATGCTATGTTATATGCTAAATATAGCAGAATGTGTTAAAAAACTAATTACAATGGCATGACTAAATTTAGAATTTGTTATGCTATTTTAAATTTTTCACTATATATAGCAGAAAATTTAGCAATTGTTATTAAGGAACTCAAGAAACTGATGGGCCAACAATGTGAAAAGTATGGATAAAAAAAGAGAAGAAAAGGCAGGTGAAAGAAATTAGTGGCTGTTGAATGAAGGAAGCACGAAGAGAGAGAAAAGGAATTCACGTGGCTGTGGGATTCACGTTGTAGCAAGATTGGCATTGATGATGGCCAGCTGTCATGGGCTGATTGGCCCATTTCAAATTTTGGCCTGTTGCATTTTTGGGCTGCAACCAACAGCTCTTAGGCATAAAAAATAATAATTGGAAGGTAGATGGTATATTGCAAAATTCCAAAAATTATAATAAATGAAGGTATATTTAATATTGAGGTCCATTGATTTTAACTACTAAATTTCAATAACTTTTTAGTTTAGGTATCAAAATTAAATAGCATTTTAGATTAGGTACTAGTTGAAAAGTCAAATAAATTAATAAAGTAAAAGGTATTAGAATTTACATATATTACATCACATGCCACTACAATAAAAAAATAAAAAAAATATTATATCACAAATATTACATTAATTTATACTATATTGTATTAAAAAAAAAAATCAATCCAGTCACAACTTAACTGTGATTGTCTTGGTAAATTGAAAGAGACAACTTACACCACTATACTATATATTATTTTGAGTAAAAATATTGTTTTGACATATATTTATACTATATTGTAGTATTATTTCTTTAAAAAAAATTCAATTAAGTCTCAACTTAACTGTGACTGTCTCACAACTTAGATGTGACTGTCGTACAGTCACAACTAAATGTGAAGTTGAGACTATATTAGCAAATTTTCAAGATAATATAAAAGTCTCAAGGGCAATTTTGTCAAAACCTTATAAATTTTAACTAACACTCATCATATGTAGGCCAAAGGATAAAAATGTCAAATGAAAAAAGCTTAAATCAAAGAGGCTAATATATTTGTGATCTAATCTAAAAAACTACATTTAAATTTGGTAGTTCAATTGAAAAATTATATGGTCTTCATGCTATACCAAAAAATTATTGAAATTTGGTATTTAATCCTAATTTTCTATTAATATTGGGCTTATATTAAAGATTTCATTCAAATATTTACAATGATATAATTATTAAAATAATTTAATATATTAAATTTAAATTTTAAGGATATATATGAATATATTAAAAAACTTAAACATACTAATATATAGCTATAGCTTTTGTGTCATTGGAGCAAAAAACACAACAGCTATTGCTAAATGTTAAGAGTCATGCTAAATATAGCATATAGCAAAAAACCATTGTACATGCTTTAAGGGAGAAACGAGGTTCTAATCGAGTCATTATAACTTATAGAGCAAATTACAACAATGGTTATCGAATTTTATCCTTAATATCATTTTGGTTCATTAATTTGTTTTTTGAACTCTATACTCTAAAGTCAATAATCTACAAATTTTCACCTGTGTATCACTTGAGTTAATTCTGTCAATTTCATCCATTTTTTCCGTTTATTTTAGTTACGTGTCAAGCATATGAGCCCCTTTTGAAAGGTAAAAATTGTAACTCACCTATCTCTTTAAAATTGCCATAAAAATATATATGGAATTGATGGAATGAACTAAAATGATACACGAGTAAAAGTTCGTGAACTATATAATTCAAAAAATAAGTTCGTAGTCCAAAATGATACTTGAGTTAGTAAGCAACTAACCATGGTATGTGATAAGTACATCTAAAATATTCTAATGGATTTAAGTTGGGGAACAAGTAGCGGACAATATATCTAACCATTCGATTTAAAACAATAATTAATTGAAATTAAGAAATATTGAAGTGAATTTAGCCTTTAGATACATTGTCCCTCAAAGTAACTTCCTTATGTTTGTCCATTTATATAAGGGTAATCCTATTATTAAGTTAAAGGAAATGGTGAACTTAGATATGTGCAGTCCTTTATTATTAAGTTCACCATTTACTGAACTTTTGCTGTTAGGTAATCAGAGAGTAATGTTGTATTTGGTGTTGAATCCAGCAGCCACTGTTGAATGGAAGTCAAGTCTCTGGTCTAGAACCAAGGAAATAACAAGGGGGAAAGTTTACTACACCACCCTTTTTCTTTTCTAGTTTTTTTATAGTTGGATTGGGTATTCTGGAAAGTGGAAAACTATTACAATTATAAAATAAATTACAAGACGTACATTTGTATGCAGGTATATCACAATTGTTAAATTAGACATATGGCTTTTACCAGAATGATATGTATGAACAAGAATTTGTTGTAGAAGATGAGGTGAACTATAAAAACTACTTGATCCCCTTTTCCAGAACTAGTAGCATCACTAGACAACATTAGGATGGGCAATGCAACTTCAAAGTTAAGCACCTTGAATTGCTTGTTGTATAGAAGGCCTTAAGTTATATAATTCAGGTGAGCACACCACAACCCAACAATCATCAAGCACTCCATTTGTCTCTCATCAAAATTCCCACAAAGTTTTGGCTCTGCTGCTTCAATGACTCTCCCTTCTCCACAAAGTAGATGTATACAATATCAATTCTTACTATATATATAACTTAACTGACAAGAACTATTACCTAGCATTCAAGTCGATCTATACGTACTAACTCCAGATCTGTTGAGAATAATCTAGACTTCTCTAGTTATTCTGGTGGTTGAAATTAATTAAGTGTTAGCTGTGTTTTGTTTTTCTATATGTGTCTTTTCAGTTTTCTATATAATATTTAATGTTGTGTGGGCAGTCTTATCTGTTAGAGAGTCTAGCTATTTAAAGCTTGTCTTGTATGCTACTGCAGAATCAATATCAGAAGCATTTTTCAGTTATACAAAATTTTCTACGTAGTCAAGAGAACAAGTTTCTTCTCTTGGACTCTTAATATCAATATCCATTCCATCATAGTGGTATCAGAGCTCAGTAGTAGATCCATGGCTTCAAACAACAACATGATGCAGCCCCAACTTCCAAAGTTCACTGGGAAGAATTATAACCAGTGGAGCATTCAAATGAAGGTGTTGTATGTTGCTCAAGATCTATGGGAGATTGTTGAAAGTGGTTTTGTGGAGCCAGAAAATCAAGAAGACCTCACTCAACAGCAAGTCACTGAGTTGAAAGAGATTCGCAAGAAGGATAAGAAGGCATTATTTTTCATTTTTCAAGCTGTGGATGAAGTCATTTTTGAAAGAATTTCTACTGCTACTACTGCAAAGCAAGCATGAGGCACTCTTTATGCATCCTACAAGGGTGAAGATAAGGTCAAGATGGCAAGATTGCAAACTTTAAGAGGTGAGTTTGATATGTTGCGTATGAAAGAATCTGAATCAGTTGAAGATTACTTTAATCGTGTTATTACTCTTGTTAATCAATTGAGGATTAATGGAGAAAAAATTGAAGATCAAAGAGTTGCTGAAAAAATTCTTCGAAGCATGTCTCGCAAGTTTGAGTATATTGTGGTGGCAATTGAAGAATCCAAAGATCTGTCCACTTTGTCACTTGACAGTCTGATGGGTTCTCTTCAATCTCATGAGCTACGCTTGAAGCAATTTGATTCTAGTCCTATTGAGCAAGCTTTTCAATCTCAAGTCTCTTTCAGAGGAAGCTTTAGAAGAGGAAGAGGCAACTTTACTCGTGGGCGAGGAAGAACTAGTCCAGGTCATGGCTATATGAATGATAAAAAAGAAACTAATTTTCAAGGCTCTCCAAGCAATCAAGTTCCAGCAAGAGGAAGAGGACAAGGACGTGGAAGAGGAAGAGGTCAAGGTTCCTTTCTCTCAAATATTCAATGCTACAATTGCAAGCAATATGGGCACATAAAAGCAAACTGCAGAAACAAGACAAATGGAGGAGATGAGTCCAGCTTTATGCATGAAAAGGCTTCAGACCATGAAAATGATGATGTGGTTCTACTTGCTTGTGCAGCTGCCAAGGAGGGAAGAGTTTGTGCAGACATATGGTATTTGGACAGTGGTTGTAGCAACCATATGACAGGAAATAAAGATGCATTTATCAATTTTAATGATGCCATCAGTTCTGAAGTAAAAATTGGTGATGGTGGTAAGCTTGTGGCTAAAGGATGTGGAGATATCCTATTTCTTTCCAAGTCAGGAGAACAAAAACGAATCTGCAATGTGCTATATGTTCCAGATTTGAACTATAATCTTCTAAGTGTGGGGCAGCTCATTCGTAAAGGCCATGAAGTTTTTTTCAAAGGAGACCATTGCGTGATTAGAGACAAGTACAACTCTCTGATTACAAAGGTGCAGATGTCAGGAGATAATATGTTTGCTTTGAATATCAAGTATGAATCTTTTACTTGCTTGAGTGCTCTTATCAAGAACTCATCTTGGTTATGGCATCTCCGCTATGGCCATTTGAGTTTCAGCACTTTATCTTTGATGGGGAAACAACATATGGTGAGAGGGCTGCCAACTATAGAGCATCAAGGGCAAGTTTGTGAAGCATGTGTACTGGGAAAGCATCAGAGAAACTCATTTCAGACTGGAAAATCATGGAAAACATCTCAGCCACTTGAGCTTGTGCACACAGATGTATGCGGACCCATGAACACAACATCCACTGGAGGTAATCGTTATTTTCTGACCTTCATTGATGATTACAGTAGAAAGACATGGGTTTATTTTCTCAAACAAAAATCTGAGGTGTTTACTTACTTTAAGTTTTTCAAAGCTTTAGTTGAGAAGCAAAGTGGATTTGTCTTGAAAACCTTGCGGTCAGATCAAGGTGGTGAGTTTACATCTAATGAGTTTGATGATTTCTTGAAAGAGAATGGGATTAGGCATCAGTTTACTGCACGGTACACCCCACAACAAAATGGGGTCGCCGAAAGGAAGAACATGACCATCATGGAATTGGCAAGGAGTATGTTGAAAGCCAAAGGAATGCCGAATCGTTTTTGGGCAGAAGCAGTGGCGTGTGCAGTATATCTTTTAAATCGTGCATCATCCAAAAGTGTTGAAGACAAGACTCCTCAAGAAGCTTGGAGTGGCCAAAAGCCTTGTATCAGCCATTTGAGAGTCTTTGGCAGCATAGCCTATTCTCATATTCCTGATGAAACAAGAAGCAAATTGGATGACAAGTCAAAGAAGTGTATTTTGGTTGGGTACAGTGAGAAGGCCAAAGCTTACAAGCTATTTAACCCATTGACCAACAAGATTGTTGTCAGCCGGGATGTAAAATTTAATGAGGAAGAAGCCTGAGATTAGAATGGAGCAGAAAAGAGAAGTTCAATGTTGCTGGATATTTCAAACTTATCATCTCCTCCACCAACAACTCCAATTTTATCTCCACCATCATCAGCACCATCATCACCAGTCTCATCATCATCTTTTTCTAATGAGAACAGCGAAGAAGAAGACGTGGAACCAAGGAGATCAACTCGGCCTCATCAACCATCCACAAGGTATCCAACTAGTGAATATGTCATGATCGCTAACGATGGTGCAGCCTTTGCTTTATTTGTAGATGCAGATCCTATTACATTTGAAGAGGCTTCAAAAGATGAAAAATGGGTGAAGGCTATGGATCAAGAAATTGATTCCATCAAGAAGAATGACACATGGGAGCTGGTTTATCTTCCTAAAGAAAAGAAGCCCATTGGTGTGAAATGGGTGTATAAAACCAAGTTGAATGCCTAAGGAGAAGTGGAGAAATACAAAGCTCGTTTAGTAGCTAAGGGCTACAAGCAAAGTTATGGAGTGGATTACAATGAAGTGTTTGCTCCAGTTGCTCGCTTTGACACCATTCGTATGGTGTTAGCTCTTGCTGCCCAAAATCAGTGGATTGTCTTTCAAATGGACGTGAAGTCAGCCTTTTTGCAGGGCATCTTGGAAGAGGAAGTATATATCGAGCAACCTCCTGGTTATGTGCAGAAATGTGAAGAAGGAAAAGTGTGCAGATTGAAGAAGGCATTGTACGGATTAAAACAAGCTCCAAGAGCTTGGTACAGTAGAGTCGATGCATTCTTTCAAGAATATGGGTTTCACAAATGCCCATATGAACACACTCTTTACAGAAGGAAGAATTCCCAAGGTGAGATTTTATTTGTCTGCTTGTATGTGGATGACTTGATTTTTACTGGAAGTAGTGTTAAAATGTGTGATGATTTCAAGTTAGCCATGTCCAAAAAATTTGAGATGACAGATTTGGGTTTGCTTCATTTCTTCCTTGGAATTGAAGTCAAACAAAATGGAAATGGTATTTGTATCTCTCAAAAGAAATATGCCAAGGAATTGGTGAAGAGATTCAGACTTGAAGATGCTAAGTCAGTCAGTACTCCTATGGAAGTTGGTGTTAAAGTTGGGAAAAATGATGGAGATTCAAAAGTGAATCAAACACTCTTTCGTAGTCTTGTTGGTGGTCTTATGTTTCTAACTACTACAAGACCAGACCTTGCATTTTCTGTGAGCTTCCTTAGTCGGTTTATGGAATCACCAAGAGATGTTCATTGGGAGCTTGGAAAGAGGATACTGAGATATGTGAAGGGAACTCTCAATTATGGCCTTCATTATTATTCTGTGAAAAATTCAAATTTGATAGGTTACAATGATAGTGATTGGGCTGGAAGTGTTGATGATTGCAAGAGCACTTCTGAAAATTTAATTTAGGTGATCTGTTCACTTAATAAACTTGATTAATTTCACTTTCAGTGATCGGACTCCAATTTTTGGTTTATGTGATCACTCAGGAACTAGTCAAACAAACACAACTCAGACGGTTCAGTAACGAAAATATGAAACTCCAGATTGACTTCTAAAAACCAAAAATCACTTCTGTAAACAACACAAATCAAGCACACCAAGGATCAAGTGACATCCTATACACTCAGAGGACCCATCACAGTAGGCATCCCAGTGTTATCCACAACTACAGTGGTGTGTGTTTAGCTAGACAGTTATATAAGGCATATATCAATTTCAAGCATATAGCTACAGTACAGATTTGTGTTTAAAAGTTGAGTGAGTCAGTAAGCATAACAACACAAACAAGGAAGACAAATGCACACAAGATGTTCACCCAGAAAAACCACAAAGGGTAAAAACTGGGGGTCTATCCAGCTGACCAAGCAATCCACTAAATGAGAAGTTCAATACAAAGGGAGCACACAGCACACAAGCTCAATCACTAAGTCCTAGACTAAGTGGCAGCTTTCTTACCCCTTTGTGCAACTTCCATAAGCAAGGCAATCGGTCATTCATGAAGAAGGCAGCTCCACTCCAAGCTCATCAACCCATGGCACCAATTCGCATCAAGCCCAGTAGATTCATCAATGCATGAACATGATATGCCAATGTAGGATTCTTAAAAAGAAGATCAACCTTCTCAAGCTAGAGGCATGAAAAGGTTGATATTGAATCCTTCAACTAAAAACTAAAATGAAGGTATTTGAAGAATATATAAGAAGATTTAAACACTCAAACCCATTTAGAATTTTAGATGAAACAAAAAACAAGTTCAGAAAATCTTTTTGATTTTTCAAGAATTAAAAGACCATTTTCTGAAAATGTTAAAGATGAGCACTTAACCTCGAAAATACCCAGACGTGAAACCCCAAAAAATGCACGCTCAAAATGCTCATCCACACACCCAAAAAGATCTGAACAGAATGCACCATATACCCGCACACACCCACGCAACTTTCATGTTTGCCCAAGCCACGTGGAAGCCAATCAATGGTTGTCCACAAGAGACGAATGAGGGGCATATTCTCTTTGTCCTAGAGGGGTATCCTAGTATTACTAAGGATAGGAATGAGGAGCTGTAAAAAAGAATTTTGCTTTATTTTGCAAAAATCAGAAATGGGAAAGATGATGAATAGTGCTGATGTGTGAAGGTGTGTGGCGTGAATGGCAAAGATGCAATCAGATCTGATTGATACAGTAGGGGAACCAAGCCATGTGCAATGCACATGCATGTTTAGTAAAAAACAGAACATGGGCTTTCAATGAAATGGGCTTTAAAAGTAAAACCCGAAATGGACCCACTGTAGTGACTGTGACTTAAGTATCAACCACTGTACGTGAAAAACATTATTCTTTATGATCAGTGAATGACTAGTCAAATAGACAAAAAACTGATATTTTCATGAAATGAATGAAGTGCAGTATACCTTGAGTCTTTGTTCATTCTTGACTTCTTCAATACAGCTGAACTTGACCTTAATCTAGCCTAGAGCTTGTGAGTGATTAAATAAAAATAAATACAATTGTTTTGACAAGGAAAATAGCCAATATAACAAATCCTAGAAACTAACAACTTCAGGTTACGTTTTTGGCATTGGTTCAAGTGCAGTTTCATGGTCATCCAAGAAACAACCTGTTGTGGCTCTCTCATCTGTAGAATCAGAGTATATTGCTCTTACCTCTGCTGGTTGTCAAGCTAGGTGGTTAAGAAGCATCATGGAAGAATTGGATCAAGCTCAAGAAGGTCCTACCAGGATGTTTTGTGATAACAAATCTGCCATATGTCTATCCAAGAATCCAATATTTCACAGCAAGAGTAAGCACATCAAGATTAAGTTCCATTTTATTCGAGAATTAATCAAGGGAAAAGAAGTTGAAGTTCAGTTTTGCAAGTCTCAAGACCAACTTGCAGACTTATTCACTAAACTATTGAAGAAGGACCTGCTCGTCAAGATGAGGACTTTAATTGGAGTTAAAGAAGTCTAGCTTAAGGGGGGCTGTTGAGAATAATCTAGACTTCTCTAGTTATTATGGTGGTTGAAATTAATTAAGTGTTAGCTGTGTTTTGTTTTTCTATATGTGTCTTTTCAGTTTTCTATGTAATATTTAATGTTGTGTGGGCAGTCTTATCTGTTAGAGAGTCTAGCTATTTAAACCTTGTCTTGTATGCTACTGCAGAATCAATATCAGAAGCATTTTTCAGTTATACAAAATTTTCTACGTAGTCAAGAGAACAAGTTTCTTCTCTTGGACTCTTAATATCAATATCCATTCCATCAAGATCAACAAAGAAAAATTCAGCATACTATAAGGAAAAGAGAAGCATGCACACAATAATAATGTCGAAAAGATAAGACTATTTTGTACCGTACGTTTTGAATGATATTATATGCTCAGAATTATCTGTATTGAAGCATGATAATTGAAACAATTTAGAAAGCATGATAAGGAAGCATATGACAAATTGTACATTTGTACGTCTTTCTTTATTAAGGCAAACAGTTTTGAGATATAATGTGGATTTGATGGACAGTAACTTTTAAGACTATAATGTGGTATTGATATTGTTGATGTAATTTCCTTATTGCTTTATTGGAATAATGAATATTTTCATATCAAAGAAACACAAAACAAAGCAACCCCACTTTACTAAAACATAAAGATGACAAGCTATCATAATTATTAAAGTTGATGACTTATTACATAAAATTGCTTGGTAGTTAACCCTTCCAAATTATTATGAATCAATTAAGTTTGGAAAGCTAGAATAATTTCTTTTCACTTATTTGATTTCCAAAGCAAGTATTCCATGTTCGATAAAAGGAAGAAGAAAAAAACGCAAGCATGACATGTATCAAATATATCCTTAAATTACAAACTTCAACAATGTAAAACCCAAATGTTCAACACAAATTAATACAATCATAATTTTTTACTAATAGAAATTGTTTCATCAAAACACAGTATTTAACTTTTAAATATTGGTGAAACACAAACAAAGAGCAAGGCACCATCTTCGATCATCTTTGTCATTCCTTCATATCATTTAAGACTCTCTCACATTCATGAGACCTGATCAACAAAAATCAATTTAAAAAATTAGTGGAACATTGGATTAGACGCCATTAAAACGTACGGTTCTAGTTGTGGCTTACAAAATATATGATGCCCTACTATAATGGTTAATTAAAAATTTCTAATGAATTAACCCTAAACCCTTTCTAATGAATTACAACAAGTACAACAATTTATGCTGTAGTGCAACAGTATATGATGCAAAGTAGATGTATACAATATCAATTCTTACTCTATATATAACTTAACCGGCAAAAACTATTAGCTAGCATTCAAGTCAATCTGTATATATACTAACTCCAGACAGAGAAAAATTCAGTACACAGTAAGGAAAAGAGAGGCATGCACACAATAATAATGTCCAAAAGATAAGACTATTTTGCTTTATTGGAATAATGAATATTTTCATATCAAAGAAACACTAAACACGAAACAAAGCAGTCCCATTTTTGTTTTGTATTTGCAACTGAAGGGATCCTGAATCAGTTTTCGAGCGTCAAACTAATCATTTGAGTCGGTCAAAGGTAAACAATCCACACCGAGCCTAGAAGATTCACAAAAGATTTTACCTCTCTTGCTGTCTAACTCCAAGGGTCGAACAGAGACTCGAACTCGAGTGCCTGAATTTACAATTACACTTCCAAACCAACTCCTCCAACACCTTAGTAAAGCAGCCCTTTTTATTTACTAGAAAAAAAAAACCCGTTCCCAGAGCAATGGTACACAACTAAAATATAAAGAGGACAAGCTATCATAATTATTAAAGTTGATGACTTATTACTTACCCTGTAGAAATTGACGGATGAGAATTTGTTGTAGAAGATGCGGTGAACTGCGAGGAATTTGTTGTGGTGTTATTACCATACGAAGACTCAGTTTGGCTTCCTTGAGAACCAGTAGTTGAATTCGTCATTGGAGGATGAAACGCAGGCACCTCTAATGGGAGATCGGGCAATGGAACTTCGAAGTTAAGCACTTGAATCGCTTGTTTTATAGAAGGTCTGAAATTATAACCTGGGTGAGCACACCACAGCCCAACAATCATCAAACACTCCATTTGTTTCTCATCAAAATCTCTCCCAAGTTTTGGGTCAGCTGCTTCAATGACTCTCCTTTGTCCATAAAGCTCCCAAACCCACTCCACCATATTGATTTGGCTACTTCCCAAGTTGAAAGCGATGGGTTTCCTCCCACATGCTATTTCCAAAGCAACAACTCCAAAGCTATAGATATCAGATTCCTTGCTAGCCTTTCCTGTTGTTAGGTATTCTAGAGCCATGTATCCCCTGGTTCCAGCCACAACCGTCGTTTGCGATTCTTTTCCATGGTCCACAAGTCGAGCTAACCCGAAATCCCCAAGTTTGGCGGTGAAATCGGAATCCAGCATAACATTGCTGGATTTGATATCCCTATGCAGCACACATTGCTGTCCATCTTCGTGTAGATAGCGCAACCCAGAGGCCAAGTCTTTGGCAATTCTGTATCTTGTCTCCCAAGGTAGCACGCTTTCTGCTTTGAACAAATGGGAATCTAAGCTGCCATTGGGCATGAACTCGTAAACAAGTAGTAATTTCTTTTGGTGGCACCAACCAATGAGTTGCACCACATTCCGATGCCTAAGTTGACTGATGATCCTTACTTCTGCTGCGTAGTCCTTGATCCCCTGTTTAGACCCTCTGGATATCTTCTTCACAGCAACATCTGAGCTCAAGTCTTTTATGAAGCCTCTATAAACCCCACCAAAGCCTCCTTCTCCAAGCTTGTTTGCCTCCTCAAAATTACTTGTGGCCTGAGCCAGCTCGGCGTTCGAAAACTTTCTTGGGCCAGTCCCCTTCTCAAATTCGTTGTCGTCAATCAAGTCACGAACAACAGGATCTTCATCAGTAGTTTCTCCACTACTTTCCGGCCTCTTCCTCCAGCAGATGAACCAAACCAAACCCAAGCCACCGAAAAGTAGAACACATCCAAAGATGCCTATTCCAATCTTTAGTCCTATTTTGGGGCTTGGCGCCGGAACTGATGGGTTTTTTGTTGCAGTCTTGAGTTCAGTTGAATTGAAACTCCATGAGACGATCTTGTGTAGAGCAACCAAACTACCGGTTGAAGCGGAGAAACCAACAATGACCTCATCCGGCAAGTACTGTTCCAGATCCAGTTTGTAAGAGAAAGTACGATACTCCACCACCGTATAAGAATAATCAGTGTAGTTAACAGTAAGATTTTTTGAGCTAGAATTATAACGAATCCAAGCACTATTTGTTATTCCATCCTGAATCCTACCATTCCAAGACTCAGTAACTTCAGACCTGGAAGAGTTGACGTCGATACCCACATGATTGCCGTCGGGATCGTTGAAGTATTTCTCTATGTTTTGGAAGATATCAAACTCCACCGCCACAAAGGAGTACCATACTGCCGGATCTGTGAGGTTTTCGACGGGGAGGCCCATACTGCCGCCTGCCAGTAAGCCGTTGAGGTTGGTTTCGCTTGGCGCTATGAAGAAGGCGAGCCCGTCGCCATAGGATGTTTTGTTTTGGGAATCGATGACGAATTTGAAATCTGTGGTGAAGTCGGCGAGCCTTCCGGTGGCTTTTTCGCTGAGGAGGAAGGGCTTGTAGTAGGTGGCTCGGCCGACGCTGTTGTTCTTGTTAGGGGCGTCGGCAGCGCTATTGGTGAGTCGGAGGAATTGGCCGTTGATAGAAGCATCTCCTTCTGGGATTATTAGAGTGTTGGACACATTATTGGGAAAGCTGGGGAAATCGAAGGTCAATGGAGTTACACAAGGGGCTAACAGAAACAAGAGAAGAAGAGTGAGTTGCATTTCTAACAGTAAAAGATGGACTACTGCGACTGAGAGTAATGTTAGTAATAATAGCAAGCTTGCAGAAATAACATTATCGTCTAAGTAGAGACTGAGATCAACCACAATTAACGTAGACATGTACTGCATGCAGTGTTCGATCATTTTTCCATCTTTGACTTACTTCCGAGCACGTAAAGATTGCTCAAAAGTAAACAACATGGATCAATGAATATTAAATAAATAAAAATATAATTAAATACTTTTTTTGCAGCCACCTGTTTGGCTGTTTCCTGTTGTAACTATTAAAGCATATTGATTTTTAAAACATATATGTACATAATATAATAGTAAGTCCTATAATCATTTGCTGTACGTGTCGGAGTGAGAAACTTTTAAGATGGAAAATTTTTTATGTACAAGGGTCACATTTGCGTAGGTTGATAAAGACATTTTGCTTTGAACGTCTGGCTCATGCTTGGAGATGCTGTAGAGCATGTTGAATGGCTTTTTGCAATATGCTATATTATATGTTATATTTAGCATGATTTTTAATATTTAGCATGCTATATTATATGCTTTTTGTGTTTTTTGTTTTAATGGTAGATAAGCTATATCTATATGTTAGTATGTTTATATTTTTAATATATTTATATATCCTTATAAATTAAATTAAATATATTAAATTATTTTAATAATTATATCATTGTAAATATTTAATATGGGCCTAATATTAAATATATTTAAATATTATTAGTTTAATACCCAAATTAATATTTTAGTATTTTTCATGTCAAAGTCAAATTTAGGAATTGTAAAATTTGAATACATGGCCAATTAACTCATGATAGTTGTTCATCCTCATGCCTCTTATTACAACCTTTTTAATCCATGTGAATATCATTTCCTCTCTCTCCTCATGTGACCCAACACTTTTTCAACCAATCACTTTCTTTCACTTAGTTTTTATTCTTTCTTTACTGAGAGCAGTTTGCTCACCTCCTTTATCTAAGGTGTATGCTCACCTCCCATCTAAAATGCTGCCATGTGTTTTAAAAATTAACCATGAGTTAATCTATTGTATTTATAGAAAATTAGGATTAAATACCAAATCCCAATAATTTTTTGGTATAGCATGAAGACCATATAATATTTCAATTGAACTACCAAATTTAAATGTAGTTTTTTAGATTATGGCCTCTTTGATATGAGTCTTTTCCATTTGACATTTTTATCCTTTGGCCCATATATGATGAGTGTTAGTTAAAATTTATAAGGTTTTGACAAAATTGCCCTTGAGGCTTTTATATTATCTTGAAAATTTGCTAATGTAGTCTCAACTTCACATTTAGTTGTGATTGTACGATACTCACAACTTCAAATTTAGTTGTGACTGAATGACAGTCAAATCTAAGTTGTAAGACAATCACAGTTAAGTTGTGACTTAATTGCATTTTTTTTTAGAAAAATTATACTACAATATAGTATAAATAGAGGTCAAAATAATACTTTTACTCAAAATAATATATAATATAGTGGTGTGAGTTGTCTCTTTCAATTTACCAAGACAGTCACAGTTAAGTTGTGACTGAATTGATTTTTTTTTTAATACAATATAGTATAAATTAATGTAATATTTGTGATTAAATATTATTTTTATTTTTTTATTGTAGTGGCATGTGATGTAATATTTATAAATTCTAATACCTTTTACTTTATTAATTTGTTTAACTTTTCAACTAGTATCTAATCTAAAATGCTATTTAATTTTGGTACCTAAACTAAAAAGTTATTGAAATTTAGTAGTTAAAATAATGAACCTTTGTATTTAATTATTTCTGATATTATAATGATGAGAGAGAAAAATAATTTGACAACTCTTTTCTATTTTTATCCTTATCTTTTATTACTCAACCTTTTTCCACTTTTTTATTACCTATTAATTTTTCTTTTCTCTTTTATTTAATTATTTCTAATAATTTTTGCTTCTTTTGTTTTTTTGCTCTTCTCCAGTACGCCTCTAGTATCTAAAAAACCACATGCATTAAACATTAAGTGAAAACGAGATCTTAAGTAAAATTATTTAGTGTATGTGTAAATATTAATATAATTTTGACTGATTTGTGTTGGTATAACCGTGACTTAGCCGCATTGGTGATTGCATGTCAGTCACAATTGTGATTACTACAAAGTGTGACTATCACAATTATGACTACATGAGAGTCACAGTTGTGACTGTCACACATTTACAGTTGTGTATCATACAATCATAACAATCATAATGTAATTGTGACTAACTTAACAAATGAAACACCAAAATGAAATTTTCAGACATAATTTGCAACTGAGTCATTATAAAAACATGTGCATACATAAGGCTTGAAAGTTGGGTTTGGTTACATGCCATGAAAGTACTTGATCTGTGTTTGAAGGGATTAATTGATGAAGGAGGGTGCTTTCGATTTTGGATTGAGGCAGCAATTGCATGATGTAATTAATTAATGGTCATCTCTCTTTGTTTTTGTCATCTCTGCGACAAAATCAGATTCATCATACCACCATAAACAGTGGTTCGAGGCTCCGTAAGAGTGTATGCATTTCAAAGGCTGTTTTGTGTCTTACTTTCAGCGACTCTCGATAAGATCTGCAACGTTTTTTTACAAAGATGAGGACGCAAAGCTGATCACTATGAGTCGGGGCGGTCTTCGCCGGATCTGCAACGCTGGCAACGTTTTCCCGTACGGGTGCTTGGTAATATTGGCTAATATAGTAATAGTCGATATCATTTATGTTATGTAGTCATTTGACTTTTTAACTAGTAGTTAAACTTAAATATCAACAAATTTTAGAAGTTAAAATGAAATATTATTGTGAATTGGTATCTAAACTCAATGGACTTAAATTTTAAAAAGAAAAAACTAAGAAGATAAAAAAAAAAAGATACATCAAGCCCCTCTCCACACCCCAGCCCTTGATGCTTCCCTCCCCTCTCCTCTTTGCTGGCCACCCCCTTCCTCATCCATTTCTCTCTTCCTCTTAAAGAGGTCTAGTGGGCAAATAACAGGGTATGAATATAGTTTCCCTTTAAATTAAATACAATTATAAAATAAATTACAAAAAATTGTATATAGGCATATCACAATTATTAAATTAGACTATAAGGAATTTGTCGTAGAAAATGCTGTGGACTATAAGGAATCGGTACTACAATCACCATTGCTTGAAGACTCAGTTTGGCCTATTTAAGAACCAGTAGTACATGGCCAAAAAAAAAAAGAACCAGTAGTACATGGCCAAAAAAAAAAGAACCAGTAGTACATGGCCAAAAAAAAAAGAACCAGTAGTACTATCACTAGACAACATTAGGAGTGACTGGAGGAACAGAATAAGTGGCCACTGGGTGAGCACCCCACTACCCAACAATCACAACAAGCATTCCATTTGTTTCTCATCAAAGTCCCCACACAGTTTTGGGTCAATTGTTTATCATCAAATGATTTTTGTTTTATTTATTTAGATATGATTCATATGAAATCAAATACAAGTACATTATACTCTTTAATCACAACTCTAAATGCAGGTTGACAGAAAAGAAAAACAAAAAGGAAAGCCACACCCATGAATAAACAGAGAAAGGAAAGGACACATGATTGTTGTCTCCAGCATCATATATACTTCTAGATGTAGGCATCAGGGTTGCCCAAAAGGTAGTTCTCGATAACCTTGACCAAACCAGAGGCTCTTTCTTTGCCTGCCTTAACATACTCTTCCTTGATCTCAACCTCACCTATGGTGTGGTAGTTACTGGTGCTCTTTATGATGGAGCCTCCACAAGGAGATGCCACCAATCTAATCTCATATGAGATTTTCTCAATTTTGTAGGAAATAGCATCCCCTTCAATCAAACTGTAGTTGTAGACAAAGTTATCTTTGTCAATCCCATCAATCTTGTGCTTTACGTAACTGTATTCACTTCCTGCATAAATGTATAATGAAAATTAATACATGTGACCTCAATGTTTGTGTTTATGGAAATGATGATAGTTCTTTCATGATGTATATCAAACAAACTACTCATGGACTCATGGAGATCAAAATGGTGCAAACTAACCTTCACCAAGGTTGATCTTCTTGATGGTTCTCAACAATTTCAGCACTTTTCACTGCTTGTGGAGCAATCTTTGGGATGAGGTTGTCAGCATCAAGGACAAAGGCCTTGAATAATCTAGGTGGGGGGATGACAGAGGTGAACTCAGTTTCATAAGTGAACACACCCATGATGATGATTTGGAGTTAATAAATTGATGAAAGAAATAACAAATTGTGGAGGAACTTTAGAGAATAAATGTATATTGAGGATATTGAATGTGGGGAAGTATGAGCCTGGAGGTGGTATTTATAGGTTTAGGGCAAAGGCAATGTTGTGTAAAGTGGCCCCAATGGATAAAGCAATTAGGACAAGTTTTTATTTTTTTAATGGTTGTTGTCCATGTGAAAAGGAAATTATGATTTTCAATTCATGACATTAATATTTTAGTCAAAGAAAGCCACCTCTTGAGTATGATTGAAAAATTGAATTCAACTTATTAGAACCAACTAGTGTGCTAATTTGCTAAAGTCAATAATATCGGGATTTCTAATGGAATGCTCTAAAACACATGTCTACGTACACATTCCATTCTAAATTCCCGGTGATATCATTTTGAATCTACTTGCATTTTTTTTTATGATCAGAATACTACAACTCAACTGGTGTGCTAACTCAATAATCCTAATTCATTGAATTGAGAATTCTAACTTTCTTTTCCACATGGAGACAATAATTTATTGAAAAATTCACTTGTCTAAACTCTTTGATCTGCAGGAGACACGTTACAGTTTAACATTAGGAGCTTCAGCCTAAATCTATAAATAGCACCTCCCATGCTCACATTTTCCTACATCACAAAACACCCCCAATACCAATTATACAATCCTTCGAAATTTCCATACCTTTTTTTGATCATTCTCGAAACTCTTAATCATCATCATGGGTGTCTTCACTTATGAAACTGAGTTCACCTCCGTCATCCCTCCACCTAGATTGTTCAAGGCCTTTGTTATCGATGCTGACAACCTCATCCCAAAGATTGCTCCACAGGCAGTGAAAAGTGCAGAACTTGTTGAAGGAGATGGAGGGGTTGGAACCATCAAGAAGATCAACCTTGGTGAAGGTTAGTTTGCACCCCATTAACTCCTGCAGAAAGAACTATCATAATTTTAGAAAGAAAAGCACTACAATGATATTTATTGGGTTCACATTCAAAGCAAAAAAAAAAAAAAGGAAAAAAAAAAACAGAGGTTTACAACCATTCTTAAATTTTTCTCATTACATTTATGCAGGAAGTGAATATAGCTATGTGAAGCACAAGATTGATGGGATTGACAAAGATAACTTTGTCTACAGACTACAGCTATAGTTTGATTGAAGGGGATGCTATATCAGACAAAATTGAGAAAATCTCTTATGAGATTAAATTGGTGGCATCTCCAGATGGAGGTTCCATCATAAAGAGCACCAGTAACTACCACACCATAGGTGAGGTTGAGATCAAGGAAGAGCATGTTAAGGCTGGCAAAGAAAGGGCCTCTGGTTTGTTCAAGGTTATTGAGAACTACCTTTTGGGAAATCCTGATGCCTACAACTAATTAATGTTGTCTATGATCCTGGTTTTCATATATTTTTTTTCCTGTTTCTTTTCTACCAATTAAGCCAGATCTTGCACTTTTGTGTTATGATCAAAGATATATGTTGTATTTGACTTGAGTCTCAATAATAAAGCCAAATCATTTGATAGCTAGTCTTTGCAAATTTGGAATGCAATGTTTTCACTTTTGAGTATATAAGTTAAAGGATAATGGTGAACTTAGATATGTGCAGTCCTTTATTATTAAGTTCACCATTTACTGAACTTTTGCTGTTAGGTAATCAGAGAGTAATGTTGTATTTGGTGTTGAATCCAGCAGCCACTGTTGAATGGAAGTCAAGTCTCTGGTCTAGAACCAAGGAAATAACAAGGGGGAAAGTTTACTACACCACCCTTTTTCTTTTCTAGTTTTTTTTAATTGGATTGGGTATTCTGGAAAGTGGAAAACGATTACAATTATAAAATAAATTACAAGACATTTGTATGCAGGTATATCACAATTGTTAAATTAGACATATGGCTTTTACCAGAATGATATGTATGAACAAGAATTTGTTGTAGAAGATGAGGTGAACTATAAAAACTACTTGATCCCCTTTTCCAGAACTAGTAGCATCACTAGACAACATTAGGATGGGCAATGCAACTTCAAAGTTAAGCACTTGAATTGCTTGTTGTATAGAAGGCCTTAAGTTATATAATCCGGGTGAGCACACCACAACCCAACAATCATCAAGCACTCCATTTGTTTCTCATCAAAATCTCCACACAGTTTTGGATCGGCTGCTTCTAGGACTTTCCCTTCTCTGTAAAGCTCCCAAATACACTCAACCAACTTGATCTGATCCTATCATAGCCATATGGTCTTCATCACTACTTTCCTCTGTTTCTCTCTCTGTTTCTCTATTGTTCCAAAAGATGAATCAAACCAATCCCAAGCCACCAACCAAGATGAGACATCCACCAACACCCAGCCCAAGTAATAGTCCTACCTTAATATTGCCATTTCCTGAGTTGGGGTTGGTTTCATTCTCATCAAGCAATGAAGTTGAATTAAAACTCCATGAGTTGATCTTGTGCAGAGCAGGCAGAGTACCGATGACCCTATCCGGCAGCAAGTACTGATTCAGATCAACCATGTAATCAAGATAATTGATGACTCTCTGAAGAAGAAAAGAAGGAATTTAAGCTTTGGTGAGTAGTACTGGACTACTACTAAGATTATCCCATTCCCATTCTCATTCCAAGAGTGTGTATCTATGACAACCATTTCCAATTTTTTGGACAGATGAGTTAGTAAAAAACTTTGCATTGCAGAAATTGTTACGTAGTACAGAGAAAGGGAATTTTTGCAGTTATTTACTGTCATCTTGAAATAAAAATTGTGCATCTAGATTATTCAAGAGAGTTTACATGGGATGGGAGAGGAGACCATGCAGGGTGCTCTGTTTTGCAATTTGCTTACTAGGAAAAAATAAATAAAATCAAGTGAATGTACACGAGGGTAATGACCCACTTTTATGGTTCGTCTCCGGTCCTCAAAATCTAAACTTTGGCCCTAGATAGTTTTACTTTTTGTGGCCCTATATAGTTTTACTCTTTGAAATATAAGTACAAGACATCCTTAGTTATGTATCCACTTTCATCCTTTATTAAAAGCAAAACATATAAAACAAATCTACTGTAATTGTGAACTTGAACACTGTAAAACCCAAATGTTATTCACAGATTAATACAATTCATAATTTATTTGAATAATAAGTTCTTCAATGAAGCACAATTAGTGAAATCTTTTAACAATTTTAGCTTGAGAAGCACAAGTAAAGTGTAAGGCGTCATCTTCATCTTTGTCATCTGTTCATATCAACCATTCTTTCTCACACAGAACTGTCACCCCTGACCAAAGAAAATCAACGGAGACAATTATTATTTGGAACCTTGCATTAGACAGAAAGTATAAAACTATTTGTACTGCAGTTTCGTACTGCTGTTAAAATAAATTTCCAAACATTTGAATATATGAGCTATCATAATTATTGAACTAGAATTATATTTCTTACCGAATAGAAAGTGGCGGGTGAGAATTTGTTGTAGAAGATGTGGTGAATTGTGAGGTATTGGTGCTTTTACCAAAAGAAGACTCAGTTTGGCCTAGTTCAGAACCAGTAAATGTGGCCACTGGCATCTTTGATGGGAGATCGGGCAATGGAACTTCGAAGTTAAGCACTTGAATCGCATGTTTTATCGAAGGTCTGAATTTATAATCTGGGTGAGCACACCACAGCCCAACAATCATCAAGCACTCCATTTGTCTCTCATCAAAATTCCCACAAAGTTTTGGGTCTGCTGCTTCAATGACTCTCCCTTCTCCATAAAGCTCCCAAACCCAATCCACCATATAGATTTTACTACTTCCAAGGCTGTACTCAATGGGTTTTCTCCCGCAGGCTATTTCCAAAGCAACAACTCCGAAGCTGTAGACGTCCGATTCCGTACTAGCCTTTCCTGTTGTAACATATTCTGCAGCCATGTAGCCCCTGGTTCCCGCCACAATCGTCGTTTGCGACTCTTTTCCATGGTCCACGAGTCGAGCCAATCCGAAATCCCCAAGTTTTGCGTTGAATTTCGAATCCAACATCACGTTGCTGGATTTGATGTCCCTATGGAGAACACATTGTTCCCATTCTTGGTGTAGATAGAGCAACCCGGAGGCCAAGCCTTTAGCAATTTTGTACCTTGCCTCCCAAGTCAACAAGCTTTTCTCTTTGACGAACAGATGAGAATCTAAGCTTCCATTGGGCATGAACTCATAAACAAGTAGTAGTTTTCTTTCGTGGCACCAACCAATGAGTTGCACCAAATTCCGGTGCCTAAGTCGACTGATGATGCTTACTTCTGCTGCATACTCCTTGAGCCCTTGTTTAGACATTCTGGATATCCTCTTGACAGCAACATATGAATTCAAGTCTTTTATGAAGCCTCTATAAACCCCACCAAACCCTCCCTCCCCAAGCTTCTCTCCCTCATCAAAATTACCAGTGGCTCGAGAAAGCTCCGCATACGTAAACTTCCTTGGCCCAGTCCCCCTTTCCAATTCGTTGTCGTCGATCAAGTCATGACCAGTAAGATTCTCATCATCACTACTTTGATTATCTCCTGCCTTTTCCTTCTTCTTCCACCAGATGAACCAACACAGGCCTAATACTCCAACCAAGATAACACCACCCATCCCAACCAGTAGTCCTATATTAATACTCTCACCATCATCATCGTTTCCTGATGAGTTGGGATTCGAATTGGGGCTTGGCCCAGATGCAGTAATGCTCTTATGATCATCATCAAGCAGTGAAGTTGAACTAAAACTCCATGAGCTGATCTTATGCAGAGCAATCAGCTCACTCGTTGAACCCAAGAACCCAATAATCACCCGATCCGGCAAGTACTTCTCCAGATCAACTATGTAAGAAACATACTTCATCTCCACTTGAGATTGAGAATAATCAGTGAAGATAACACTAAGATTTTTTGAGCTGGAATTGTAACGAATCCAAGCACTATTTAGTGTTCCTTGTTCGATACCACCACTCCAAGACGCAGTAACTTTAGAGATGAGAGAGTTGACGTCGATACCCACATGATTGCCCGCGGGATCGTTGATGTTTTTTCCCGGATTATTGAAGATATCAAACTCCACGGCCACAAATGGGTACTGATATTTACTCTGTGCGTCAGTGTCGACAGGGAGGCCAATATTGCCAGTACCCATTTCCAGTGTGCGGTTGAGGAAGGAACCAGTTGGTGCTATGAAGAAAGCAAGCCCCTCGGCGTAGGGGGTTGTGTTTTGGGAATCGATGATGAATGTGAAATGGGTGGTGAAGTCGGCGAGTTTTCCAGTAGCAGGTTCGCGGATGAGGAAGGGTTGGCTGTAGGTGGCTCGACCAACGCTGCCGGCAGTGCTGTTGGTGAGTTGGATGAATTGGTGGTCGTGGATGTAAGCATCTCCCTCTAGAGATATGCTGGTGTTGGTAGCGGTGAGAAAGCTGGAGAAGTTGAAGGCTAATGGAGTTGCTGAAGGGGTTAACAGAAACAAGACAAGAACAATGAATTGAAGCTGCTTTGGGGACAACTGGATGATCATCCCATTCCCATACTTACTCACAATTACCATTTCTTATCCCTTATTTTTTGTGGGATCGAGACGAGACTACTACTTGCTGTAGCTGTGGTCGATGAGAGTAGAGTAAGTCATCAATAATTAAGCTATATTTGTGTTTAATAAGAAAATACAAAAATAAAAGTCTCATCACCACTTGCAGGCTCATAAAGATTCTCCTAATTGACCAGTCGTGTTTTCTCAGTTGTCAACCTACTCAGTGCGGAGTTAGAAATTTCCACATGTTGGGTTGGGACTTGGGACCAAGTCCACATGCAGCTCCACCCCTAAAACTAGGTTCTATTCTTGTTATATGATCGATTTGTCTGTAGGTAATGTAATGTTCCGATACACATGCATTGATGAGGAGATAAACTTTCTTGCAATAAAGGATAAGGATGATTTGATATTTCATTCTAATAATATTTATGACATCACTATGCTCTTACACTTGATCAACAATAAATTTTTTGATTTCAAAAAAATTTATATTTGAAATGTCAAATTAGCTCCTATTTTTATTATAGACAAATTTTTCTCTTAATTAGATTGTTATTCCTAACGAAAAAAACACCCCACCCACCTAGACTTGGTCGTAAATACATGGTCAATAAGCAACGATGATAAGGTCATCATATTATTGAGGTAGAATATCAAATCATCCTTATTTCTATTGCACAACCAGTGAGATATTTGTTTAACCATAGCTTTTTTTTGGTTCCGGATGGAGATTCCGGTCCGGTGTAGGGTAGCTTTCATTAAGTCACGATGGTGCCTTCATTAATATCACGACCAAAACATGATTTATTTTTTTATTTTTTTATGTATATAGGCAGTACTGGACCAAGTGGATGATATCATGACCACAACAAACAAGTGTTGCTGACTTCTTTTGGAGTCAAATTACAAATTGTCTGGCGGAGGAGCATTCTTTTCCTTTCATCCCCTATACCATAGGCACATTGAGCATATATTCAGATGGATAGTAACGGATCATGCTTAAATAATTTATATTTGTAAGAATGTGAAGTGTTGTTTTACTGAAATTTATAATTTTGCATAGTAATTTATAAAATATTAGGTTTGTTTACTTATTACCTATTAGTTTTGAATTTGATACTCTCATTTCCTTCTTTGTATCAAAGTCATGATACTAGGCCAAATTGATAATTACCAATTGTTGTTTGCAACTGTTTCTCATAGTCCGGCCAGAAGTCAGAGCAAAGCCGAAATCCCGGCCTCAAATTTTGTGGTGATCAAATTAATTCGTATATAAGATAAGATTGCTGGGTAATTAACTCTTCCAAATTATTAGGAATTAATTAAGTTTTGCAAGCTAGAATAAATAACTTTCACTTGATTAATTACCAAAGCAAACAATACATGTTCCATAAAAAGAAAAAGAAAAAAGAAATGCAAGAATAACATGTATCAACTTACATCCCTGAATTTCAAACTTGAACAATGTAAAATCCAAATGTCCAGTACAAATTAATACAATCATAATTTTCTGTGAATAGAAAGTGTTTCATCAAAACATATTGGTGAAGAAAAACAAAGAGCAAGGCGCCAAAACGAAACTTTTTTCATGGTCTAGTAAGTAGAGCCCGACAAAAAACTCCAACTCCCCACTTACTAGAACCTCGATTTCATCCAGGAAACGAAATCTTTTTTAGAAGCTAAGAATCTATGCGGCGTGAAGAGGTATTTACATCTCCGGGTACACAATGGGGTTGTAAACTCAATATTTTTATGTGCTTAAACGAGCTCAGGGCGACAGCTGGAGCAGCTCGCATTGCTAGTTCGATCCCAACCGTCCTTGAGTAGTAGACCAATATCCTTCTTTGTTTTCTTGTCCTCTTGCTGAAGCACACCTTCATTGACAACTCCTTCCGTACCTTTGGATAGAGTCTTGTTTTATGGCATTGGGCAAGTAGTGATGTGGACACAATAGCATCTACATTCATGCACCAATGGGATAAGAAGCACTAAAGGCTATGGGATACGAAGCACTAAAGACTCTAGATTTAATTTCTGCGTCTGTTGGTGTTTTGAAGGGTTAATTTTATTTCTATTTATTAGGTTATTAATTGGGTACAATGAACTTGGTTTTAGTCCAAGTTCGTGCTCTTATATTTATATGTCTATGTAAGCTAGGAAAACACAGTTGATGTTTGATCCAAATTAATCTACAGTAAAAGTGAGTTTATCTATCTTGTTAAGTGCCTCTCTCTCTTAGAGTTTGCTGCTTCTTGTTTTTCTAGTTCTCTATTTCATAGGATGGTATTAGAGACGAAGCACTTGGGGTTTCAGGTCTCTCCCTGCACTTGGGGATAGTGGACCCAGTAACACAGTTTTATCCAGTTCTTTTCCCCTTTCACGCCAAACGCTGCAATCAAGTAGGCTCCATTAGATACAGTTTTTTCACACCATATCTTCCATCATCTTTGTCATCTGTTTATATCATTTAAGACTTTCTCACATTTATAAGACCTTATCAACAAAAATCAATTAAGACAATTATTACATGAAATTAACAATGGATTAGACGCCACTAAAACCAAAACATATGGTGGTAATTCTGACTTACAAAATATATGATGCCTTGCTAGCTACTAACACAATTACCATTTCTTACATCTTTGTGGAGATCGAGATCCTACTACTAGATGTCACTGATGAGAGTAGAGAAAGTAATTAGCAAGCTTGCAGATCGACTTAATTTTCCAATTTAAATTAAGTAAAATAATTTTCAGCTGGCTAGTACTGGAGGACTTAAGACTTGCAGATTGAAACTCTCTAAAAACTAAAAAGTCTCGAATTCGTAAAATAAGAGGTCAAGTCATGAACACGAGCTAGAATTAATGTACAAAGAAACATCGCGAGAGTACTTGTCAATAATCAATATATAAGTTATATTTTGTTTAAATACAAAAAATAAAAAATAAAAATCTCGCCACCACTTGCAGGCTAGGCTCATAAAGGTTCTCCTAATTGACCGATCGTGTTGTCTGACTTCTTATATGATCTTTTTGGAATTTAATTATGGAATTGTACGTCTTCCCGATGTATACGATCGATTTGTCGGTTGCTGATGCAGTGTTCCAGTCCACATGCATTGATGAGGTCAAACAAGTTTTGCTGACTTCTTTTGCGATCAAATTACAAAGAGTCTAGTGAAGGAGTACTGTTTTCCTTTCCTCCCCTTACCAAATATGGCCTTCTCGATCTCTCAGCGCCACGTGGAAAGACCGTTTTTTTTTTTTTTTTTTTTACGCAGTACTGCTAGCTAGCTGTAATGCTTAAATGTTGATTAGAAAGTAAAATATATACCAATTCTAATTACTATATAACTAAATGAAATATACTATTGGAGGGCTTTAGGCAAGTTGAAGTTGATCAGTGTGACTCTGGCTCTGTGGTTCCTCTTATCAACAATGCTGCGGAAGCTTGTCATCCCCTTTTTAACTTGATTAATTAATTAATTGCTGCAGAGGGATTGGAACTGTTTCATATATTTCTTACATTTTTCGTGAAGCCAATGCTGCTGCTGACCATCTTGCTGGTCTTAGTTGTGGTTTTGGGCTGGGCTTACATGCCCTTGATTCCCCTCCCCCTCTATTGTTCCAATTTTAGATTTGGATCTATTTAGTCCTAGTAGGGCCAAATTAGTGATTTTGTAATTTCTTTGTTTGGGCTTCGACCCATCAGATTACAAAGAAAAAAAATAGAAAAAATTAGAATTTAGTCCTTCTAACATTTTTTAAGGATGGCTATGCACTCAAACCAGCAAGTGGTCTGTGAGATCAAATTGGTAGCAAAGATGACCCATCACTTGGGTACCATCACTTAGATAAGTAGTGAAGGCATGCAACACTAAGATTTTTTGTTCTAGAATTATAACGAATCCAAGCACATACTATTATTGTTACGTCCATCCACAATACTAGCTTACTCTGTGAACACTGTATGTCAATTTCTTCATGCCCCCACTGATAAGCACAACAAAGCCATGCATCGTATCTTGAGATATCTAAAGGGTACTATGGATTTTGGTCTTCAGTTTAAACCTGGACCTCTAGATCTCACTGCCTATATATAGTGATGCTGATTGGGCAGGCAATCTCATTATCTTTTTAGGCAACAATCCTATTTCATGATATGATGTTCTAAGAAACAACCAACTATTTCTAGGTCTTCTAGAGAGGCCGAATATAGGGCAATGGTATTCACAGCTGCAGAGCTAGCCTGGTTACGTCAACTGTTGCTTAATCTTCATGTTTTCTTGTCTTCTCCACCTGTTATGCACTATGATAATCTTTCTGCTATAGCTTTGTCTTCCAATCCGGCCAGTTTCATTCTCGAGAAAAGCACATCGAGATTGACTTTCACTTTGTGCGAGAGAGAGTTACTCGTGGAGACATCAGGTTCCTTCGAAGCAATATATCTCAGGCCTGCTGCACCACCCTGAGATTGAGGGAGGCTGTTAACATGGTTTAATAGGCTTGGTTTGTCTGGCTGTGCGATTGCCACGTCAATCAGCTAGCATAGTTGTAATGTTGTTAGTACAGCTATTAAGTTGCTAAGGTTAGTTAGCTAAGTCGGTTTTAGTTTAGCACAGTTATATAAGCTCTATTCTTGTAATTACTAGTTAGTTCTGAAAAACAAAAAAAGAAATCAAGAATCCTCTCTCTCTCTCTCTCTCTCTGTCTCTGTTTTATCTGCATTTTCTCAGAAAACAAACAGGTGGTAGGTGGCTCTACTGTGACAACCATTTCTAATTTTTGAGAGAGAGAGAGAGAGATCGAGAGAGAGAGAGTTAAAAGGTTTTAAGCAGAGTAAGAAATACAGAACCAATGAAATTAAGAGAAAGGAGAGAGCAGTGTTGAGGAATAAAATTTTCCCATTAATTTCTGTATGTACAGCTGTGTCTTGCAGGAAATAGTTCCGTTAGAAGATATTTTAATTACCATGGGTATGTATAATATGTGTAAGCTCAGCCATTTTCCACACTCCTATTGTGGGAATGCTCTGATGAGCTGTTGTGGGTGTGGTGAGTAGTTTGTGCAATGGTGATCGAGAGAAAGAGTTAATTAGTGAGCTTGCAGAAATTTGTAATTGTCATTAAAAAATAGAAAAAATGAATGTGCAGAGACTGATCAGTACAGTAAGTTTTTCCAGTTGGAATTGAAGTCAAATTAAACAACTTCAATATTCATTCAGTGGAGGACTTAGACCAGCTACTTGACTCTAAGAAACTGTTCACATGCATGCCAGGCCAGCATGGAAGAATACTACGTTCATACCTTTCAAGTTGCGGAAATTCAAGTTTTTTTCCAACATCATATGCATTTGTCTAATAAGTAATAACACTTTTTGTAAAACCGATAAAACCAAGTAACCAACTATACCACGTACATAGGTATATTAATTTGTATCACGTTTGTAGCACACCAATTGCATATCACTACAAGAAAAAACGGTTTGGGAGAGGAACGGAATTCGTCGCCCAAAGTAGAGTTTCGTCGCCCAAACGTTTGGGCGACGAAATTGGTTCGTCGAGCAATTGGACGCCCAAAATGTGACGCCCAAGAGTTTGGGCGACGAACCCATAAATTTCGTCGCCCAAAGACACCTGGGGCGACGAATTTTTTTTGTCTCCCAACACATAAAATTCGTTGCCCAAAGCATGTTTAGGCGACGAACAAATTTCGTCGCCCAAAGAGGGTTTGGGCGACGAACACACTTATTCGTCGCCCAAAGCATGTTTGGGCGACGAAATTATCCGTCGCCTAAACAAGATTTGGGAGAGGAATAACTAATTTCCTCGCTGGAACGTGCTTTGGGCGACGAACAAATTTCGTCGCCCAAAGAGGGTTTGGGCGACGAACACCCTTATTCGTCGCCCAAATCATGTTTGAGCGACGACATTTGTCCATTGCCCAAACATGCTTTGGGCGACGAATAAGGGTGTTCGTCGCCTAAAATTTTTTATTTAAATTATATATATGAATTTAATATTTAAAAAAAATCTTTATTCAAAAACTATATAAAACAAAATTAATAAATTTATATATCCAAAATATCCATACAAAGTAGAAACAATTTAATTAATACATACATACAAATAACTAATGGCCCCCTAGGTCAGTAGCATCATCGACACCGGTGGAGGAGTCTGGCATGCACTGGTCAATGTTGGGCGGCAGCACAAACCCAGGTACAATCCTGGCCAACTGGCCAAACATCTGCTGCATCTGCTGCATCTGCTGCACCTTACTCGTCTGCTCCGCATATGCCGCTTTCGATTCTTCTAGCTGACCCTTCAACAACTGCACTTCAGTGGTCAGGTTGACTAATTCTGCAGATGGCTGAGATGAAGACCCGGCGCTGAGATCACGAACCCGACCCGCTCCCATTCCGCGTATCTCCCTACCACGCCTAACACCCAGTGTCTCCGTCATAATACGAAGACCGGCATCGGGATCGGGGACTGAGATCGACTCCAACGGAGTGTCCGGAGGGTACTGGCTAGCCACCTCCTCCAAATAACTCGCCTTCTTGGCGAGCATCTCAGCCTTCAAAATATTATACACAAGTTAGGAATTAAGAAATCAAATACAAAAATTTAAATTTGTGAAATAAAACTAAAATATAAAAAACTAACGTGCTTCGCCTTGCCCTTGTCGTTGCCGGGTCGGGCATAAACATCCTCGTAGTTGTCGACCTCCGGAAATTGCGAACCAGCCTGAAAAAGAATGTAATGTTGACAAAAACTCAAACAATACTAAGGAATATATATATATTAAATTAAATAATAGCGCACCTGACGATACGACTCCACCCGGTATGAGAAGGGCATGGAACCACCATGATAATCAATCCTTGCGGGCGCTTTCCGGTTCTGAAGATTGGCATTCGACTTCCTCTGTTAAATATTAAGCAAATTGGAAATGCACATATTAGTGTATACACAATAAAGGAATAACATAAGAAAAAATAATTTTGAAGTCCTAAAATGATATAACATACCAAAAATTCCGGACTCTGAAAATGAGTGCACAACCACTGCCACTGATCAAGCCGAGCTGCCATCTCCGGAGGAGGGCTGGCCAATGCCTCATCTGCCGATCCAAACATGTTATATTCTCTGTGCAGCTCGTGCTTCCATTGTGTGTACACTTTTCTCAATAACTTCTCCATATACCTAGCTACATCCGGATCCTCCATCCGAATGTCATAGTTTACCTGAAGAGTATAATTATATTAACTTTTGGGTAGAAATTTTGGCGATTCAACAATTTGTGAAGACTACAATGTGATTTCAACGATCGGAACCGTTCATTCTATTCGTTTATACTGGAAGATCATCCCTGCAAAAAATCGGCTAAA
The DNA here is from genome assembly GCF_963921425.1 of Dryas octopetala. Taxonomy (NCBI): domain Eukaryota; kingdom Viridiplantae; phylum Streptophyta; class Magnoliopsida; order Rosales; family Rosaceae; genus Dryas; species Dryas octopetala. Next base: position 12,444,306 of record NC_141366.1, on the reverse strand, counting down.
TCGGAATTCATCTCATACTTCGATTCGTATTAGAAAATTTACAATCGTTCATAAGTTCAACCACCGTTACCTAACTTCTACATCTCCGATTGAGCTAATTTTTTGCATGGATGATCCTTGAGTGGGGAATTAAAAAATGAATGGTTATGATCTTTGGAAATACAATCGTATCGTATGCTATTACATATATAAAATTATAAACAAAAAATTATTCTTACTTTGGGCGAGGAACTACAAATTTCGTCGCCCAAAGTGATCTTGGGCGAGGAACCTCACAATTCGTCGCCCAAAGTCACTTTGGGCGACGAAATGTTAGGTTCCTCACCCAAACCATTATTACAAAACAGGATGACCCTTTGGGCGACGAACATAATTTCGTCACCCAAAGAGGCTTTGGGCGACGAAATATTTTGTCACCCAAAGTAAGTTTGGGCGACCAATTTACGTTTTCCTCGCCCAAAGACACTTTGGGCGACGAACATGTATATTCCTCGCCCAATGTATTTCTCAATTAATTGTTTGTTGCGTTTGTTTAGGCGACGAGATGAGTTCGTCGCCCAAAGTAACTTTGGGCGAGGAACGTGTTATTCGTCGCCCAAACATATTTGGGCGACCACACATTGAGCGACAAATTTTCTTGTTCGTCGCCCTAAATTGCTTTGGGCGACGAATATATGTTCGTCGCCCAAAGTGTGGTCGCCCAAATATGTTTTTCTTGTAGTGTATATATATATATACCTAGCTAGTTAACAGAAAATACTTTATTTTTTATTTTTAGAGTAGAGATCGACCACAATATATATGTAGAGTACTGCATGCAGTGTTCGATCATTTTCCAACTGAAATTCATTAAATGAATTTTCAGTTGAGGACTTAGACCTGCATGCATGCAGGTTGACTGACTTCCATGGGGAGACTGGAGACAGGAGACTAGTTTATTTGTATTTTTCTTCTTTGTTACTAATTTGTTGAGTAGTTTTTATTCTTTGCAATGGAACTTTCCAGTTGTTTGCTGTCTTGTTCAAACATGGTATTTTTATTCATTGTCTGCTAGCCCAATGTTTTGGCTAGCATCGTTGATAATTAATTTGCGACTGTTTCCCATGGTTCAGGAGTCGAGCTAACCCAAAATTTTCAAGTTTCGCTGTGAAATTAATTTGTATCCAACATAAAATTGCTTGGTAATTAACCCTTCCAAATTATTATATATATATGAATCAATTTAGTTTGGAAAGCTAGAATAATTTCTTTTCACTTATTTCATTTCCAAAGTAAATATTACATATTCGATAAAAAGAAAAAGAAAAAACGCAAGCATATATATATATCATATATGGCATGTGTCAAATTAATATATCCTTAAATTTCAAACTTCAACAATGTAAAACCCAAATGTTTAACACAAATTAATACTATCATAGTTTTTTACAAATAGAAATTATTTCATCAAAACACCGTATGTACTTAACTTTTAAATATTAGTGAAACATAAACAATGAGCAAGGCGTCATCTTTGTCATTCGTTGATATCATTTAAGACTTTTTCACGATCATGAGACCTAATCAACAAAAATCAATTTAAAAAATTACTGGAACATTGAATTAGATGCCATTAAAACATTAAAACGTACGGTTCTAGTTGTGGCTTACAAAATATATGATGCATGCCCTACTATAATGGTTAATTAGAAAGTAGATGTATACAATATCAATTCTTACTATATATATAACTTAACTGACAAAAACTATTACCTAGCATTCAAGTCAATCTATACGTACTAACTCCAGACAAAGAAAAATTCAGCATACTATAAGGAAAAGAGAAGCATGCACACAATAATAATGTCGAAAAGATAAGACTATTTTGTACCATACGTTTTGAATGATATTATATGTTCAGAATTATCTGTATTGAAGCATGATAATTGAAACAATTTAGAAAGCATGATAAGGAAGTATATGACAAATTGTACATTTGTACGTCTTTCTTTATTAAGGCAAACAGTATTGAGATATAATGTGGATTTGATGGACAGCAACTTTTGAGACTATAATGTGGTATTGATATTGTTGATGTAATTTCCTTATTGCTTTATTGGAATAATGAATATTTTCATATCAAAGAAACATAAAACAAAGCAACCCCACTTTAATTACTAAAACATGTTTTAAAGATGACAAGCTATCATAATTATTAAAGTTGATAACTTATTACTTACCCTGTAGAAATTGACGGATGAGAATTTGTCGTAGAAGATGCGGTGAACTGAGTTGAGTTGAGTTGAGTTGAGTTGGTCATTGGAGGATGATAGGCAGGCATCTCTAATGGGAGATCGGGCAATGGAACTTCCAAGTTAAGCACTTGAATCGCTTGTTTTATTGAAGGTCTGAAATTATAATCTGGTTGAGCACACCACAGCCCAACAATCATCAAACACTCCATTTGTTTCTCATCAAAATCTCTCCCAAGTTTTGGGTCAGCTGCTTCAATGACTCTCCTTTGTCCATAAAGCTCCCAAACCCACTCAACCATATTGATTTGGCTACTTCCCAAGTTGAAAGCGATGGGTTTCCTCCCACATGCTATTTCCAAAGCAACAACTCCAAAGCTATAGATATCGGATTCCTTGCTAGCCTTTCCTGTTGTTATGTATTCTAGAGCCATGTAGCCCCTGGTTCCAGCCACAACCGTCGTCTGCGACTCTTTTCCATGGTCCACAAGTCGAGCTAACCCGAAATCCCCAAGTTTGGCGGTGAAATCGGAATCCAGCATAACGTTGCTGGATTTGATATCCCTATGCAGCACACATTGCTGCCCATCTTCGTGTAGATAGCGCAACCCAGAGGCCAAGTCTTTGGCAATTCTGTATCTTGTCTCCCAAGGTAGCACGCTTTCTGCTTCGAACAAATGGGAATCTAAGCTGCCATTGGGCATGAACTCGTAAACAAGTAGTAATTTCTTTTGGTGGCACCAACCAATGAGTTGCACCAGATTCCGATGCCTAAGTCGACTGATGATCCTTACTTCTGCTGTGTACTCCTTGAGCCCTTGTTTAGACCCTCTGGATATCTTCTTCACAGCAACATCTGAGCTCAAGTCTTTTATGAAGCCTCTATAAACCCCACCAAAGCCTCCTTCTCCAAGCTTGTTTGCCTCCTCAAAATTACTTGCGGCCAGAGCCAGCTGGGCGTACGAAAACTTTCTTGGGCCAGTCCCCTTCTCAAATTCGTTGTCGTCAATCAAGTCACGAACAACAGGATCTTCATCAGTAGTTTCTCCACTACTTTCCGGTCTCTTCTTCCAGCAGATGAACCAAACCAAACCCAACCAACCGAAAAGTAGAACACATCCAGAGCTGCCTATCCCAATCTTTAGTCCTATCTTGCCATCTCCGAACTTGGGATTGACAGAAGTGGGGCTTGGCGCCGGAACTAGAGCTAGTTTTGTTGCATTCTTGAGTTCAGTTGAATTGAAACTCCATGAGACGATCTTGTGTGGAGCAACTAGATCACCGGTTGAAGCGGAGAACCCAACAATGACCTCATCCGGCAAGTAGTGTTCCAGATCCAGTATGTAAGAGAAAGTACGATACTCCTCCACCGTATAAGAAAAATCAGTGTAGGTAACACTAAGATTTTTTGAGCTAGAATTATAACGAATCCAAGCACTATTTGTTTTTCCATCCGGAATACTACCATTCCAATACGCTGTCGTTTTAGACACGAGAGAGTTGATGTCGATACCCACATGATCGCCTTTGGGATCGTGGATGTTTTGTTCTATGTTTTGGAAAATATCAAACTCCACCGCCACAAAGGGGTACTGGTTCCACGGATCTGTGAGGTTTTGCGGTGAGCTGAAGGAGCTGTCGACGGGGAGGCCCATACTGCCGCCTATTCCCAGTGTGCTGTTGAGCTTGGTTTCGCTTGGCGCTATGAAGAAGGCGAGCCCGTCGCCATAGAGTTTTGTTTTGTTTTGGGAATCGATGACGAATTTGAAATGTGTGGTGAAGTCGGCGAGCCTTCCGGTGGCTTTTTCGCTGAGGAGGAAGGGCTTGAAGTAGGTGGCTCGGCCGACGCTGTCGTTCTTGTTAGAGGCGTCGGCAGCGCAATTGGTGAGTCGGAGGAATTTGTCGTCGATAGAAGCATCTCCCTCTGGGATGATTCGAGTGTTGGACTCATTATTGGGAAAGCTGGGGAAATCGAAGGTCAATGGAGTTGCACAAGGGGTTAACAGAAACAAGAGAAGAAGAGTGAGTTGCATTTCTAACAGTAAAAGATGGACTACTGCGACTGAAAGTAATGTTAGTAATAATAGCAAGCTTGCAGAAATAACATTATCGTCTAAGTAGAGACTGAGATCGACCACAATTAATGTAGACATGTATGAATGCAGTGTTCGATCATTTTTCCAATTCAAATTCATTAAATTAATTTTCAATGGAGGACTTAGACCTGCAGGTTGACTGACTCGAAAGAAATAAAGCGTTCGATGGGGAGACACTGACAGAGACTCGTTTTGTATTGTATTTTTGTTTCTTTGTTTCCAGTCTGTTGATTAGTGTTTAATTGTTTATTGTTTGCAAAGTAGTTACCATCCCAACTTTATCAATCTTAATTAATGTGCTAATATTTTATTTGTTCAATCACTGGGCTAAAGTGTGGATCTCACTATTTGAAAGCTGGAGAAATTGAAGGTTAGCGGAGTAATTGTTGAAGCTATGGTGAATACGGGAGTACTACTGTGAAGGGATCTGTGTGATGGATATTGGTTGTGATATACTCACATTTTAACTCTTTTTTTTTTTTTTTTGGGCCAAGCACATTTTAACTCATTGATTATTAATAAACTTATGGAAGGGAAGTAATAATAAAGGAATTGTCACCGTCGTACAGGAAGGGAAGTAACCATGAAGGAATTGTCACCGACGTACAGCGGTACAGGAAGGGAAGTAATCATGAATTTTTTTTTTCTTTTTCAAAGTCCTCTCAATTAGTCAATTATATATTTATATTCAATGGAAGAACAGTTGTGTTTACTGTTTAGACAAAAGCATCGAGTCTTTTGTCTTTGCTTGGTCCCACGCTCATATTGATATTGACAGGTTCACCATTCTCGAGTCTGTTTGGTATTGCTTTGACTTAAAAAAGAAAAATCACTTTCCAGTTGTAATGTAAGAATAATTAAATGTAAAATAAAGAAAATAAGTGTTGAATAAATTGTGTTTTTAAAAGTGTCATGCATATCAAAAATAGTGTTTTGAGTGTTTGTTAAGTTTTAATGTTAAAATGTTGTGAATGTATATATATAAAGATTAAAATGAATATGATACTAAAATTTATTTTCATTAATTTATTTGGTAAGAAAAATACTTTTACTTGATTTTATGCATTTTATTTTTTCTTTATCTAAATATTTATGTTCATATTCACTTAACCAAAATGCATTAATCACTAAATAAATAAATATTTTTTGTATATGTGAATGATGATAAGGGAGGATAAAGGCTATCATAGAACAAATTAAATAAGGGTGTTATTGGTATTTAGAAATTTTCATTAATGGCTCCGCATGCTTCTTTCCACAACAGATTTTGAAAGCTGCCCCCATGCTGCTTCTCAAATTCGTGGAGAAAAGGCCACAACTTTAATACAAAGCAGATTTGCAGATTTGCAGTTTAAAACGGATTAAACTATGGATAATACTTAATTAGGTCACCTGGTTAATTAATTCGCCTCCAATTCACCCAAACTCACGTCAACCAATCCTTTTCTTATCCCTCTTTTTTTCTTTAAATGAAAAACGACTAATACTTATGAGAGAAAGCAATAAAAAAGTGCTTTACTTTTTCAATTTTCCCTACCATAATCCCTTTCTATTTATCTGCTTTTTCCTTCCTCCTCTTCCTCTTTTTTTTTTTCTTCTTTCTTTCTTCCCTACAATTTCTATGTTCTTTCCATTCCAACCTGACTTTGGAAAAGCACTTCCATTATTAAGCAAATCATCCCCAACAACCGGCCCCTCACATTTGAAGGTTTTGAGAATGACAAGACATTATCTATCTAGCTATACTATTATAAAGCTAGAAGAAGCGTTTGGTGTTACAAGTCTTACCAAATTTTGGATTACCCATAACTCTCTTTGGTATTAAGAGAAGAAAGTGTATTTAAAGAAGTTAAACCAATAAATAAAATTAAAATTTACTATTTTACCAAGGGGTGGGTTCGGTTTGGTAGCCGAACCGATTGGCCAAAACTGCCTACCAAATTGCCACCAGCGGAATGGCACAAAACAGAGCCACCATCGTACCGCTGGTTGTCGATTTTCGACTATTTCATTGTCGGTTTCGCTCGGTGGAAGTCGATTTCGAGTATGGAACTGTCGACCGGAAGAGAGGGAGGCAGAGGGCAGCGAGATGGGAGAGAGAGGCGTCGACGATGAGTTTTGATGGCATTTGGTGATGGGTTTTGCAAAGAGAGAGAGAGAGAGCAGCATGAGTGGGAGAGGCTGAAATGGTGGTGGTGGGGTATATCGGTTCGGTATACCGCAAGTATGGGTGTTTCAATACCGGCTCCGACTTTGATTATTGCCGGCTCCGATTACTAATTCAATACTCTCTCCCTATATATCACTCTCACTTTCCAATTAATTTATTATTTTGCTAATTTTTATATTTAAAAAGACCTATTTGAAAGCGCTAGTATGTCGAGAGGTTAGTTAAAGTAAAGTAAGAGAATAATAAATATTATTGTGTACAATTTATATAATTGGCCAGTTTATATAATAGAATAGGTGTAAGAATATAATTGGTTTATATATATGAGTTGGGACAAATATGGAAGTGCACCTAGGGCTGCCCTTTGGTTTGGTTTTTACCGAACCGACCGAATTTTTTTGGTATACCGATTTTCACAATTCGAAAATCGAAAATCGGAAACCGAAAATATCCGAAAAAAGTTGGTAAATTGACCGATTACCGAAAATTATTACCGAAAGAAACCGAATCGATTATTACCAAAAAAATCAAAATATATACCGAAAAAAATGAAACAATTACCGAAATTTAGTTATATATGCTTATATAATACTATTATGTTAGTGGTACAATAAATATTAAACTACTAATATCTTAAACAACTATAAAAAAATATAATTATATAATGTTATCATATTAATATTATCAAAAGTGTGAGTTAAGATATAGAGACATTCTCTAATAAAGTAAATGTTATTTTTTTTAAGGAAAATAAAAATCTCATCTTTAGGTAAGTAATGCATATATATACATACTAAATTAATAGGATATGTACTAATACATATTATTAAACTAATTATACTAGTATATATTATTACTAGGGAAAAATACTAGTACTATACTAAACTACCAATACTACTCGTGCAAATATATATTCATCAAACATTATATTTTATGCATCATATTTGATTAAATTTTAATTTATATTGGTATATAATAATTAATATTATTATAATTAAACTAAAATGAACCGAAGATATACCGAAGTAAACCGAAAATGAACCGAAGATATACCGAAGTAAATCGAAAATGAACCGAAAATATCCAATACCAAAATTACCGAAATCAAATCGAAAACTGAAATTTACCAAAAATTACCGAACTGAAAAATACCGAAACTAAAAAATATTAAAATCGAAAAATACCAAATTTTTTAGTTTTGATTTTGGTAAGTCTCAATACTGATCTGAACCGACCGATGGCAGCCCTAAGTACACCCCAAGAGTGACCTAAGCATTCTCCTAAAACTATGTCTACCAAGTACATCGATATATTAATGGGCAATACTTGGATCCACCCTCATTTATATAGACCAATTATATGTTACCAGCTGTCTTTTTTTCTTTAAAAAAAAAAAAATGAAACTTACCAAGTTACCAAACAGTTAAGAAATTTTTCACATTCACTTAATGGAAACCCAAAAGTCAGCACTTTCTGCAGCACGTCTTCTCTTCTCTTCTCAGCCAAACTGCCAAAGCAACTTCAATTCCGACACAGCCATCGTCGACCGAAGACCGACGACGGCGACTGGAGTGGAGGTTATTTTCTGAAACCCAACGCTTTATAACCTGTAATCTTTGAGATGTAAGTCTTAAAATTAAAAAACCATGGTTGATATTCTAGAACAGGGTATGGGGTTGCTTGTGCTTAGATTGATGGCTTTGGCTCTTGAATGGAACATTGATGGCTCTGTTTATATTAGAATTTTGAGGTTTTTTTGTTTGTCAATCTGCATATGAATAAAAAATTTCAAAATTTAAGATATATATTAGGGAATTGGGGTATGGGTTTATAATTTCAACTTCTGCAAACTTTATGTCTCTAGTAAAGGCTTGATATGTTATGTTGATATGTTTAACTTGAAAGTGATGATGATGAAGTTCGAAGTTTGCAAAGACATAAGACTCTTTAATATTTGTTGGGAAGTAATTATACATGTTAAAAAGTTGTGTTAAGACTCTTTAACTATACGAAATCGGAAATTATAGTATTTGAATTACTTGAAAGTGGTGATGATCGATGAAGTTCGAAGTTTGCAAACTCCATGTTTCTAGAAAAGGCTTGATATGCTTCATCATCATAATGATGGGAGAATATATGCTGAATGGACAATGGAACTTTGAAGTTAAGCACTTGAATTACTTGCTGTATGGAAGGCCTGACCTGATATTTGAATTTAGGTGAGCGCACCACAACCCAACAATCAGCAACCTCTATACTTGCTTCTCATCAAAATCTCCACATAGATTTGGGTCTGCTGCTTGGAGCACTTTCCTTTCTCCATAAAGCTCCCAAACCCACTCCACCATACTAACTTGACTTTCTTCCAACTGGGGTTCGATAGATTTTCTCCCGCAAGCAATTTCCAAGGCAACAATGTCAAAACTGTGCACGTCGGATTGCTTGCTAGCCTTTCCGGAGCCATGTAACCCATGGTTCTGGCTAAAATCATTGTTTGCGACTGTTCTCCACGGTCCATAAATCAAGCTAACCCGAAATCCCCAAGTTTCGCAGTGAAATTTGAATCCAACATGACATTGCTGACTTTGATATCCCTGTGGTGCACACATTGTAATCATCTACGTTACGTGAGAAGTGCTTTCAGTTGCATGGCTTCCGAAATGGGTGAAGGCATCTCAAGGGACTTTGACTTTCAAGGTTGATGAACCAGCTCCAAAGGGAAATTCTGTTATTGCTTCTGTGTTTGTTGCCAAGCCAGGTCTATCTAATTGTGCTTTCAGAACTTTATTTTCTTGTGACAATGCTTGGATAATTAATACAGGGGTAATGGATCATATGACATGTGATAGATATGCTTTCCGGTCTTTGTCTGCTTATAGTCCGAAACATTTTATTACAAATGCCAATGTGTGTCTTCTCCGGTTTGTTGGAGTTGGCACTGTGTCTATTTCTTCTTCTTTGTCATTGTCGAATACCTTATTGTTTCATCTCCTAATTGCAATTTACTGTCCGTAAGTCAACTAACAAACTCTCTTGGTTGTGTGGCTGCAGTTTTCTTTCCTACTCACTGAGTTTATCAAGACATTCATACCAAGGAGAAAATTGGCAATGGTAAAAGGAAAGGGGACTTGTACTATTTGGATAGTGGCATACTGGCATATCGGGTCTGGATGGTGTGGGTCAGACTCATCAAGTTAGTGGAGAAAAGTTAGTTGAGAACAAAATGTTGATGCCGTTGGAAAAGTGGGGAACTCAAAGGTTAGTGGAGTTGCAAAAGGGCTTAACATAAATAAGAGGAGGAGGAAGTGAAGCTTTGGTGACTGGAGAAGGATGATTCCAGAGTTGTTGAGAACCAGTTTTAGGAAGCTTTCGCTCGCAGAGAAAATTGTCATCTAAGGTTATAGTAGTAGACAGCCATGCATGGTTTACCAATTCAGATAAGTTCATTTTCCTTGGAGGACTACTTGAGACCTGTTACTATATATGTAGTTTAAAAATGTGTTTGAAAATGATCAATTGGCTTTTCTTAATTGGTTTGGCATGTCATACATAAATGTACTGTTACATACGCCGGCGATCCTTATCGGAAAAACATCTGTAGGACCGTCATACATAATCCATCTTTCACTACACAGTCTACACGACAGAGTGCAAGTAATCGACATGCAGGATGGATGTTAAATTGGCAAGTTGCAACATATATGTACATTTAATCTTTGGATTCTTCTCACAGAGACTCTTAGTCCGTATAAGGATTGCCATGTCCATATAAATAGAAAGATGTAAGTTCTGTTTTATATATCATTCTTGTTAAATGTCTTGCGAGCAGACCTCTGTTTCCATTGTGTGCATGAATTTGAAAATTTCTTATATTTCAGAGATAAATGTACATCGAATTTTGACTCTGAAACAAATAATGGCAGCCTGGCAGGACCATTAATCCAAACTGTTTATTGGATATTAAAATGGTGAACCAAAAATCCACAATTTGTAACAAAGGCTAATGGCACATCCATTCTTGTTCAAGGCTGTGGAAGGGTAAAATTTCTTTCTCACACTCAAGAATCTGATCGAACCCTATGCCCGTTCATTCTTGATTTTCCTTCTTGTTTATTATTGTAGGAAGAACTTACTACCTACTTCCAATATGATTATGCACAAATTATGGTTAAGCAAATATTTGATTGAATGGTGGTACTGTTTGATTAATTCCTCTCAATGGTGATGTGGAATATGTTTGGTTTCAGAGAAAGTTACAGAGAAAGTATAGAAGCAGAGAAAAAGAGAGAGAAACGAGAGAATTTGATAGAAAACTGATTTTATGATTTTCTTGATTAATCAATTACAGAGAGAGTGAAGCCTTAAGTAGTCTAAGCTGCACAACCACTTTTACAACAACCAAGCACACCAGACTTAAACAAACGCAGCTAGCCTTATCTAACTGACAGATGGCAGCAACACAGCATATGAGACCTGGACTAACTAGGCAGGTGACTCAGCAGGGAATTGACTATTCTAACAGAATACTCAAAATCTTCAAAATGCACCAAATCTTTTATATATATATATATATAAAATGAAAGTTATGAGTGTATAACTGTATATTAATACAAAACAAAATTTATATCTTGAATTAAAACACGATATTCAATGTATTCTTTTATATAAGTCCAACGTTTGTATTACAATCATGTACAAATTAAATACTCGGTTGGACCTATTTCAAAACTAGTAGTAACACACTAGGAAACATTGAGAATGACATTAAAGGAGCAAAATGGGCAATGAAACATCGAAGTTAAGCACTTGAATCACTTGTTTATGGAAGGCCTGATATTACAATTTAGGTGAGCACACCACAACCCAACAATCAGCAAGCACTCGACTTGCTTCGCATCAAAATCTCCACATAATTTTGGGTCTGCTGCTTGGAGGACTTTCCCTTCTCCATAAAGCTCCCAAACCCACTCCACCAAACTCGATCACTTGACTAGCTTCCAACTTGGGATTGATGGATTTTCTCCCACAAGCTATTTCCAAGGCCACAATGCCGAAACTGTACAAGTCCGATTGCTTGCTAGCCTTTCCTGTCCTAATATATTCCGGAGCCATGTAGCCCATGGTTCCGGCTAGAATCATTGTTTGCGACAGTTTTCCATGGTCAACAAGTCGAGCTAACCCAAAATCCCCAAGTCGAGCGATTTTGTACCTTGCCTTGGGTCGAGCGATTTTGTACCTTGCCTCCCAAGGCAAGGTCCTTTTTGCTTTGAAAAGATGAGAATCGCTACCGTTGGACATGAACTCGTAAACAAGGAGTAATTCTCCTTTTTCGTGGCACCAACCGATGAGTTGCACCAAATTCCGATGCCTAAGTCGACTGATGACTTTTACTTCTGATGCAAACTCCTTGATCCCCTGTTTAGATCCTTTTGATATCCTCTTAACAGCAACATATGAGTTCAACTCTTTCATAAACCCTCTATAAACCCCACCAAATCCTCCCTCTCCAAGCTTTTGGTGAGGCGGAGGAACTGGCTGTCGATGAAAGCATCTCCATCGAGAGAAACAGTGCTGATGCCGTTGGGAAAAGTGGGGAAATCAAAGGTTAGTGGAGTTGCACAAGGGCTTAACAGCAACAAGAAACATAATCTGGTTAACTTAAAAAGGACAGCCATTTTTAGCTTTTCTGAAGAAGAGAGAGCATTTTATCATCTAAGGTTAAAGTACTAGACAGTCATGGATGGTTTAGCAAATCAGATAAAGTCTTTTTCCTCAGAGGACTAGTTGAGATAGACCTTGTTTTTATGTAGTTTTAAAAAAGTGTATGATAAAAATGACCAATTGGGTTTTCTTGTTTGATTTGACATACAAGTAATCGACATGTATGTGTGCATTTTATGTTGGGATTGTTTAGTTGCTGTATGGGTTGCCATATGCCCATTACAATGTACATGAAGCAAAACTACAATCTTCGGATTGCCATCATGCCATGTCCATTAAAGTAGTAGTTTTTCAGGATTAACAAATCCACATCGGGGACATAAAAGACAAAACAATCTAAAACAGAGAGCCGTATGAGATGTTTATCATTTATCTTTCATCAAACAGTCTTATACGGGATCAAAAGTGAAAAAGAACAGCCTCATATTGTAAATGTAATTTTTTTTTACTACGAAAAAACTGACGGTAATGACCAATAATTCAAACAGTACGATTTATTAGATTTTGAAATGGTGAAACACAATTTGTAGCAGTGGCCAATATGGCACATACATTATTGATAATGGGTGGAGAGGCTGACCACAGATATGCACAAAATCAAAAGAAACCTAAGCATTCATCCAAAAATTAATTGGTAATGGGTGAAGAGGCTCAAGACTTTATAAACACATATGCTAAACTCTAGTTTTCCGATGTGGGACATTGCTCCACATTACTTTCAACACGCCCTCGCATGTGTAGCGAGATTTTGAGCTTAACACGTGGATAAATTATATTGGGTGACGTGGGAGCACGTGTAACTGTTGGGCTTTACACGCAGATAACTAAACTCTAGTTTTTCGATATGAGACATTACTCTACATTACTTTCAACAGAAGCCAACAGACAATGGCAAGGTAATGACAAAGTTGGCAGTGGTGGAGTGAGGTGGTGGTGGTGGCCGCGGTGTTGGTAAAAATGATAACTATTTAGGTGAGATTTAAAACCAAAATTTTACCATATCTAAAATTTCACATTTTTTAATACTAAATTTAAAAAAAAAATTGATACCAAATGAGAAAATTAGAGATTGACGTTCTCAAATCCGGATAAATCCCTAAATACCAAATTTAATTCCTCATCCAAATGCATCAAAAAAAAATTCTTCATCGCCTTTGTTTAAAATTCTATGGCATCCTCTGCATCTGGTAAATCCAAACTCATTCCTTTACCCTATATAAACTGTTAATAAGTAAACAAATGCAAGTTATATAGTTAGATGCAGTTAGCCTCGCATGAGCTTGAGCGCATCTGATTACTTCTTCCCAGTTGAATAGACGTCCTAAAGTAGTCTTCTCTCCACGAATAAAACAAACAATTGGATGAATCATCAAACTTATCTGCAAGATTGGAAATGCAGTGGAACCCTTTAACCCTTATATTTATGCATATACAGTTGAGCAATCCAAGACCTCTGGAGTAGATTTCATCACCACTCGTCAAGAAGCAAGTAGCCACACAAGGGAGCTTCTTCCAATTCACTGGTACCCTCTTTTTCTTTTTCCATTTAATTTCTATTCTATGCTTTAAATTTTGTTATTATGGTGCTATGGTTGAACTTGGGAACTTTGTGTTCATAGATTCAACCAAATGCAGTGAATGAGTGTGGAGTATTATGATTCCTTAGGACTTAGGAGGAGCCTTCAGTAATGAATTTTGTTAGAGGAAATGAATAGGGTGTGACAGGTACACACAGCATAGGAGGTGGGCTAGGCCCATAATTTGAAACAAACTAGAACAAGATTCTTGTCATGGGCTTTTATAGAAAAAGATGTTTAACTTGGACCTACTTTAGGTCTTAGACTAGGTCCATCAAGATCATGCGAAGTCTAAGAAAGGCCCACCAACCCATGTGTGATGGACTTTACAGAACCCCCTAGACTTAAGCCCAAATTTGCTATAGATGGCATGGCACCATGCTGAGAATTGGGACAATAATTGCTAAGTTCATAAAATATTTTCTTGTTAGACAATTTGACATATTATTATACTATTAATCTAACTTTTATTGAACAGTCAATGACCAATTAGTCTAGTGGCACTTAGTCCTTCTTTTATAGAAGGAAGTCTTGAGTTCAAATCTTATGGACAATAATTTTTTAGTACTAAAAATAAACTCTAGTCCTGTAACTCTTTTTTATCACTTTGTTGTTTGACAATTTTTTGTATATTTTATTGGTTACACTGGAAGCAAACTTCTCCGAATCTAATTCATCTTTTTTTTTTTTTTTTGAGTTGGGAGATAGGGGATCAAACTTAGGTGTATTGTGGATAATTTTAAGACACTTCAAACTGAGCTACTTAACAATTACCAAATCTAGCTCATCTTAACTTTTTTTATCTAACCCTTAATATATGATAATTTAAGTTTTCATTTGGGGAGATATTCGAATTTAGAATCTCATATAATAAAGTAGTGAGAAATACCACTAGACTTCGATCTCACCAATTTCTCATCCTCTCTTGCTACTTGACCTATCCTAAACGACAAAAAAAAAAACCGATGTAACATTTAAGGACAATAGAAGCATCTTCTCCCAATCTCCTTTTCTGGGCACAATGAGCCCACGTTCAAGTTACCCTCTCCTCTCAAAACTCAACAAATTTTCACGAAAAGGAAAATGATTACTTGTAAAGTTCAAACCAAGACCAAACTCGAAAGTTGGCTACTCAATAGCTACATGTTTGCATGTGGTGTAAGCCTAGTGACTTGGCCCATGTCGGTTTCTTCTTGTGTAAAAGTAGATGTGTGCGGTGTGCACGCCTCCAACCTATTTGATGAAAGGACAAACGTAGAAGCTACAATTCAAAGAATTTGGCAAACCTGGTTTGGGTCCAACCAGCTTTCGACCCAAAAGAATTTCGTTGCCAACTAAAAGATGTGATTGTATGTGACAGTTTTGTCACATTATATAAAGTAGTAAAATTTCAATATATTCAGATGAGTCACGCCAACCAATTCAATTGGGTACTCCTATGATTTGTTTGGTGACAAAGAAAATCCCCACAACCACATAATAAAATTATGGCTTGTAAGGACACAATTATTTAACTTAGCATGACACCCAGATAATATTTCTTTTTGTTTTGCGAGAAAAACATATCTGCTGAAATTTTTTCTCCGAGAAACTGATTCCCCTTTTTTCAATCTTTGCAGATTTTTAGTACTGCATAAAGTTATAAACCATATAATTATATAAGTTTAATAGTTTTGGACTGGAAACTCCATCCAGTAGTTGCCAAGTTTTGTTTCCATGCATATGCATAGAGGTTCAACGTGTGGTCTTTGGACATGCACTTCCTCTGAACCACTCCATTTGTCTTCTCTGTCCCTTTTATCTCTCGCTTCTCTACTTCTCTGACCCTAAAACCAAAATCCCAGTTCCCAAAGCACACAAGAAGTACCAAAAGGCACCAAATCGAGCATGGAAAATGGTACTGTGAACGTGGATACAACCTCTACAACAATCACTATAAAGGGCATTCTCAGCTTGCTGTTGCAAAATGTTGATGAAGATGATAACAAGAGGCTGATTTCATTGGGCATGGGTGACCCAACTGCGTATTCATGCTTCCACACAACCCATGTTGCTCAAGAAGCTGTTGTTGATGCCATCCAATCTGACAAGTTCAATGGCTATGCTCCCACTGTTGGTCTTCCTCAAACCAGAAGGTTAATTTCTGTTCATTTTATTGGGTGTTTTGCATGAATTTATTGACATTAATTGCCCCTTTTCTTTAATGGACTTCTTGTTTTTATCTAATTTCTGTCCTTAATCCTAAGTGCTGCCAAATTGGGTTTGTGGGTTGTTTTCTTGTTAATTAGTTGTTTAAGTGGGTTTTGGGGTTTTATGTTGTTTGCTTTCAGTTGCATTTGAATGTTTTTTAGCACTTTTGTTGTATTGTTCACCGTATTACTTTCATTATGCCTTTTCAATTTGAATATTTATATATATAATTTCATTTTTTTTTTCAAAAGTTTCCGGGTAATCAGGCTTTTAATTTTTTTGACCAGCTTGTCAATTCTAACAGAGAAAGTAGAAACAGCTTTAAAAAAAAAAAAAAAAAACAAAACAAAACAAAACAAAACAGAGAAAATATAAAATTAATCAAACAATATACTCTATTAATTAATTTTTGATGAAAATATTTTATTACATGATATGGATTGTGGAGGGTGGTACACGCAAATCAAGTACGAGCAATAAGCGTGCCTTGTCAGGTAAGAAACGAGCAAAAATTTTTATACAAAATAATGGTAAAATTTTGAGCCTACTAAAATATTTTAAATTTTAGATTCGCAAATGCATGATTGATTTCATAAGGTTTTATCTATTAATTAGTTTAATGGATGATGTGACATTCTGATTTCAATTTATCCCCTTTTCTATTCTGCTACCTTGTGACTCTTTCTCATTCACAGACTACAATTCTCTTTTGAGTTTCTTGTCATGTGTTGCACATATGGCTTATAGCCCTTATCCAAGAAGCAAGCTCGCCAAGCCTGCAGTATCATTCTTGCCAACAAGTAAAACTTTGCCCAGTGAACTTTAAAAGCACTCACTAATAGGTCTACGGCAATATGATAATTAACCTAAAACACCTATCATCCAGATTTGGTAAAATTGCAGTAATAGAAAATTCTTTAAGGGATGCAATTAGTTTACCTGGAAGTCTTTAACTGGTTTTACCAAAAAAAGAAAGTCTTTAACTGGACCTCCTCTTATTAGTTGAAAACCAACTCTTGACAAAGCCATGCTTAAATGATGCCAGTCCACTCGAGGCATATGTTGGATTATACATTGCAGGCTTATAAGGCAAGCAAACATCAGGGCATCTGGCCTTAAGGGGGCATTTCAATTTAATCATGTTCATGATCCTTATTCAGTACTTAAGTATGACATACAGCACATGTATCTTTAATTTTTTGCTACAATTCACTTCATGACAGAGCAATTGCTGAATATGTGTCCCGCGATCTTCCATACAAGTTAACATCTGATGATGTTTTCGTCACATCTGGTTGCACACAAGCCATTGATGTTGCACTGGCAATGCTTGCTCACCCTGGTGCAAATATCCTGCTTCCAAGGCCAGGCTTCCCTATTTATGAACTTTGTTCTGCTTTTAGACATCTTGAAGTTCGACATGTTGATCTGCTGCAAGACCAAGGCTGGGAGGTTGATCTTGATGCTGTTGAAGCTCTTGCAGATCAGAACACTGTTGCATTGGTTATCATAAACCCTGGTAATCCTTGTGGGAACGTATACAGTTACCAACATTTGGAGAAGGTTAGTAGTGGTCTATGGTATGGGTCAGAAGACAAGATTGTACATTGAGAGACCATGCCTTTGTTATTGATATTAGATATTGTTGTAACTTATTATTTTTGTTTGCATTTAGATTGCAGAAACTGCAAAAAAACTCAGAATTCTTGTAATTGCGGATGAAGTTTATGGGCACCTTGCTTTTGGGGGTAAACCATTTGTGCCAATGGGAGTTTTTGGATCAACTGTTCCTGTTCTTACTCTTGGGTCTCTATCAAAGAGATGGATAGTTCCTGGATGGCGACTTGGTTGGTTTGTGACGTGTGATCCATGTGGCATGTTTAGAAAACCCAAGGTTCTCTCTCTCTCTCTCTCTCTCTCTCTCTCTCTCTCTCTCTCTCTCTCACTCACACACACAAAACACACATGTATGTGTATTTATGATAATAGTATATCTTTGGTAGGGAATCTTATTTCTGTCCTTGGTTGGTTGTTATTAGTAATCTCAGAATTATGAACTCCATTTAAAGTGATTTGTGAACAATTTTAAACAATCACAGTGCATCATATATTGAGTAGACATTGCCTCTCTCTCTGCCATTGTAGTGCATTTCATGATTATGATCTCAGGACTTTCTAAACCAATTTTAAACGGTACTAAATGCTATCTTAAAAGTCTGTAACTGATTTTCTGAATGACAAGAAATAACAGCAAGTCTGTTGTAGATTCAATTGTTTGCTGATCCATGAGTTTAGTAGTTTGATGTTGTCAAGCTCAATCTTCCCAGTTATACCGGTTACATTGGCCACTACTAATTTCATAAATTCACCAATCTAGACATTTTCCATTCATGATGAAAGCATAAACATTTATAAAATTATAGATATGAGCTTTGCCTATTCACATCTCAAAAATTTGAGCTGCTAATCGTAACTTGTCATAATTTGTAATCAAATCATCCACTTCAAGTAGTGATGTAAAGTTGTAAACTCACCCTACTTTTCTTCTAATCAGATTATTGAGCGCATTAAGAAATACTTTGATATTTTGGGCGGGCCTGCAACCTTCATTCAGGTTTGTACCTCATATGATTGTTTTGGATTGTTCCAACTTCCAACATGTACAATAATTCTAGTTTTCCTGATTAGTAAAATTATTTGATTTTAGACTATGCAACTTGCAGTTCTCTGTCTTCCAAAGCTACTATTTCCTTAAAAATTTGTCCAGATTGGTATGATTAAATTAAGGCAATCTCAAAAACAAATTAAGCAGTACCTAAAGTAGTAAAGTTCAATAGTCACACATCCTGAGGAATTGCAGCCAAAACATAAAAAACATAATATGAATTTACATTTCCCTGCAACTACTCTGAACAAATACAGAAACAAGTTTGGTATGTCACAACTCACAAATAGGTCCATGCTTGAGGTCTTAGTTTGTCCACCAGTAAAAGTTTTAGGACTATGTAGACATTAATTTTTGCGGAATATTCGGATTATGCAAGCTTTTGCTTACTCATGTCAGAACATCAACTTATTTTTTTTTTATCTCTCTTTCACAATGACATATATGGTAAGTTATAGGCAGCAGTTCCCAGCATCCTTGAGCAAACTGAAGAGGTTTTCTTCAAGAAGACTATCTATTTACTGAAGCAGTCCTCAGATCTTTGTTGTGATAGGATAAAGGAGATCCCTTGTATTACCTGTCCACACAAACCAGAGGGATCTATGGCTGTAATGGTGAGGAAGCAGTAGCAGAGTTATACTTTTTCTGTGCTTTGAATTTACCATTAATTCTCATATTTGCATCTAATCTTGCTTATTTATTTTTTATGTGATGCAGGTGAAACTAGACCTTTCACTACTGGAAGACATTAGTGATGACATTGAGTTTTGTTTCAAGCTGGCCAAAGAAGAATCTGTGATCTTTCTTCCAGGTCAGACACTTGAAAACATAAATAGTGCTTACTTTATATGTCGGGTTACTTGTTTTGTTGCATCAGTTCAAGGAGATGTTGGTGACTTGTCTTTCTCCAGGAAACTATTTAATATCTTTTAGGATTTCTGTGAATGTGATATGTTTGGCACATTCCAACTTCTTTTTTATTCGATTGTTACCATATCAAATCAAATATCTAAACACACAAGTCATGTCGGCAAGTATACCACATGTGAGTGGACATCAGAAAGTAGTTACAGCATAATAAGAGGGTTATATAGATGTCAGTCGGTTAGACCCAAACCCATTAGCTAGCTTAAGATTTGGATTGAAATGATGTTTCAAACTTAAGTACTGTTAGATAAACCAAGTTTTGTTCACCAAACGATAGAGCATTTTTATTCAAATATGGGCCATGAGTCTCATTTTTTTCATAAGGAAAAAGAGTATTGCCACACTCACAAAATTTTGTCAATAATATTTTGTTTTATTCAATTATGAATCCACTCTGGACCAAAGTGTCATTCCCAACTTCCCAAGGCATTCATTATACTCCACTACCTCTCAGGTCCATTTCTGGTTGGAGATGAGGTGGTGTGATTAATAAGTTGCTTACTGATTAACAAAATTTGAAAAAAGAAAAAATTAAAGGTTAGGATCAGTTTATTTGATCCATTTTTATTCTTTAAGATCCCACTTTGATTCTCTTCATTTTTTATAATATATATTGCTTCACTCAAAAGATGTTGGTGACAGATTTAATTTCGTTCATTTAATTGAATTTCTGATTTGAACAGTCTACCAGGACCACCACTACATTACATACTGTCATACTCTGCATCTGGCCTTCCAAGAAATTTCTAAATAAGAAATCCCTGTTTGATGTCCTATCAAAGTTTCCCACATGTTTTTTATTGTAGTTGACATGCCAAGTTGTTCATCATAGATTGAAAACAAAATAAAAGAAAAAAATTATATATATATATATATATTTTTTAAGCCTAGTTGTCCGGTACTTGTCCCTAGTCTTCTGGTTGTTGGTTGAGAGATTCGATAAATAAGGTTCAAAGTCGCTGATGGCATTAATTATGGGATTGGCTCCTGTAACTATTTTTGTCTATATATCAATCAAGAATATATAGACATTATTGTGTTGCTTTCATTGTTCTTCTATACTCAAACTTATGACATTTGAAGTACATCAAAATATTGAATTAAATAATATTATATAGATGGTTCCAAATTTAACACAACTGTGGTTATATAATTAGAGCATGTTGCAGATTTGCATAAAATAAGCACAAAGTAGGTAATTAGGTATGATTTTGCAGGGGCTAAATTAATTAGAATCATCTCCATAATAAAGACTAGCTACTAACAAATGGGATTAAATTGCTTTCTGTTTTTGCAGGAACAGCAGTAGGGCTGAAAAATTGGCTACGTGTAACGTTTGCTGTTGATCCAGCATCTCTTGAAGAAGCTTTCAGGAGGACAAAATCATTCTATCAAAGGCATGCCAGAAAATCATAGATACCAATCATACCCTACATATATTTATGTATATGCCAATGAATAAAATTGTCTGGAAATTATTGTTGCTGATAAATGATGGCATTTTGTAATGAAAATATTGTTCTTCCACGGTCCATTTGTGGAAAAATTATTATATGTGACCATAACACTACATGACATAATGACGTAGTTTTATCAATCCACTTAAATTATAACACGTAGACGATTTTAAGGGTTTTTTTTTCTAGATCTTAGGATTTTAGAAATTAAGTATTATACACGTGTTATAATTTGAGTGAATTGATAACACCACGTCATTATACTATGTGGTATTACGGTCACACACAATACTTTCTCTCATTTGTCAATCTCCAATAATAGTTGTTTGTTGGAAATTTAAGGCATTACCTAAAAAAACCCTTGTTGAAAACTAGTTGATAATTAAGTTGGTAATGTTCTATTGTCAAATAGTTTGATAATGTAAGATACTTAATGTTGCCAAACAATGGAAGATATTTATCTTGTTAAATTGTAAATTTGAACTAAATATTGTTAAATTGTAAATTTGAACTATATGTATAGACAAAAATCAATGATTTAGTTCCTAGACTGTTTGAAAAGAAAACATTGTCTAGTTCTGTCATCATGTATGATCAGATCAAGACCCAACACAGAATGACATGAGCTGCTTAATTTCATGTGCTTGAAACTTGGTCATCAGTTTAATTTGTTGATTCAGCTTTATATTAATTTGAAGGCACCAGCCAGAAGAAGGATTGAGTAGGTGGGATTTACCCCCCCTTAGTTCCGGCTGTTTTGTACTCTCTCATCAGCTCCTTGTAGGGTCAGTTATTGTGTGGTGCAAATTAATGGTGTGCCCCCCCCCCAGAGTATCCTAAGTTTCCTATGCTAAGCATCAAATATGTTCCTCCTCGTGTGGCCTACTAAATTTTATTATTACCTCATATTTTGGCGCGAATGCGATGGTTCAATTATTATTGCTATAATACCAATTAGAATAAAGGCTTTGAGATTAATTATTTACCAAAAAAATAAGTGAGATTAATTAGTGGGTTTGGGGACATCATATACTTTTTTATTTTTGGTAAGAAGGACATCGTATACTTTGATATTAATTAGTGTAGATCATGGCCGGCAAAAATGCTGGAAAGGTTTTACTGCTTTGAAAAGTATTTCTTGGCTCTTGCCCAAAACAAAAAGGGGGAAATCTATAATAAAGTGACAATCAATATTGGGACCAACAAAAGTTGAAAAGTGAGTTAGATACTTAGATGCAAACCATTGTTTCCATAATGTTAAAAGTTAAAACAACTCTACAACTGGGGGGAAATCGTCAGGCAACGTTTGGGTCTAAACTTCTGGAAATTATTGAACAGGTAACAAAGCTAAAGAGGGTGGCAGGGGAGAGTGGGAGGAGAAAAAATAAAGAGTGAAGAGAAAGAGGGTGTCGTTTGATAAAAAAATGCTCCTAGAAATTAAAGAGAATCACGTGTGTGCACGTAAAGAGTAGACATATACTAACAATTAGAAATAAACAAAATGGAGGCTCTAATATCATATATGTTAGATAACTATATGTCATGCCTAAAAAATTAAAATCATTGATGCAAAATACCAAATTTTGAGGGTTATATTGGTGCTACAATGATGCACTATACAAAATTTAATTTGAGGCCAACATGAACAATCAAATCATACTTAAAACAGTTCATTGCTGATAAAAAATCCTTTAGGGTTAGACCCAGCCGCGGTGATGGGACCTATGAGAGTTGGTGGAGAAGTTACTCGCCAACTGTTCCCTTTGATGGGACTTCTTAAATATTATTCAAGTTTTATGCTAGAGAATACAACTTCTGGCGCTCATTAGTCACCAACTTATTTTTATGACTTGTTTGGTAGTATTCTACACCAAGCGTTTTTGTTTAGTACTTTTGTTAAAAACTTATAGTTTTTTTAAAAAAAATATTCAAAATTTTCTTATTAATGTAGTTGAAAGCGCTGTTTAAGAATCTATGCTTCACTAGAAAACGTTTTTAAGTTCTTTTAATTATTTTACTATTTAAAAATGCTTTTAAGCATTCTAAAAATATTGTCAAATAAGTCTTTAATCAGGTAAGTTTTCTCCTATTTAATCACTTCTTTTTGCCTTTTTCTTATTTTCTTCATTTTGTTTTTTACTCCTCCGTACACACATGAATAATTGTACTTGAGCAAATTTAGAATTAAATATAAAAGTCTGACCCTTAAAATTGGCCCCATTAATGTAGTTTGGCCGGACGAGAAACTGAATTTTAATGTTGTGGTAGTTCGGAGCCTTAATTTTAAGCATGACATGCATATATTATAGTATGACTCGATCGAAATCAACATCAAATTAGTAATATTTGTTTAAATCGAAAGTTTACTTGACGTGAACATGTATCCGTCGCATCAAAGCCCTATACAAAAAGAATAAACCACACTAGCTACCGAGGATTATTTGCTCCTATTATTTATACTAAACGAATAGTATATACTATCATGAATATTAAACGAATAATGTTAGGCAAATACGTTTAATTATTATTTATATGAAAAAAATGACTAATTTTCTAATTCTTAAATAAATATTATAATTTTGTTAGTATTAAAATCGAGTATATTTTTCTTTTTCTCAAAATCCATCCTCAGATCCTTTAACATTTACCCTGAAATGCCTCAAGTTCGATCACGAGGCATGTTTGATTGAATTGTACAAAACATAGTTTTGACTTTTGAATATAAACATCGAACTGCACCATGTTTTGGAGACTCTCTCTCTTTCTTTTCTCTATAGCAAAGTCAATTCAGAAGTTCTAAAAGACTTGTGGACATATACATAACAATTTCGCAACCATCACTGAAACAAATTGATGTAAATGAATAACGAGGTGCTGTCAACACTTGGCCCAATGATAAACAATATCATGAAAGTATGAAACTAGTTGGACTTGTTCAATTTAATTGCGTGCCAAGGGAGCACTTGTGACTTGACTATTGGTTGTTTAGGAAAAACAGTAGCGTGTACTATATATGACATAATAAGAATATCTGTGGTAGATTGGTCGTCTTTTTTTTTTTGGCCAAGAAGTAGATTGGTCGTCTTAAGTCTTAGCATTGGGTAGGTAATTTACGCGTACAGCTAGTCACGCTATTAGTTCATTCAATAATGCTAATCGTCTTATATTTTTTTTTTTTTTTATTTGTATTTTATTTGATGTGTCATTACTTTAGTGGAAAGGTATTTCATTTTTCTTTTTTAGGTTTTATTTTTTAATTTTTAGTGTTCAATGTATAAATGTCATATAAGATGATATGAAATTGTGGAATAAAAATATGATAAGTGTAGCATTACTGAGTTTATTAATGTTAGGATTAAGTGTGTTTTAAGATTTAGCTAATCTTTTAAAAAAATTATTATATGTGATAGTCTATTGTAAATATTTTCTTTCTTGTATGGAAATCCCTTAGACTTAGGATCAGAATCCTTAGATGTAGGATCGTATTCTTGCTAGCCAAGTTTACTCTTGCTGTATATTAGTGTTGTACACTCATGTAAATTTTACTTCAATACAATTTATCATTATCAAATTTTCTCATAGTCACATACATGTCACATATATGTACATCCCTATGTGTTTGATCATTTTTATATGATAATATACATGTGTTTTTTTGTTAAGAGAAAAAGATATCATGTGTGACACTTACGTTAAAAAATTACACCATTTTCCATGCATTGAATTTAATTCAAGCTACAGTTATAATTTTATATTGAAGTAGAATGCAGTAGATTAATTAATTATGTTTATTAGAATCTCGTAAGC
Source organism: Dryas octopetala (assembly GCF_963921425.1). Classification (NCBI taxonomy): domain Eukaryota; kingdom Viridiplantae; phylum Streptophyta; class Magnoliopsida; order Rosales; family Rosaceae; genus Dryas; species Dryas octopetala. The sequence goes on along the minus strand of NC_141366.1, from coordinate 12,419,465 downwards.
CATTCACAGAAAAACTTATGTGGAAATATGTTGTTACCATCTTACATTGTTTGAGTAGTAAGAAAGTCCACTTAAAAATGACATGTATCCAATTTTAATTATAATTTTTTCTTCGCGAACATATGTCATCTTTTAGTGCGCATTAATTTCATATGATAAAACCAACATCACATAAGTTTTGTCTGCCCGAGTCAAGCATGGATTAGTCGTGATAAGTTGCATATATGGATTAGCCATGCATCTGATGTAACTTGCATGCCATATGTGTCGCAATAAGATGACCTCTAATTAAATCTCCATATATATAGTCAAGGAGTAAAATTTTGGTTTCGAGAAAATTTTCAATTAAAATTTCGATTAAAATTTCGATTTCGATAAAATTAGACAAAAACGACGAAAATTGCTATCAAAATATGGAAATTTTGAATGAAACTTGACCATATGATTATTTAACATATTATCTACTACATTGATAAAAAACATTGAAGAAATCAAATAATATAGTAGATTTCATGTGATATATGATGAATATAATGCGAACTGGAGACAATACTGTTAAAAAAATACTTCTCTAATTAATAATTACATAATAAAATTACACGAATAAATTACCAATGTGGCAACGGAAAGTAGCAAGCTTACTCAAAGGGACTTGGAAATGGTCTCCGATAGTTAAATTAAGCCGAATTGGGTTAAAATAGAACCAATCCGATGACAGCAGTGATGACAACGGTTTACCTAAAATTTCAATTTTACAATTATCATAATTAGAAAACCAAACATTAAGAAAATGAAACTTCATGATAAGGGGATAAATTTCTTTTTCATAATTTATGTTTACAACTAAACGAAACACCAAAATGACCAAATCAAACCCCAAATAAAATCTCAAACCTTTTTTTTCTTTCCAATTACCTAAAAACTCCAAATCTTAATCTATCTTAAAAAAAAAAAGAATTTTTTTTTTCTTTCCTTTTCCTCTTCTTCCCCCGTGATTCACGCCTACCCCCTACCCATGACACACTCATTCTCTCTCTTCTCTCTCCTCCCTCTCTCTTTCTTTTTCTTTTTCTTCTTCTTATTTCCTTCTTCAGTTCTTCCTCCCCTGCCCGTGACTAACCAGTTTGACCTCTTCCTTTTTTTTTCTTTCCTTCTTCAGTTCTCAATTTCTCATCTTCTCTTTCTCTCTCCTAGTCCCTCACTCCCTCCTCCTCCATGTTCTCTTCTCTCTGCTCCCTCTCCCTCCCCCTTCCCGATCTCCCTCTCTTCCTCCTCTCCCTCCCCGGATCTCTTATCTCCCTCCTTCGACGGCGACGGCGGTGGCTCTGCCTCTTTCCCTCCGGTCGTAGCCTCCCCTTTCTCTCTCCGGTCTCTATATCGAAAATTTCGCCGAAATTTCAAAAATTTCGGAAAATTTCGGCGAAATTTCGAGAATTTCGGAAAATTTCGGCGAAATTTTCGAAATTAATTTGATATGGTGTTAAAATTTTCATACCCCTAAAAAACGAAATTTTACTCCTTGTATATAGTTAGCTAATTAATAACAAAACTTGAAAAAATTATAAGGTATAACCGATATACCGCCACGTGGTATAACCAATCCAACGTGTAAGGGTATTACTGGACGATGTGTTTATATTAGTAGGGTATAGTATTAATAACATCCACTCATATTATAACAAATAGACTAGTTATACCACATGTCAATATAACGGTTACACAAAATAATTTCTCCAAAACTTGTACGGGTTATTACCTCTTATTCAAAGTTTGTAATAAGAAAAAGGTTCAAGTACATTTACATCCACCAACTATAGGGTCCATTTCAAATTGGTTCACGAACTATAAAATATTTCAAATTTTCCCATTAATTATAGGGTTCATTTCAAGTTGGTCCATGAATTATAAAACATTTCAAATTTTCTCATTCACTATAAGGTTCATTTCAAATTGGTCCATGAACTAACAAAAAACATACAAAATGATAGACAAAATCATGTTGACAAAAAAACCGAACCGAACCAGATTATTTATATATATTTATATTATATAAAAGTTATATATATTGAATAAAAAATGTGTAAGTTGTTTTTTGCACACGCTGGGGGTTTGAACCTATGACCTTGTGAGAAGAGTCAAAGTATGAATTCATGTTACACCACTTAATCACTTGTGAAATTTAAGTACATGCAATATATTTATAGGCATACTGATACTTGAAATATAATAATTTATAAAATTAAATATATTTTATATATCATTCCTTTTTTTAAGATATTATTTTAGGTCTCTATTTAAATATTATCATTACAAAAAGTCTAAAAATATCACTAGTTTATAGTTTATATAATTTATAGTTTATATATTGCAAAAATATTACTAAAAGTTCAAAACTATAATTTATAGTTTCTATACTAAAATTATTGGAGTAAATTTTTAAGGTATAAGGTTTCAGACTTTATGGTTTAGTGTATAAGGTTATAGTGTAGAATACCAATTATAATTTTATAAATTATTATATTTCAAGTATGAGTATGCCTATAAATATATTACATGTACTTAAATATCATAAGTGGTTAAGTGGTGTAGTGGGAACTCTTTTCTATTTGTCTCATATACTTAAATATCATAAGTACTTATATTTGTCTCCTATAAATATAGACTTTTTTCTTTCATGATCGTTTAGTTCATTATCAAAGAGTGTTTATATGAACTCTTTTATTTCATGAAGTTTTTTCCTTCCTTTTGCTTATTTGTTTAACAAAATTACATGAATATAATTTGATTATCAACTATCTATTTCCCACAATTTTGAAGAGATTCCATATTTAAATCCCCCACTCACAGATAAGAAAAATAAATAAATAATAATCATTTCATGACTTGAGCACCTTTACATATGACTTCATAGAAACTAATTAATTCCTAACCAAAATGGTGTCCCTTATAGGAGACAAAGCATCTTAATTATAATTATTTTGATAGATGAAAACCATATGTCGATCTAACATAGAAAAATCATTTATGAAATAACACTATTATAAAAGTGTTTGTATTTCCAAAGAGATTGCCTTAGTTTTATTCGACCTGCTGGAGAGGTTGGCATATATATATTTCTTGTCATTATTATGTCAAACCAACAAAAAAAGTTATTAAATATATCATAGATATTTTCTTTTATATGGGGAAGGGAAAACATAGTCAATTTTAACCCATGCCAATAATTAAACAAATGTTTCCATCAAGCTCTTAGGGCATGTTTAGTATTCTATTTAAAAATTATTTTTTGTTAAAAAAAAAAAGTTTTAGTTAAGAAAACGCGTTTGATAGACCATTTTTAAAAATAATTTTTTTAAAAAAATTCAAAAACATGTTTCTTTTTAAAAATGATAAAACATCGTTTTTCTCAATTTTTTTTTACACTTCCTTTTTTCTTAGATGTCATCATTTTTTAAATTTAAAAATTGTTTTCAAATTTCATACCAAACACGTTTTCAAATTTTAAAAATTGATTTTGAAAACTCACATTTAAAAAAAAAATCTTAATTTTTGAAAAAAAAAATTGAGTAGGATTTAATTTCTTTTTTCTTCTTCTTTTTTTTTTCAATCCTACCCGTTTTTTTGCTGTGCATACACTTAGATCTGTGTTCACACTTCTAACCACATCGTATATATTAAATAACTAGTTACTATATATTGACCAAATAATAATTGGCTTGGTCAAAATCATGAATATTTTTTAGTATTAAAAAAACTACGAATATCTTTTAATATTAAAAAAAAAAAAAAAAAAAAGCCTGAATTTTTGTTTGAATCGACATTATTGTTACTTATTTTTCTCGGGTGGGCAGGGTACCTTTCACTGCGATTTGAATGCGGGCATTCTTCAGATTATAAATACGACCAGTATGCCATGTTTTTCTGTGGCCGAGAGGGTTGTGTAGCTCCATTCACAAACTCACTCCAGGTCCTCCCTCCCTGCCTTCCACACCAAACAGAGCATTAGAGATTTAGAGGAGCCCCATCATCATCATCATCACCATCATCATCATATATATATATATATATATATATAGTTTTACAGAGCTAGCAGTCATCATGTTGAGCAAGATATCAACTGCATATTCATTGCTTCCCAATGAAACTATAAGGCTGTCACAATCTCACTCACAATCACATCACCAGCTTCCTCTTTCATTCCCTTTGAACTCAGTGAGTATGCATATATCTACATATATATATATATATCTATCTCTCTCTCTCTTTCTTGGACTTATATAATAGCAGAATTTTTATTTCTTCATATCACTAGACTAATAGCTTGTTGATTTCTTCGTAGGAATTGAAGTGGTTAGTTTTGTGTTTTGAGTTCTAAAAAAAAAAAAACATGAAAATGGCCAAATGGTATTTTTCTAGCTTGTTTAGTACGTTTTTCTTTTTGGACGAAGTCATTTTCTTGTTTATTACTTGCGGTTTCATTCATAGTCTTACAATTTAATGCATATATAAATATAGCTAGCATACCATTTCAGTCCTTTACAAATTTAAAAAGTAACCATACCAACCCAAGTTTCAAGACCTGTCATTCTCAAAACTTGGGTTCTGAATCTGTTGGCTGGAAGCAGATATCTACACTGTAATTAACTTACTATTTATTTCCGCAAACAGTCGATTTTTACACCGGAAAAGCAGAAATAATGGAATTAATTACTCACAAATCTCAACTTCTAGAAACCTTTCATATATGGCATGCATCATGCATGGTTAGGGGACACATCACTCATTGCCAGAGGAGAAAATATTCCTTATGATCGTCAACATAATTATTATACAATATCTCAACTTTATGTACGTGGGAATTGGGATCCATAGACTCCATACCATATGATACATATGATGTGCCTGTGAGATCAACAAAATAAATATGATTGGGATTTACATTTTTTTTTTTTTTGATAGCTAGATTTACAATGTTACAGATGCTGTCTGCTGATGAATACATATTTAAATATTTACTGGGGCCAACATGTTGCTTTTGAAAAAAAAAAAAAAAATTATCACGGATATATATTATTGAGAGAGGTAGGCATATGAAATATACAGAGTCATTGCATAAAAGTTTTATTCGTACTTTTACATCTCTCACACAAGAAATTATAAGGTGTATGATGGAGAATGAGTTTTTTATAATTTGTGGTACTGTACATACGTCACCTATAGTATGGATATTGAATAACCTATAAATAGATCTAAAGGGAAGAAAGATGTCTACTTTAGTAGTGAATTTATTTACTTTAGTAGTGAATAAATAAATTCACTACTAAAAGACTGTTAAACCCAAGAAATACGTAAGAAGGATTAATGGTCCCATTTTTTTAGTTCGATTTGGACCCAAATCTCATGACCGGTCTGCATCAAATTCTAAAGAGAACTCGTCAAAATCGAAGGTTAAAAAAATGTGTATGTATGTCACAAAGTGCATGTACGGTCCAATCTACACTCTTCCATATATGTTGATTATTTTAAACAACATTATACTTTAGATCGTTGAATACTTTCATATTTTTATTTTTATTTTTGACTGAAAAATGCTTTAATTTTGTTCACTTGAATCATTTTCTCTATGAAAACGAATTATATGAGTTACAAAATTTTTTCTGCTTTCTGTGAAATTGAGCGTACACTTGTCCCTGTTTCTTCAGAGCAATGCTTTTGGCCATGCCTTCCCACTCCGCAACCAAAATGCTTCAGTGGGCAAGTTCTCTCGTATCATACCCCAGCAAGCCAAAACCCAGTTCCCAGAACTCTCAGAACTGGAAGAGAAGAACACCAAAAATGGAAGCATCACATTTGGTACTGATGGAGATCTTGTCCAAGAAGTGGAAGCCCCTCAAAATATCACCATCAAAGGCATTCTTGCTCAGCTGATGCAAAGCATTGATGAAAATGAAGAGAGAAGGGTGATTTCACTGGGTATGGGTGACCCTACTCTTTATTCTTGCTTTAGCACAACCCCTGCTGCTGTAGAAGCTGTTGTTGATGCTGTTCAAGCTCAGAAGTTCAATGGGTATGCTCCTACTGTTGGTCTTCCCCAAACAAGAAGGTAATTCTTTGTTTCTTTTTTGTTGATGCTGTTCTAGCTTTAACTTACTTTTTGTATTGTATGTGCTAGGTTGAAGAAACAAATGTAAATTTCTGGGTTTTCCTTTTAATTTTGGGACCATTCTTTTAAGTAGGTTGAATTGAAAATGTTTTTAGTTTGGAATTTTGGATCAATATCACTAACAATCATGTGCACACATTGCATACTTTCCTTCCATGTTTGATGTTACATATTTAGTGTGAGTTAGTTATATTATATGTTTAAAGCTCAATCATGTATTTTGATGAACATAACCGGTGTGCAAAGGGTCTATGTTAATTTGTCTCTAGATACAATGAAGCCAAATTCAGTGTGCTTTTGTTTGACTGTGTTTTACAATAACAAAATCACTCAGAGCACCCAAAGATGGTTTCTTTTGTTCCCTATATCCATGGTTTGTGCTTTATTCTCTATGTGGGATTGTATTAACATTGAGATAATGCTCTGATTAAAAAAATATAGAATTAGTGTTAATGATTGCCCTTTTATTACTCCATCGTTTATAGGGGAATAAGCTGCATTTACTTGCACGATATGTAGTTTGTATAGTTGAAAGATGGAGACATCTTTCAAATTTGTCATACTGCAGCTTAGGATAGAATTGGACTTTTTTTTTCCCAATCAAATTTAATCTCTGCTTTTCTTTTTACAGGGCTATTGCTCAATATCTGTCTCATGATCTCCCATACAAGTTATCATCTGATGATGTTTTCATCACATCTGGTTGCACGCAAGCTATTGATGTTGCTCTAGCCACTCTTGCTCGCCCTGGTGCGAACATCTTGATTCCAAGGCCGGGTTTCCCAATATATGAACTTTGTGCTGCATTTAGAAATATTGAAGTTCGGCACTTCGATCTTCTTCCTGAAAATGGTTGGGAGGTTGATCTTAAAGCCATTGAGGCTCTTGCAGATGGGAATACTGTTGCATTGGTCATCATAAACCCTGGAAATCCATGTGGGAATGTATACTCTTATAACCATTTGGAAAAGGTTTGTGGTTTACAATTTTGCTTCATTTCTTTTATATCTGCAGTTCTGTAGATTGTAACTGTCTGCGTGTTGCATTTAGATATCAGAAACTGCAAAAAAGCTCAGCCTTACTGTAATTGCTGATGAGGTTTATGGGCACCTCGCTTTCGGGAGCAATCCGTTTGTGCCAATGGGAGTTTTTGGATCAAATGTTCCTGTCCTTACTCTTGGATCTCTATCAAAGAGATGGATAGTTCCTGGTTGGCGACTAGGCTGGTTTGTCACAACTGATCCAAATGGAATCTATAAAACTCCCAAGGTGTCCCCTCTTTCTACTTCTCTCTATCTCTCTAACCAATCTCCACTACCTGTTTGATGAATACTAATTTAAATTTACATCTTTACAGGTTGTTGAACGTACTAAGAAGTATTTTGATATTCTTGGGGGGCCGGCAACCTTCATTCAGGTTTTGAATCTTATATGTTTTTCTTATAGATTGGAATTGCAAACATGCATTTTCCTTGAGTGGTATAGTTGTTTCTGTTCACTGAGATAACGCAAGTCCTAGCATTTGTCAAATCGACAACTATTGGCTTATTACACCCATTTCAAACCCAATGTGGAGAAATTACATTGCAATAGCTGTTTAAATATAGCTGCTACATTTTGTGCATGTGAGGAACTTGCTAATACATTTTATTGGTATTTTGGTGGTTTAGGCTGCAGTTCCTCACATCATTGAGCAAAGCGAGGATGTCTTCTTCAAGAAAACCAATGATATACTAAGGCAGGCCTCAGATATATGTTTTCACAGGATAAAGGAGATCCCCTGCCTTACTTGCTCGCAGAAACCGGAGGGATCTATGGCTGTAATGGTGAGGAAATGGTTGAATTTGCAATTCTCATTGTGCTTGCTGAAACCTTCTCTTAAAAAAAAGTGTTTGTTGGAACAGGTTTGCTTTCTACTATTTATATTACTATTTCCATGCAGGTAAAACTGAATATTTCATTACTAGAAGATATCAGTGATGATATCGATTTTTGTTTCAAGCTGGCCAGAGAGGAGTCTGTGATCCTACTTCCAGGTGAGAAGTTAACAAATTAAAGTTGAAATTTTTCCTTGCAAGTGCAGTTTTACTTGTTAAATTCCTATTCTCTGATATCCTAGAATCTATTCTTTGTCTGTCTTTGTTCAGGAATTATTGTTATAGTCTAAAGTCATTCTGATAAACTCTGTTCTTTCGTAGAGTATAATGTATTTGTTAATAATCGATGATGACCTCTGACAGTTGATAACATGCTCAACTTTCACATCCGTCTACTACAAATCATTGAAACAATTAGCCTAATCGTTAAGCAAGTAACCTCCCTTGGCCCCTTTCATTAAAACTCTAACCTTACAAATGGTTCAAATACTCAAATCAACAAAGGGTTTACCTAACTAGATGGATTAAGGATTTAAGCTTCATAGTTCTTTTTCCTCTTTCAAAACAGAAATTTTGGCTCTGCAATTTCAAAATCAACATTTACTAGAGGAAAGAAGCTGTGATCTTTCCTTTTGTGTCTACAACTTGTCATGGCTTAAGAGTAGCACTAGCACTTACTAACATTGGGAATTACATGTTCATTCCAGGCACTACAGTGGGATTGAAAAATTGGCTCCGTTTCACTTTTGCTGCTGATCCACCATCCATCGAAGAAGCTTTCATAAGAATTAAATCCTTTTGTGAAAGGCACTCAAAGAAACAAGCTAAAATACTAAGAAGTCCTGCAATGGAGCAGGTACCAATAACTGCACGAGTGATTGCCTAGCAAGAAACTTAGCAAAAATAAGGGGGTTCACATTGAACCACCCAGAAATAAATTATTCTTCCTCCACTTAAGTTATCTGGTATCATTACTTTGTTGTAATCATTCATATGTGATTCATTATGAACTTCAAGCCAGACCGGAAATCTATCTCAATGTGATTGATCTCTGTGTAAAATCATGTGTATTTCAATTATATTCCTGATTTTGTTGCCTTTGTTTATCGATTTATTTACTTATTTGTGAAGGGGTATTCAGTAGATTTGAAACCACGTCACCCACTCTGATAGCCATGAAATGAAAATTAGGTCAAGAGAATTTTAATGGTATCATTAACATTCCAAAAAAACTAAGTAATGTAAATAATTTTTCACTGTCCTGATAGCAGCAACCCAAAGTACCAACAGGCATCATTCTGTGTGTGATGTATGAACCATGTAATGGGAAACACCTCACAATCCAAGTTGACCATCCTATAACAAATCCATCCCACTTTATGAAATTTCCATTGGCTCTTTTTGAGATCCAAATTCCCAACAAAGCAAAAGATGGTAAGCAATTCTGGTAAACAAATTGAAGTACCAATTAGGATTTGACATGTGAATGCTATTGGCGTTCAGACTTGTCTTATTTCTCATCTTTGGCTATACATAAAGCCAGCGCAAAGTTTTGTTTTAAACTTGTAATAATGCAGCTTGGTTTAGAATAGTCTTAGTTCCACATAATCATTATTGTCTATTTGAAAAAAAGAGGCCACACTATGCCAAGAGACTCGTTTGCATAGAAAATATTACATTCCAACACAGATATACAGAACAAAACAAAGCTTTTCACGTGTGTGGCTTGACATTATTCATTTTTAGGTGAAGTGTCCAATATACATATCATTGCAATAGGCCAAAAGCTATGATTTAAAGATAAAGTGGGAAAATAATTCATAGTAAAAAAGAAAAAGAAAGAAACACCAAATTTACCTTTTAACATACTCTGGATTCAGAGAGAACAAACTTTGTCATTTTATAAACATCAATGAACTAAATCTTGGCTCATATCTCATTTGACTAGAATTTGATTTTCTTATCTCAACTAATGAAAAATGATAGCATATAAGAAGATTTAGGATTTATTACTTTGCTACAATCGTCACAAGGTGCCTAGATATAGAATCTCTCCATCAATAAGGGTACAGCAGAAAGAACAAAAGTCAGTCACCTGACACTACTACTCTCCAAAACACTGCAAGACGAACTGCAAAGGGTTGAAACAGAAATGGATTCTCTTTCATTTTTAATTGATTGTAATATGTAGTTAACTCCAATAAAACCAGTTCATACCATTTCATTTGCTATCACCCCTGTTCCTCACTCTGTTGCTTATTTGTAATTAACTCTGTTAATTTCTGCTTCTGCTAATCCATGGAAGGCCACAGCTCTTCTTCTGACCCGAAATCAGGTGAACTTTAGTTCTGTGTATTTTGTTTTTTGGGTTGTCCCATTTGTAATTTCTTTGATCAAGATCATCTAAAAACATAATTGGGGGTTTGGTTGTTGATGTACTGTACTTGCTATTAATTTTTGTTGTTGTTGTTGTTGTGAAGATACATTGGAGGTTGGAGAAGTCAATGACTTTCAAGTTCATGTGTTTAAATCATCATCCGAGGTGAGAACTCAAAACCTCCATTTTTATATCACACCCTACCTGGGTTTTCTTAAGTTACTCTATGATTAGGCACTGGTTGTTACAGTGTACTTGTGTCCCCCTAGTTTTACTAATTACATGAGTAGGAGCAACATTTGTCATGTTACAAATTACATTCTGGAAAGACCTTTCTGTCAGATATTTGATTTATAGGTACAGGTAGAGTACAATTACGTTCTGGAAAGAACATTAAGTGAATGAAAGATTGTTTTATCATTGTGAACCTTGTTAATCTACTATGGCCTTAAATTGAAGATACATCTGATTGGAGATTATAATGTTTAGACGGTTTTGAATAATATAGTGAGTGCTAATTTCTGGTCATAAAATCTTCCATGTTGGCTGTTATAAACGCAAAGACTACACTAGTCTACATGTTTTGTGCATACAATTATAGAGGGGAGTTGTTTGTAGCTTGGCTTCAAATTTCTCAGTATATATGTTCCAAAATGTGCTTGAGTTAATGAAAATCATAGAAAATAGATATAGATAAAAAAGAAAACTGAGAGAGAGAAAGAGTTGTTGGGGGTAATTACACTGTAATTGTGTATGTATTTATAAAATAATGGTCCCTAGGCAAGGATAACCTGTAGAGGAGTTCCTTAATCTCCCTACTGACCTGATAAGCTCCTGAAGTTGTCACTAGCTGATAATTTGTTACTGGTGGAATACTCAACTTTTACGTTGATATTGTTTTATCAATCAGTTGCTTGAGAAGCTGCATGAGAAGTGGAGCCAAGTTACAAAACCACCATACCCAGCCATGTATTCCAGCACTTATGGTGGAATTATTCTTGATCCAGCTTTGATGGTGATTCCAATAGATGATCACATGGTTCATCGAGGGCATGGTGTGTTTGACACAGCGATTATCTTAAATGGGTAGGCATTATAATCTCCTCTTTGGTTCTTGACATTCATATTGATACATCTCTTGTGGCTTATGGTTTAAGTTACTAATTTGAATTGTGATTCCTGCAGATATATCTATGAACTGGATGTCCACCTGAACCGGTTTCTCAGATCAGCTTCAAAAGCAAGGATCACCTCTCCCTTCCCTCGAACAACTCTTCGAAGCATTCTTTTGCAACTGGCAGCAGCATCACAGTGCAAGAAAGGAACTCTAAGATATTGGTTGAGTGCAGGTCCTGGGAACTTCTTGCTCTCACCTGCAAGGTGCCCTACATCTGCTTTCTATGCAGTAGTCATTGATGAGGACTTTAATCAGCGCAAAGATGGGGTTAAAGTGATTACATCCACTATTCCCATGAAGTCACCAGAATTTGCAACAATGAAGAATGTAAACTACCTTCCAAACGTCCTTTCGATCATGGAAGCTGAAGAGAAGGGAGCATTTGCTTCCATATGGGTTGATGAGAAAGGTTATATAACAGAAGGTCCAAATGTGAATGTTGCTTTTATAACCCATGAGAAGGAGCTTGTAGTACCCTTCTTTGATAAGATCCTTAGTGGGTGTACTGTGGTAAGGCTTCTTGAACTAGCACCCAAGTTGGTTGAGCAGGGGCGTCTGAAAGGTGTGAGAACTACAAACCTTACTGTGGAAGAAGGCAAAAGCTCAGCTGAAATGATGTTTGTAGGAAGCACACTTCCTCTGTTGCCAATTATCATGTGGGATGAACAACCCATTGGAGATGGTAATGACTTTCTCTTAAAACTGTTTTTGTTTTTGCAATGAGTAGAGGGTTTTGATATTGAGGCTCCCTAGTTTTTTGTTTACTAAAATCCCCTCCCCTGCTTCTTACAAGCTCCAATGGATTTCTATTTTTGTTTTTTATAACAGGAAAGGTGGGAGAATTGACAATGGCACTCTCAGATCTGGTTTGGAATGATATGGTAGCAGGTCCAGCTGAAACGCAGAGGATTCCTGTTCCCTACATGTAGGGAACACAGAGTGATCAAATCAAGAAGGCTGAAGGAAGACTACTTCTTGCAATTAGCTGCCTGATTGTTCTTTGTTCTGGAGTTGCAATTGTCTTTGCATGTTTCATCTTCGGTTTCTTCTTTTGTGAACATGGAAAAAACATCATTGAATAAAATACTTTAGAAAGCTTTCTTGAAATGAAAATCTTTTAGGCTTTTAGCAGAGGAGCATAACACAATATTCTAGCTATGAACTCCTTTAATTGTTGTTAAAGTTCACAGGAATAGCTTCGATTCATAGTCGTTAGCATGAGATGCTTTGGTTGGATTTAATTAAGCTCCTCCCAAAGATGTGTATGGTGTATGTAGACCCTTTCATTGAGGTATAACTCAATGAGGTATGACTTATGAGGTTTACTTTACATTGTAATTCGATAATCGAAATCATTTATTTTATAAGTCTCTATATAAGGATCATCATTGCAAAATAGTAAAGAAGTCATAAACCATTAAGACATCTAATTGTGATGTAAATACTTGAAATGATGACCCTTTAATCAAAGTATTAAACAATTTCTGATTTATCTAATTTTTTTGCAATGATGAATATCCTTGTATAGAAACTTAGAAAATAGACGGTTTCGATAATCAAACTACAATATGAAGTGAGTCTAACAAGTCATACCTCATTATGTTTAAAATAAGATATACTTCAACAAAAAAACTTTAACGATATATGCATCGTATTATTTATTTTTTTCTTTCAAATGAAGCAACAATTAGTGGAATCATATTTTTTCTTGAAAGTTGCATGACTATCCTGCTTAAGCACCATTAGCCCTGTCTCATATGCCTTCTAGATTTATACTCTGAGAGTCCCAGACTAACTTATCTTGCCTTTTTTAAAACAAAATGAGAAGCAAGGGACATGGGAACAAAGGAGATCTCACAGAAAGTGTTCAAATCAAGTGTTAAACATAATGAGGCCAATTGTAAAACCATGTAGGAATGAAAGGAACACGCTGGGAAAATAATTGAAGAATGGCTAGAAAACCTGTTTACCAAAATGCTGTGAATCATGTTCCACATACCACATGCCAAGGTATGCATTCTGGTGTTTCAATATTCTCATATTTGCAAAAATAATTTCTTTACGATATTATAAAGCCAATTTGTCTAAATCACCATGTTCATTACAATTTGTTTTTGAGGTACATTCAATCCAACTATGAGCTAAAACGCATACACATAAATCAAATGGTCCTAGATTATAGGTACATAAATGTATTACAGAGCTAATCTTAATTGGCACAAAGCAAATTCTAGGCTTCTGGGTTTTACATAGAAATAAACATGAACATAAGTAAAATTTTATCAAACACAACATGAATGCTCATAGTAGATTTATGTCAATCTGAAACACAAATCTGTAAATCTTGCTTCTTGACTAGTTTTTGCCCTAAATAACTATTAAAATATTAATTGTATTTGAGTAATATTGAATAATCATTGCCTATCATGAAAAATATTTTGTTAATATTACAGCAACAATTCTTCTCACGCTATAATATCATTGAGGAGATTTGAACTTTTTCATGCGAAGCGATTTACGTTTTTCAGACGAAGAAGACAGTCAATTGGTCGTTGCAGAACAACTCCCAGCTCTTTACTACTTCATCAACTGTGAAAAACAAATTTACCGATGCCACCCATTCCAAAAATCGAGATTCAAATTTCATAAGCCATATCCACGGAGGTTTCCATGAATCTATGACTTCTGCTTCATCTTCTAAGTAAGTGATATGCAAAGATTGATCACCTGCAGGGAGAGATTCTGACCATAGATCTACCATCTTATCCCCCGTAGAAGTGTGTCTTCAAACAAACATAACATGAGGTTTCTTCAAGTTCCCAAAGCAAGATCTTCAGATCTGGTGTAGGGGCAGGGTTTAGGGGTATTTCTAGAGAAGTAATTGGGTTTCTTTGAAATGCAAGAGTTATAGTTTGAGCCTTTGAGGGCATAGAAAGGGCATCTTTCTTCACATTTATCATGTTGTGCCCCTCTTGGCCAAAAAAAAAAAAATCATGTTGTGCCCACTTTTGGTATTTAGTCAGCATCTGGGGATGCCTTTTTGTGGGGAAGTGCGCATCATCACATGCCAGTAAGGCAGTAATAGCCTATTGGCATTTGCTGGCCATCTTTTCTGACTTTTTCTATTCCCCGAGATGGTGAGAGATGCCTGTCGTTAATTTTTATGGCCCCTTGTTCTATGTGTAATAAATTAATAATTGGTGAAAATGTCAGGATGTGTTTGGGCCATAGCTATGGCTGTAGAGTGAAAATTCAGTAAGACAAAAAAAAGAGTGAAAATATAGGATTGTGTATTTTCACCAAACTCCAAGGAGGCACCACCCAATTGATTTGAGAAGAAGACTTGAAGTTGAATTTGGAACCTGTTTTCCAAATAACTTCCCTTTCCCTATCACCGGGCGGGGGGGCTTGTGTAACGATAGTGAAAGAAAAAGCAGAATGAGAGGAGGGAGAGAGAAAAAAGAGAAAGGAGAGAGATAAAGAGAGAGGAATATTTCGTTTCAGGTAAGTTATTCTCATTTCTCAAATGGCATATGTCTCGACTACTCCTTAGTTTCAGGATTAGTTTAACAGAGTTTAGATAAGAAAAGACAAGCATTAAAAAGTTCAACAACCTATGATAGGTCAAAGAGATTTTTGTTTGATGCGCAAAAACTGACCCAGACACATTACTAAAAAACTTCAGCAAATTATGATAGGTCTAGTAACCTTATCACTTATATCTGATCTGCAGTGGGATTTATACAACTCCAACTATTGAAGTTTTTGCTTGAAACATGGCATGTTTCCTTGACACTAGCTACTCTCATTTATACATTGTGAAAAGAAGTATCCAACTGACCCTGTTAATGCTCCCTAAACTTATAATGTTAGTCTACATAATCAAGGACTATAAAATAAACCAAATCTTTGTATTCTTCTGGAAGGTTCATGAATTGTCTTAGTTCATATAAATAGTTCATGTCTTTCTCAGGATCATGTATTGTTTTGGGGATGTTTTGCAATTGCATTAGTGGATTCATGTATTTGGATAAAGGTACATGCTTTTGGAAGGCTACATACTTATGGTAACATATCATTTGAATCAAGTGGGGTCAATTAAATTTCCAAATGTCTATTCTCCCTATTAAAGTGTGTTCATTTACTACTATTTCAAAATTTCAAGTTGTTAAAATATATGAACAATTATTTTACATTCTAATTAACTCTCCATTTCATTAATATCCTAAATTTGTGAACTAGCTTTTTGAATGATAATTCAATTTTTTTTTTAATCTAGAAGAGAGAATTTAAATCTAAGACTTCATCAATATTGTGAAAAGAAATATCACTAATCCATAACTAGTTGGTAAATCGAAACCAATTTGAGTGGTAACAATTTTCTGGATGAATAGAATCCCTCCTCCTCTTATTATGAACAACATGGACATGGGACATACTTGTTTTTGGGCTTCCAAATGAGGCATTTGAGAATGGTGGATAAATTGCATAAGGCCCAAATATTAGATGGGCTTGCATGAAATAAGTCCATGGTTCTTGTTCCCAAAAATGCATCAACAGGCCCACAGATCCAATAAGAGGAAGGGCAGCCAAATAGTCACTACAACTCACAAAACCCACATCCTAAAAGTGGTGATGAATAGTTAAATGCAAATTTCTAAGCGTCACAGTCAATAACACTAATAAAAGCACATGAAAAACGGAACGCAGAAGCAAAGAGCGAAGAGTGAGTCGCAGAGAGAATCAAAAAAGAAATTCCATTTCCTCAAGGACCTCAACATTTCAACTTTTAGGGTTAGGATTTTTTAGGGTTTTTGGAGTTAGAGAGAGAGAGAACCATGTCGACGACCACCACAGCCAAAACGACACCGTCGCAGCAGCAGGAGCAGCAGCAACCCAAGCAGCAGAGCAATGCCAAGCCGGTGCTCCGAAAGCCCGTGTTCACCAAGGTGGAACTGCTCAAGCCAGAGACCAGCGGCCACACCCTCGTCGTCAAGGTCCTCACCTCCGACCCTGTCTTGCAGAAGGGCCGATCGGTGTCTCAGCACCTCCGCCACACCCGAATCTCCGAGTGCCTCATTGGGGATGAGACTGGGACCATTCTTTTCACTGCCAGAAATGATCAAGGTATATCCATTTCTCTTTTCCCTATTTGTTTGGTTTCTCGGAAAATCGAGGAAATGATGGGAAATTTAATTTATACTTTTTCTTGTTTGGATTATTAGAAATTGACTTTATTTGGTCAATGGGTTTGATATATCCGTGCTTGTGTGTATATAAATTTCTTCGTTTATGTTTAGTTTTATTTATATACTGGTTGATCCGAAAATGAATAGGATTCGAACAAGAATGGGGCATTGGGATTTATGGGTTTTGATGGATATGGATGTTAAGAAAATGTTAAATTCAAATGAATTAGATGTAGGCATTTTTTGTAATCAATGAACTATTGTTCAGTGTTTTTGGTTTTATGAAGCCCTGAAAATAAGTGTTGGATTGTCTAAAATGGAAATTTTGTTATATGTTTCTCCATTGTTTGTGTTTTGCAAATACGGAATATTTCATGTAAAGCAGTATATGTGTTGATCTTTGCTGCCAAAAATGGAACAAGTGTATATGCCACTTGTAAATATCTGCTTATTAGTTATTACATTAAAAAATATTTGATTTTCTAGAGAAGTCAAAAGTTACACATTCTTTATTCTCTTTGTTGTTGCTTGGTGAAGTTCTGAACGGATAAAATGGAGTGACAAGCTTTGTGAATTGTATAGTTTTCTGTTCTTTGAGTTCTTCCTGCTTGGTGTTGTGAAGTGCTATCGCCTCCAATACATGTATTAATTTATTTTGTTATTTTACTCTCTGTTTGTGGTTCTTTAGTTAAATTTTTATAATTCTTATTAACTATGAAAAGAAATCTGAATCAAAAGAAATAGCTTTATGATTGATATTGTGGTGGATTTGATATAGGTGGGAAGATTAAGCAGGGTATTGAAGCATAAAACTTAGATGAAAATATATTAAGAATTGGGATATGGAAGTTCTGTTTTTTTTTTTTTTATATGTTTGGCAGAATGAAGTTAGGGTTTGGAGCTAGAAGATACTTTATTAAGTGCTATTAGTCTAACTCATCATTTTCTTAATATAACATATCATCTAAGCATATGAGACCTTAAACTGTACTCTAGCAGAGCATTTTGTATACATGTTTCAGTACAAAAGCAAACTTTAATGTATGTTGATGGCAAATGCCCTGTTGAACTTGTGAAACATTTCTATTTTACCAAATAGTGAGCACACCCTATCTATTTAAATTTTTTATTTTTTGGCTGCCCCATCATATAGATGTTGTGCTTACCCAATCTTGGTGATTAGGGATAGTAGTCATAATTAACTTGCTATGGTTTACAGGGTTGCAGATGCTTATTTATGTTTTGGGAAGTAGATGCTTATGCAGTTATGCTAATTTATCATTCTGTTTTGAATGCTTTATCATTTCTACATTATTTTTTAATCCTATGTTGAACATGAAAATTGGCTTGCTCTCTTAAGCCATAGTTCAGTTTGATTTTTTTCAACAAATCGCAAGATGGTTTTTGGAAATTGGGCATAAATCTAGTTAAATATTCTTCTTTTGCACTTTACATAGTAATCCTTTCTTGGGTTAGAGGTTGACAGTTGGTCATCTTGATATAACGTTATGGTGTAACTTTTGAGCATTTCCTGGGCATAAGAATAGTCTGATCTTGTTGAAACTTTGATCAATCTGCACAATGTCTTTACGTTGAAACTAGTAGTAATCTTCATAAAATTTCACTTGTTTGTAGAAAGTTATAGTCATGGCAAAGAATTTTACTCCTGTGCAACTTTTCTTTTATAAGATTATGATGCCAACATGTTATTATTTATTGTGAAATTGCTAGGAAGGTATTATACAACTAAATGTAGCTTGACAGTTTCTTAATGTATTTGTTATACTGAAAAATGATTTATCTCCTTGTTTTTCTCAGTTGACTTGATGAAGCCTGGTGCAACTGTTATTCTCCGCAATGCAAAGATTGACATGTTCAAGGGATCTATGAGGCTAGCAGTTGATAAATGGGGACGTATTGAGGTCACTGAGCCTGCAAAATTTGTAGTCAAGGAGGATAATAATCTGTCGTTAGTTGAATATGAATTGGTGAATGTTGTAGAGGAATGAATGGTTTCTCTTGGGCTGTTGTTCAGTGGCAAAGACATGGTGGGGGCAATGGGTCTACCGACTCCTATAGCTTTTTTATTGATTATGGAGTTGATAAATATAGTACAACTTTGGCTAAATTTGATTTAATGTCGGATTTGATAATTTATATGTTTGGCTATATTGATATTGAGTATTCATCTCTTTACCTTTTTTTTTATGGCAATGATCACTTTATCAAATTAAAAAATGTATATGGATTTGTAAAAGTGACATATTTCACATTGTCTTGAAATGCTCGATGTGAAATTTATAATTCCAATCACGAATTAGACCAATGGAGGCCAATTGGCCGGTTGGCCTTAATGACCTTTTCTACTTATCTTTATACATGTAAGAGGTTTGGTGAAATTTTTGAAATAATTCAAAAATATCATTTGTTTAAAATTAATACTATCAAAATTCATAAGAGCATTATTTAATGATAAAACAAAACAATAAATTATTTTTCAATATAATTACACTTATAGTTTATAAAGATCAACAACTACTTAAAATAGATGAATGATGTCAAGTTCACTAAATTATGCAATATTTTTTAACACATTAAATGTGATCTTCAATAACTTTTACATGATTCATTAGATGGTCATGATGAATTAACTTTTCTAACTTATAAACAAATATAGATTAATTTGTGTCTGATAATTATAACTGTATAAAAACTACCAATGTAAGGGTTTTTAGAAAATACTATCAATATAAAAAAAAAAAATTGAATTGATATGAAATGATCCATTATTTAGATATATATTTAAGATATTAGAAAAAATTAAAAGAAATTACATGAAACTAACAGTTTATAAATGGGCCATACTGACTTTTTCTTTTATTGAATTTAAGCTGGAGGAATCAATGAGATCTCTTGGCTGCTAGTATATTTTGGCAGAAATTTCAAAATTTATATATAAAGCTTTGATATGGTTGATCTTGTTCTCATTTCTTGGTAATATGTTATTGTTGCTTTAGCTTGGTAGGGTTTTATTAGATGTGGACAGGAAGTACAGCTTGTGTCTATACAAGGTGGAAATATAAACAATTGCACTAAGCAAGTGATTCAATTCTTTCTTCTCATCTTTAGCATCCAATTAACTATAGATTACATGCTTCTCTAAATCCAATTATTCCATTCTTTGGCACTATAAAATGAAAAATTATGTGCATTACATATTTACATACTCTCAAGGTTATTGAAAATTGTGCTCAACATTGGAGATTGGTCGGTGTGCCTGTGGCTTGAATCACATGGCTTGTATTGTTATAAACATTAAGATGAATTTTTCTTTGATGTTGAATGAAAATCAATCAGAAAGCGTTTTTCTCTGTTGCGAAATATATATATATATATATGCGGAATTTGTGCAAAAGATGTGCTATTTATTTATACATATTAGGCTTTTGTAATTTTATTTATTTTTGGTTAGGTTGAAAGAACTTCATAGAGTCATTATTTCAAGCACACATATACTGATATACATATCCAAATAGAGAGAGATATATACCTGAGAGAGAGAGAGAGAGATATATATATATATATATCTATATGTGGATACTTCTGAAATTTAACACATTTTCTAAATAGACTTTGTATTTTAAAAAATTACAGTATGATTTAGATTAAAAAAAATTACAATATGATTATTCATATTTAGACTTTTTTCGGTACAATTTCAAATTTCGAGTTTGTTTACACACATATAATGTTAGAAAAATACGAGATATATATAGATGTGAAAACAATACTGTATATGAGAGAGCCAACACTCTCTTACCTCCTGCATTCTTTGTCCCGCATTAGAGAAAAATTCTCTTATGCTACAGAAGTTATAACATACTTTAATTTGAAGGGAGGGGATTTCTAACTCAAAACTAGACACTAGTTGGTGGTTAGTAACAGACAACTACCAAATAACAAAACCAAAAAATAGCACAAAAGGAAAAAGAACAAGAGGCCGAAAGGAAATAGAGAAATTAAGGTCGAAACTGGTGGCTGGGGCCGCTGGGGTGTGATGGTGGGTCAAAATGGTGTCGTTTCGTGACGGCGGGTTAAAGTTCGTTCATGCACTTATTTGTTATTATAGATGGGAAGCGTCCATGGAAACATTGAATGAGTAACGTAAGTCGTAAGGCATTAATAGTTCCAATTAAGCCCTAATCTTTGTGTATCACATTACGTACGGTGGTGCATGAATAAAATTTCCAACCACCAAAGACCAAACCATTGTGATAGAGTTGTGGGGAAGAGTGTGTGCCCCTCCAAACGACACCATCACATTTTTCAAACGTATACAATAGTGAGCATTAATTTGATTCAAGAATTTTTAATTTCTTGGTTGAATCTTTGATTTAATATTTAAAATGTGAATTTACTCATTAATTGGTTCAGATTTTCAGCTTTTTTATAGTTGACCATAGAACGATAAGTGGTAGTCATGTTTCTACAGCCCATCACTAGAAATATAAAATATGAAAGGTATTCTAAATCTTACATCTTAGTTCTTATAAAATCAAAAAGAGAAATACGTACATCTTAGAATATAAAATCTAGAATCTCTTCATTAATTTGTTAATCTAACTTTGATGATTATATAGAGAAAATAATTTACTTATCTACATGTCAAACTCTAATCACACGTATTTGACATCATCTCGATATGATCAATTTGTATGTTGAGCCTATTCATCTATACAATATCAATTAATTTTGGATTCAAATTTATAAAAATATGTATTTTCTAAACTATCTCAATCAACTTTGTATAGGTATTCAAATTCTTACCTTTAAACAATCTCAATTGTCTTTGTACAGATATTCAAATTATTACGTTTACCTCGTGGTCCATCATATTCAGCTTAATTTAAAGGCTTTACAAGTGGATGTTGTAGTTAGACAATTACACTATGATATATAGCTTTTCAATGTGGAGGCAAAAGCAAGTAGTATATATCATCAATCAACTTGAGGTCCATGGCTTGAGGGAGTGACCCTACTCATAGAATATTTTATAATTCAAAAAAAGGACAACATCTTATCAAACATGCATGCATGTTCGTCAAAATAGCAAATTAGCTTACAATCCAATTAAGGTCTTAGCATTTTCAGAGTTACTAGATTTTTAGACGCATGCACCCATCAAAATGTCTCACCTTTTGCTTACAATCCAAGAACATGCAAATCACTGTAGAAGCCATGGAAAGCCTCTCATGTACACGCACTACCTACAAGGGAAGCATTAGAAATCAAAAGATATATATTAAACATTAGATTTCAATCAGCGCCGGCCCTAGGATTTTAGGCCGGGGTTCAAAGCGAATCATAAAAATGAAATCGATATTCTATACACCTTCACTTGATTTTTCTCAAATAAATAACATAACAAAACATCAAATAAAATTTAACCTAAACAAAACTTTTATAATTAAATATTACATTAAAACATCACTTAATTAAACATTACTCATCTGGCATCTTTAGCCAGTAATAAGCTTACATAATCAAATACTTACCCATATAAATCAATCTTTGCATGCATTACTTACTCATATACACCAGCCATCAAAAGCTTCTAGAGATGAAGGGTTTGTAATAGATTCATTTTCAAAGACACTGTATTTTGATATGTTGGGTCTAGAATTTGTCATTTAGGCTAAATTAAAAGAGCCATTAATCTTCCAGAAGATAGGTATAGGAGGCAACTATAAGACACACCAAAGTCACTAATTAATATCAACATTGGCAACTGTCTATTTGTTCTTGTTTTTTTTTTTCTTTGGCCAGTACGTGGCAACTGTCTATTTGTTCATGTCTACTAAACTTGTAACATTAAGGTGTCCTCCTCAGCCCTCAAAATCTCAGCTCTCACAAATCATGCATGTCTCATCACATCACAGGTAAAAACTAAATTAACGGTCAACTTCTAGCTTTCATTGCTATTGAGATTAACGGTCGAATTCAACCACTGCCATAATTTTCAAAGACGGCTATTAATTTTTCAAACTCTGCTTTCCCTTAATATGGGAGAGGCAATGTACGTAAGGCATTTTTTTTCTATTTTTGTAGTACTAACTACTTTTTAATTAATTTATACTTTATAAATAACCAAAGAGATTGATATGGTGGGAAAGTATTGTATATATATAGTAAATATTGGCCAATGATATATGATCAAACAATTTAGAAAAAGGCTTATTTGCGCCAATGCCCCCTGAAAGTAATTTCGATTTTCAATTTGCCCCCTGAAACTTCATTCCTCCCACTTTGCCCCCCGAACTTTACAAAATACTATATTCCGTCATGTCCGTCTATGGATCCGTCAAAGCAGCTGACGTGGCGGGGCAATTAGGTCTTTTACCTGATGCAAAGCTGAATCAGACTGACAAGATGCCAAATCAGCTCCACATCAGCATTAAGTGGGACCCCTCTGAATATCTCTCTGTCTCTCTCTCTTCCTCTTCCCTTTGAATATCCCAGACTTCAAACCCAGCTGTTGGCCCCACCAGCAGCAGCTCCTCTTTTCGACGCACCACCCCACCCCACCCCACCCAGACACCGGCCAACCTCCCTTCCCTCTTTCTGTCTATCTTTCTCTCTCTTCTCTTCTCTCCTCTTTCTCTCTCTTCCTTGAATTTTATATTTCAGGCATTTGGAGTTCTAAGAAAACCAAAATCTTCAAGAAAAAAACCAACCAACGAAACCATTGACATGAAATGAACCAAGAACACAGATACAACCCAGATAACAAAAGGACCATTAGAACATGAAATGAACCAAGAACACAGATATAACCCAGATAACAAAAAAACCATTAGAATTTTGAACTTCCCACTATGCAAGAAAAGGGTGGTGTTTAAAAAAGGAACATTACCAAGATAATCAACAAGAATTCTGCCATTGCAGAACCTCCCAGTGGGGCGGTGCGTGTCGAAGTCTCGGACGTAAGGGAGGCGGTCGGCACGAGCCAAGGTCCCGAGGAAATTGTTGGTACGACAGTCGACGGAGGAGTCGCCGATGACGAAGAACACAGGGACCAGAGGAGCCTGTGGGGTTGTTGAAGATGATGTTGGGTTCAAAGAGATTGAAGAAAAAGAAGGAGGTGGAAAAAGCGGGGCTGAGGGGGTTGATGAGTTCTTGTGGGTATGGCGGAGCACTTGGCTGTGAAGCAACGGTGGAGATGAGAATGAAGATTAAAGAAACAATAAGATTGATCGCCAGAAACCCAAAGTCGCCAGAAACCCAAAGTAGCTCACCTTCGGATAAGTCTTCCAGAGAGAGAGGGGTTACCGGTAGGCGCCGAAAAGGGGGAAGGAGGTCGGTAGGTTGGGTAGCCATCGCAGGGGAGGCAGGACTGGGGGCTGCGAGGTTGCTGGGCTTTCACCCTCTTTTTGGTTTTTTTATATTTAATTATTTAATTTTTATGTTTTATATCATTTTTTTAAGTTTAATTAGTTTTTTATATTAATTTTTAGGCTTATCAGCTTTGCATCAGGTAAAAGACCTAATTGCCCCGCCACGTCAGCTGCTTTGACGGATCCATAGACGGACATGACGGAATATAGTATTTTGTAAAGTTCGGGGGGCAAAGTGGGAGGAATGAAGTTTCAGGGGGCAAATTGAAAATCGAAGTTACTTTCAGGGGGCATTGGCGCGAATAAGCCTTAGAAAAATTGGCAGCCCATCTATTATAAAAGATTCACAACCATGCACGACATTTTAACACTTTTTCTTATTAAAGTATGTACTATTTCATTTTTTCAAAAAGTCCTTATAATTTCTTTAGGCTCGCTTATTATTCTAGTCCAAGTTTCTCTTAAGATCTTTGGTACTATGTTGCTTCATCATATTTCCATTTAACTAACTTTGCAATATAAACTCTACATTAATGCTTAATTCGAGACTCAAAACGTTTTTGACACAAACACAATATCAATAGATCATATTATTCTATTAATTAGATCCATGTTGTGAGGAAAAAAAAAAACAGCACGTACTATATATATATATATATATATATGGACACTCCACTAATTACTTCAACTTATATATACAAAAGATTAATTGCATGAATATTAGTACACAATTGATTTTTTATTTTATTATATTGAATGCAATCAAATTCTGAATCTAACATAACTATAACTCATTACTCCACATTCTCTCCCCACTTGCACGAAATTCATAGACTTACACACAATCTATTCAAATATATAGAAATGAAATGCAAGCATACTATATTATATTATATTTGTGAATATAGAGAGTTAACAATTAGTCAAAAGGCATAAAAGAGATAATATTTTAAAACTGATCTCGATCATGGATGGAGTAGGGGTAGGGCTACTCCCACGTGAAAACCACAGGGTCATGAACTCTGTCTCTCCCTCAAGCTTCAAACCCTTATAAAACAGCATAAGCCCACCAATCTATTTAATCCACAATATATATCCCTCATGCAAATATCCTTTCAAATATCTCCCAAATCTCCAAGCTAGCTCATACAACTCCATCTGCAACAACTAATTAAAACATGGATTTCTTCCACAACCCAAAACCCAAACATCCATTAATCCACCACCCCAACAAAAAGAGGCTGACCCAAGACCAAGTGAAGCTCCTAGAGCGAAGCTTCAGCTGCAACAGCAAGCTGGAGCCGGAGCGCAAGCTGCTGCTGGCCAAGCAGCTCGGAGTCCCGCCCCGACAGGTCGCCATTTGGTACCAAAACAAGCGCGCCCGCTGGAAAACTCAAACCATGGAGCTCGGCTACAGTGCAATCCAAGCCAAGCTGGAGACTGCATTGGCCGAGAAGAGGAGGCTCGAGAAAGATGTGGAGCGGCTCAGAGGAGAGCTGAAGAGGGCTCATGAAGTGGTGTTGGCTTTGAGCCGAACAGAAGTAGTAGGGCCTGCTCAGCATCATCTTCATCTTCCTGTGATTTGCTCAATGTTTTCTGCTTGTGATGAAGAGGGAGCTGCCAGCTCTAGCCAGCTGCAGCACGAGGATGTGAATAATCATAATAATCATCATGATCATGAGGTTAAGCAGCTTGAGGACCTCTATGCTTGTTTGATTGGCATGTAGTACTACTGATGGGTTTATTGATATGGGTTCAATTTTTATATTATATATATATATTCCTCTTCTTCTTCTTTTTTTTTTTTTTTTTTTTAGAGCAGTACTGGGTTATAAGTCACACCCTTTTAGTTTTGATCGAGAATTAGCACGTACTCCTAATATATCACTCAACTAATTAATTGCATGGTGAACCATATTGTCATTAGGATAATGAATAAAAGGACATTACAAATAATACAAATTTGTGTACAGGTAGTTCTTGTTAAATTTGAACACGTGGAATGGGATCGATCAGTAAATTGAGAAATCTTTGATAGTAACACTGCATGCCTGGTATATTCATATGAAGTTATGAAGTACTCATTGAAATTATAACAAATGTATAATTATTAATGCATAAGATCCTAAACTTTAATTTTTATTTTTAATAACTATGCATGTGTTTAGAATTTAAATAAATTCATAATTCTATGTTGCTATGTCACATAGTGTTAGCCTGAGTTCTGATTACCTTTTATCAAGTGTTACGTTTGAATTAATTATTTGGTGTGACAATCTGTTTGTTGTACAATTAACGTTTATATGAATGGTTTTAAGGGAAATATTATGAACAGTACTCACAATGTTTGATTAATTCTAATAATTTCATTTTTTGGCCAGTGATTATAATTTCTATTAATTTGTGCATTTGATCATTTATGAGTATGAACTCCTAACTGTCTAATTCTGACAATCGCTATTTTCATGTATGAGTGGACTTTCATCTTTATTGGTAAGATGTACGGAAAACATGGCGCTATAGATGGAAACAGGGACGGAGCTAGATAACTAGGCTAGGAGGGGCACCCTTGGGTATTAACTTATTTATTAAGAGAAAAAAATTCTTTAAAATCTTATTCTAATTAGCAATATGTATATGATATATCATTAAGAAACCTCTAAAATTATTTTCTCTATCCAAAAATTTGAAGCTAATAGGATTGGAAATAGTACAAAAGAATTCAGCGTATACCACAACAAATTAAGTACAATAATCCATGAAAAAAAAAGGTACAATAACCCACTTAAACATTAAAAAAAAAAAAAAAAAGAGGAATTAATGAGAGAACAAACAAGTTAAGATCGAGAAGGAAAATGAAATTTATATTAAATCCTAATAAAAATTAGGAAAATATATGTAAAATGTTTGGGTTATCTATGTGTAAAAGGTATAAGAAAAACATGGGAGGGGGTCGGGACACGTGTCCCCCCTATCCCTTAGTAGCTCCGTCCATGGATGAAAAATAATGTTACTTGTTTTGACTCTTCTCCCAATTTGGTCGGTTGTGAGTTTTTGGGAGCTTGAGGGCAATGATATAACTGGAATCCTCATTTTTTATGGAGAAATTATTTTATAATTAATTTACATATTATATTATAAATGAACGTTATTAATAATATATAAATTTATAAATATGTACATTGTCCATCTATATTTAGGAAATGTTTTTAAAAATAACTTAAACTTTGACCATGTCAATTCAAGATGCGTATTATGAGTTGTATCAATGTGCTCTTTTAATTTTAATTTTGAAGCCAATTTGCCCCTT
Source organism: Dryas octopetala (assembly GCF_963921425.1). Taxonomy (NCBI): domain Eukaryota; kingdom Viridiplantae; phylum Streptophyta; class Magnoliopsida; order Rosales; family Rosaceae; genus Dryas; species Dryas octopetala. Next base: position 12,391,978 of record NC_141366.1, on the reverse strand, counting down.
CTATTAGTCTTGTTATATTTTTCATCAAAAAAAGGTCATGTATGTGAAGTAGTTTGACTTCTTTGTACTTGTATTACATGTGGAATGATGAATTTACTCATGAAAAAGTGGTCACGTGCATGATATATGTGATCATTTTTGGACGAAATTTGCAACCGAGTTGACAGAAATGACATATTGGCATCAAAAATAAAGTTGAGAGGTCAAATTAATATAACCCATAATTCATATCCTGAATTGAAACATAAGGTAAAGTTTAAGTTATTTTTGAAAAAAATTTCTTATATATTATAATATGTGGAGTAGTTACACAACGTAGTTGGATTATAGTTATACAAAATAATTTTTCCTTTCATATACATTCACATGACTTTTTTTACATTATTTGAACTCAATACAAAATATAGGGTCTATAACATTTGAAGGTATGAGATTCAAATGTTGTACCCAAGGAGTAAAATTTCGAATTTCGATGGAAATTTTGACAAAAATTAGACAGAAACGACGGAAATTGCTATCAAAATACATAAAATTTGAATGAAACTTTACCATATGTTTATTTAACATATTATATACTACATTAATAAAAAAACATCGAAGAAACCTAATTATATAGTATGTTTCATGTTATATAAGATAAATATAATGCACGTATGAGGTAAATACTGTTAAATAAACTTAGTATAATGAATAAACGGAATTAGTATATTCTTTATACTCTATAATCTATACTCTATATTGTTTATGATATGGCATAAGATATTAGAGTTTAGGCCCCTTAGGGTATTTTTATTATTTTTTAAATAGAAATATATTAGGGTTTAAGACTTAAAAACAATTAAACGAAACTCCAAACTCTTTTTTATCTTTTTAATTGTCCCAAACCCCAAACCCCAAACCCCAATCAACCCTTAACTTTTTTTTTTTTTTGTTTCTCTTCACATGATAATAGTATCCATTAAGTACATGACACATCACCTTTCTTGTTTCTCTTCACATGACAATAGTATCCATTAAGTACTTGAACCTTAGCTTTGTCGGCATTGGCCTACCCCAAAAAAGAAGAAATAAAAGCTCCATGGGTCATAGGTGGACAGCTAGGCTAGCTAGCTAGCTAGCTGACTTGAATATTATTTGGTGAGTGAATTTTATTTTATTTTTATTTTTGTTTCTCTTTCCTTAATTCCTTTTCCTTCCTGTGGCAGAGACTCTCTTCTTCCCTCTCATTTCTCTCTCCCAAGCCCCAACCCAGTCGCATAAATCTCTTCCTCATTCTCCTCTCCCTCTCTTCCTCTTCTTCTCTCCGATCTCTTCCTCCTCTCTTTCCCGATTTCTTCTCCCCTCTTGGGCCGCCGAGATCTGCCTGGGATCTCCCTCTCTTGGGCCATTGAGATCTGGCCGAAGTTGGCTGGGATCTCCCTCTCTTGCGAAGAGAGAAGACATAGAAGGAGAAACTACTGGAGAAGACAAAGAAGGAGAAATTGTTGGAGAAGACAGAGCGAAATTTTGAAAATTTTGGCACATTTCTGCAAATTTCGGCGAAATTTCTGAAATTTCAAAAATTTCGATGAAATGTTAACGAATATGTATTAAAATTTCTATACTCCTAAAAAACGAAATTTAACTCCTTAGTTGTACCTTTAGTATCGTAACTTTTTTTTTTTCTCAACCATGTGGCATGATATGCCTATCACATCATTTTATTTTGAAAAAAGGAAACAACAATATTAAAAGTAAATAATTGGATGAAAAGTTTTGTTAAATAGTATTCTTGCTTATTTCTTTTGCCAAGGCTTAAGAAAGAGTATTAGTAGAAGGGAAAATGTTTTTAAAAAAAAAATTTAAACTTTGATCCTGTCCATTATGAGTTAACTTTAATTTTGAAGTCAATTTTTCCCTTATGTTAATTCAATTACATTATTTATCCAAAAAATGATCACATGAGTGAAGTGGAATGACAAATTTATCCATAAAAAAGTGATCACGTACATGACATATGATAACTTTCGGACAAAATTTGCAATTGAGTTAACGAAAGTGACATATTAGCATCCAAATTAAAGTTGAGGTGGCAGATTAGTAAAATACATAATTCATGTCATGAATTGACACAGAAATAAAGTTTAAGATTGAAAATTTTTCTGTTGGTAGAATTTCTCTTGAATTTTTATACGATGCTTTTTAGTTCAGGAGAGCAAAACGCTGCGTTTTGGAAATAATGTTCTTTCCACCTTCAAACTCCCTCCAAAATTGCCCATATATCTGTATTTAAGAACTCGTGGCCTCACACATGGCCGAAAAAAAAAAAGAACTCGTGGCCTCACTCACCGGCAAAGTACCCGCCAAACCGCCAACCGTTCGGCCCAAAAACCCTAAAACCCAAAGCCCGCCATGGCCTCGACCTCCGCTTCTCGGACTCACGGCGTCGCGGGTCGGATCCGAACCGCTACAACCACTCTCTACTCCGAGAACCAGTCTCTAATTGCCGTAAGCTGTTATTTATAATACTCAGATATTTTTTTTTCCAGGAAAAAGAGTAATTAGGAGTAAAAAGGGCTTTTATTGTTATTATTATGAATGAGTCTTTGGTTTCAGGATATTCGAAAAGCTGTGACTGTGATAAAGGAAATTGCAGTTGATTTGGAGAGGGATAATCAGTCTGAGAAGGTATTTTTTTTCTTTTTAAATTTCTTACGAAAATTGGTTTTAAGCTCTGTTTGGTTATTAAGAAAACGTAGATTAACCCCCAATGGAATTTTGGATACTATTTTCCTATATTTGGATGGATTTGATAACCAGCGTTTGTTAATATAAACATTTCGTTAGGACATGCCAATTTGTTGATATAAACATTTCTTTACATTTTTATTTGGCACCATTGTAATGTGACCTGACATAATGTTCAATATATCTTTTTTCTTTAAATTTTTATGGGTTTATGGAACACCCAAGTGGGGGTTTAAGGTTTTCTTCTGAGTTCATAAATATGGTTGATAGCTATCAGTCTGAACTTTGTAGGTGCTATTAAAACTATAGCTAATTTCTGAAATCTTGGAGTTGTTTTAATTTTTGGTTTTAGCCTATCAGAAGGTAGCTGCTGAGATACACTATCTATTGTAATGACATTTGGTTCCTGAGTTTTAGCTTGTAGTTTTAGATAAATTGGATTAGAAACTGTAGTTAATGTTATCATAGATACAAGATTGGAATCTTTTCTCAAGATATGAAAACCCCAAATATTGAACAGGTGAAGGAGCTTGAAAATGCTGTTGTTGAATTGTTGGCTACCTATGAAGACTGTACACATTTCTCCTCAGCAATTCAATCAGTTGGAGATACATACCAACCTGGCCCAGAGGTGCTTGGATTCTCTTCATCATGCGCAATTTGTCATTCAGTGACTTCGCTTATTCTTATGCTGATCTTTTTTTTTTTTTTTTTGGCGAAATTCTTATGCTGATCTTAATTTACTTGTTTAATTTTTTCTGTAATACATCAAACTGATATGTAAATTTGATGTTTGAAAATCAGCTTACTGATTTTAAGAAGTTGTACAATGATGAGGTTGCAAAGCTCAAGGTTAATTCAGTTTCAGTTCCACAAAACCATCCTATGCTACGCCAATTCCGGGAAGCTGTCTGGGTATGAGTCTTTCTTATTTTTAAATGCACAAAGTAAGAAATTGAAAATTTTCACTGATGTCGGAAAATGTTAAATAAAGCAAGCATAACGAATTAGTAAATGTCATTAAGTTTATTTTGATTTTAGTAATAACTTTTATTCAACTATTTTATGACAGGCAATTCTGGTTGGAATGATGCCAACTAGTTTAGAAACCAAACACTTGATGAAAATTTGAAAACACTTTTCTGCCTAGCAATAGTTTACTTAATTATTTTATTCCTGCATTTGAAGGAAATGCTTAATATATTATATGTATATGGTTAAATGAATATATACTTCTGAGGAAACTGAGCAACTATTTCACTGGTTAAGTTCTCTTCAGGGTAATTGTTGTCAATTCTAAGACTGTTGTAAGTGGTTACTGTAACCTTGGTGCTGCATTGGAAGTAACCGCTGGTATGAATATGAATAGAATCATAAATGACGGAAAAAGAAGTTAGGCAATGAATCTAGTGTTATTTTAGTGTTAGAATATTGGTTGTAATGTTGTCAACTCCAAAATAAAGTTTTCGGAGAACTACAATTATAAGAATATTGGATTGGTCTCACTTCAAATGAGAATTGATAGTTTTAAGTGTATTTTCTTTCCAGAATCAAAATGATCCAAGGAGAGACTGTCTAAAGTAGTTTTTGATGTATGCTTCAAGTGTAGAAAGAGCCTTCTATGGTGAGAGTACGCTAGACTCTAAACAAATGAAGGCATTCAACAGATTATGAATAATAGTGCTGTTGTAATCCTATTCTGGAGAAATCCAATTATGAAAATAGGTTGTCATATAGTATATCCCTGCTCTGCAAGAAGGACACTAATAGAATTACTTTATTAATATCTATAAATTTTACCTAGTCTGATGCATATTGAAAATTTGCAAGATCATCCAGAAGTGTTAACTGTGGTAAACTTGTAAGGTTACTATAGCCTTCAGGTTTCAGTAAATTCTTCTTACTCTTGATTTTTATCTTGGTGCATGTTTCATTTTCCATCATTCTGTCCCCTGTAATTTTATTTTGTGCTCTCTCTCTCTCTCTCTCACACACACACAAACACACCTTCACACAAACACACTTCCAAAAGGAAAAAAATAAAAGAACTTCAAATATGTAACCTCTCCTACCAAGTACCACGATACTGAATTGTTTTATTGGTCATATAATATCGTCTGTTAGTTAAAGTAGGTTTTCTTTCTGAAAAATCGTTGTTCTTAATCTTTTCCTGTAGAACGTTCATCATGCAGGACAGTCTATGCCAGGGGAAGAGCAGGAGGACATCGTTATGACCAGTACTGAATCCAATCTTTTGAATATCACTTGCCCATTAAGTGGAAAGCCCGTCCTTGAACTGCAGGATCCAGTTCGCAGGTGCTGTATGAGTCACTTCAAACATTTCTTTTCTCTTGTTGGGAGAATTAGAATTTATAAGGTTCTTCAGTGTTGCTGAATGTTGTTGTAGGCTTGTAGCATAGATGTTCTAAGATTGAATATATTATGCTTGTTTAGGAATTTTCATTATGCAGACCCAGGTTTCATGCATGTTGTTGTTGATAGTTGAGACTATACTTTTGTAGACCCTTTCCAATTTTAAGTTTTTTTCTTGGTGTATTTCTACCCCAAATGCAGTGTTGAATGCAAGCATGTTTATGACAAAAGTGCAATCATGCTTTACTTGCGGCAAAAGAACACACGATGCCCTGTTGCAGGTATTTTTACTTTTTGTTCCCCTTCAAGAAATATCTTATACTTTGGTGAACCAGCTTCAACCTTGGGCATTTTTCTTCCTGTCAGCTTGCCCTAAGATACTGCGGCCAGAAAAAGTGGTGTGTGATCCATTGTTACTAGTCGAAATTGAAGAATTCCGCGCAATGAGGAAAGAGACTGTTATGACTGACGTAATAGAGGATGTCACTGAGCTTGATGATGATGAAGAGTGATTGATGATTTCAGGATTTGGAAAGTCTCTACAACGGCCTTTGAGCTAGCTACTTTTACATGCTTGTAGTGCATTGCTACGTGCCTTGCCTAGAATGCTGTGGTGTAGAGTGTCCTGGTTTTATGATTTTGTATATGTAGTAGTTGAAAGCAGTTCCGGTGGATGTTTTTATAATTGGGAATTGGAAACCAGTTCAAGGAAAGGAAGTTCCTTGTATTCATATTTAATATTGGGGATGGTTCAAATTGTTCAATTTAAACGTGAATTCACTTGGGAGTTGGGACGATGTTTATAACCTTTTTTCTTTGGGGTCAAAATAAGTTGTCGTATGCTTCAATACTCGAAAGAAAGGAAGTAACTATCCTTATTCTAAAAACTTAATTATAAAGTGAAATGTTTGCTGCAAATTTTTTGTGAGCGTTCAAACGCTCTTTGCAAGTGTTTGAATGCTTAATGCATTAGTTATAACTTATAAGTTTTTTATTTTTTATTGTTTATTTTTGTAAGAAAAAGGTGGAGGGAGGATTTGAATTCTGGCCTTAGTTGTAGGGGCAAAATGCTCTTAACCACTAAAGCTTTAAGCCCTCACTTCATTTATTATAACTTATAGGTTCAAAGGACAAATACATTTATTATTTTGGTTTTTTGCACTAAAACCACCCAAATTATAGGAGGTGTGCATATATACCACATAAAATTATTTTTTTTACAATCAACCACTCAAACTTTACAAGATGTGACAATGTGGCACCTACCATAAAGTTTTGTCAATTTTTTTGTTAACTCAAAAGGTATTTCGGTCAATCCATATAATTAACATTTAAAAAAAAATTTTTAATTGAATTTTAATTTAAGGAAAGTTTATTTAGATGAAACACTTTTTTTTTCTTTATAAAATTTTTCAAAACTAACTTAGGGGAAAAATTATTTAGATAGAGCACTTTTTTATTTATTTTTAATCTAATTTAGAGGCAAAATTATTGAGATAGAAAAATTTTGTTTCATAAAAGAAAGAACAATTTTTGTTTTTCTTCTTTTTATTTTCTATTTTTTTGTTTGTAAATATAATTTAAAGGCAAAATTATTTAAATTAGACATTTAAAAAAATAGATTTATGAGTATAAATTGTATAATTATATAGAAATACTTGTTAAAATGAATTTTATTTTTTTAATTGTGCTCAAGGAAAAAATGGGAAGTTTGGGACAAAATTTAAGATTTAACAAAAGATGTGACTGTAGGTGCCACATTGTCACATATAGTGAAGTTTGAATGGTTAATTGTAACTTTTTTTTAGGTGGTAAATTTGCACACCCCTATAGTCTGGTTGTTATTAGTGCAAAAAAGCCTTATTATTTTTTTCATGATCTTATATATAAAGCAAACATGCCTATTGGTATGCAAATTTATATATAAGATCATGAAAAAATATGTTATATGTAAAATAAAAAAAATATTTTGAAAATTTGTTAGGAAATTACTCTCAAATCCAATTTTTGAAAGATTTTTAATTGAAAATCCAGTAAAATAAAAAATTAAATTAAAACCCAATTTATTCACATGCGTGCACCTAGAGGCCAAAAACAAGCTACTGAGTGCTTAGCGGATGCAGATGCATCCTCCATCTATATCTACATCCTCTATCTCAAATGACATGTTTTAAGTTGTAGATGCATGTTTTAAGTTGTAAATGCAGCTACTGAGTGCTCGGCAAGAATCGCTGAACACTCGGTAATAACCACCGAGTGCTCGATAGAATTTTTGGGCTTCTGGACTTCTGGACAGTGAGATAAATTTCTTTCTCATTTTTTGCTTCTACTTAAAAGTTAGGCATAAATTCAATTTAGACACATAACTATATATGCTATTTTAACGGGGTCCATAAATTTTAAAATATTTCAAATATACACCCGATCTACTATCTAAATTGAAAAATAAGCTTTCGTCCATTGATTCATTAAGAGATCTGTTAAATGCTAGTTTGGTTTTTGCTGACCGGGATTACTTGGCGATGTGACGCCATCTTAGCAAACTTTTCCCGCCAAATGAGCGACACAGTGACACTTGTCCACCTAACCCCTGACACGAGCCCACAAACTCATCATTTTTTTCTCGCTCGTCGAACACATGTGAGGGATTTATATTTGAATTTGGGGAAAAACCTGATGTTTTTAGGAGACTAAATGGTCAGGAGAGCGTTTGACGAGCGAGAAAGAGGTGATGGGTGTGTGGGCCCGTGTCAGATGGACATATGTCGCTCATTTGGCAGGAAAGGTATGCTGAGTTGGCACCACGTCGCCAATTAATCTCCGTCAACAAAAACCAAGCTGACATTTAACTGATCATGGACGAAAGTTCATTTTTCAATTTAGATAATAAATTAGGTGTATATTTAAAATATTTTAAAGTTCATGGACCCCGTTGAAATGACATATATAGTTATGTGTCTAAATTGAAATTATGCCTAAAAGTTAAAACACCCTTACTTTAAAGGTTATGACGCAATATTTTTGGACTGAATTTATACCCTTTTTTTTATTTTTTTAGCAATATCAGATTGGATCATCGGGTCATACTTGAACAGACTGGTTCACTGGATTTTCCTTCCATTTCACGATTACCCGCCAAGAGACCGTTATTCCCCAACCAACTTAAACCCTTTAAGCCTAACCCCAAAAACCCCAGAGAGCCACAAAGCAAAGCAGCAATGGCATTTCACAGAGCAAGACTTGCTCTGCCAATGCTTCCTTCACTCTTCTCAGCCACTCTCAAACCCTTCTTCATTCCCATTTCTCACTCACGGCCACGCCCTCCTCCACTGCGCTCCCTCACCCCCTTTGCTTCTCTCTCAGCTTCCCAAGCCCATGACCCATCACCATCAGCTCCTTCGCTCCTGTCTCCAAGAAAGAGCGGTAACTCATGGAAGCCCATGTGTTTGTATTACACGCAAGGCAAGTGCACCATGGTATAGCTTCAAACCCACTAACACCTCTTGTCTTAAATCTTTGCCCACAATTCACCTATGCACATGAATTTGTTTTAGTGAAAGCTTTATCTGGTTATCTTGTTGTTTCGACGTTTTGGAGAATGTTTGCGCTGCGATTGCACTGTATATTTTTTGCATTCCATCTGTTTGATTGAATGTCTCAAACAAAGTAAGTCCTAAATTATGATGCTGTTTAAATGTGCTGCCTTTTTTCTTTGTGAACCGATTTGAATTTTGGGCCACCTGCTTGAATGTATATTTTTTGAACCTCTGTATGGGAAATACTGGTTAGTAATATGTCAAACCAATAAATTATGGGAGATATGTGTTTAGCAGCCTGTAAATTTCTTCTTTCGTTGATAGCAATAGTATATGGGCATTCTAGAAAGGGCAGAACTTACAGTTTCTGAGGTAGATATTTGTAGGTTCTCTTCGAAGAAACATAATTAAGAAGAAAGGATGCATGTTTGATGGTTTAATATTTTATCATGTAAAAAGAAGAAAATCTGAAATTGGATTTAGTGTAACATTAGGACTCATACGCTTGATACTGTGTTTCATGCCTTTTATTCAAATACATAAAAACTTGTAGTCTAATTAAAGTTACTTTGTTTTGAAGATGGAGGATCCTATCCACATGGAGAAGTTCAATCATGATTGCTCCAGAGATCTTCAAGTGAAAGATTCCATGTCAAACCGCGTATGCTTACAGCACTTAGATTTTTTTCTTGTGCTTGATTTGGAGGGCAAAATTGAAATTCTTGAGTTTCCAGTTCTGATGATTGATGCAAAAACCATGGATGTTGTGGACTTTTTCCACAGGTTTTACTCTACTTCCTCACGGCATTTTAGTGAAATGCAATTAATAATCTGCCTTTTCCAGCTGAGACTTTGTATTTTGTGTAGGAAAGCCAGAGATTATTATTATTATTAATAATATTATTATTACTATATTATTATTTATTATATCATTATTATTAATTCCACCAATTGCTTGTTTTACATTCCCTAAATTTATTCGCAAGATTTGCTCTCGTACATTCTTCATGCTTTTATTAACAATATATCTGACATGTTCCTGGAGGAACAATGATTCTGTCTGGTATGTCTGTAAAGAAGCATTATTCAGACAATTAAGGGGGTACCTATTACTATATCTTAATTTGGCTAGGAATGCTACTTTATTCTTTTTATTTTTCCCCTCCAAGTCCATTCCTCTTCATACTGTATATTTTTTTTTTGAAAAAGGTTTTTTTTCATCTGAAGAGCATGATTTCTAGAACTGGCTAATTTTGTTTTCTAACTTTTACATTATTCTTTTGCAGGTTTGTAAGGCCAACGGAGATGAGCGAGAAAAGAATAAATGAATATATTGAAGGAAAGTATGGCAAATTTGGAGTCGATCGGTATGCTAGTAATTCAGATTTGCTTAACATTTATCACATCATTATTGGCAGATCAGGAAAAGAGATTTCATTAGTAGTTAAACCCCTAATACACAGGATATATAAGAGAGAACCCTTTAAAACCAAAAGAAAATGAATAGCAACCTCAAATAGATCAAGCTATGCAGACAAATTTAGAAAGGACATTAACAAAAGCTAGATGAAGGGAAAAAAATGTTTAATATGGTTACACGGAGATATTTATATGTCATATTGGATATGCTTCTATGATGGAATTTTTTTTTTAGTGAAGCATTTAATTTGTGGTTCACATTTATTAGTAGGTAATTAAAATTGTTCCAATTGGATGCAATTACAGAGCTGATGTCTGCTGACGTAATCTAGGAAGGGAACGTCATATAAGTGAAAGATCTGGCACAAATAAATCTGTAGACAACTTCTGCTAGTGGAAAGAAACCAAATTGGACCTAGTCAGAATGAATCCTTTTGCGGTTCTAGGTGCCCTTGAACAAGAAGAGCTGAAGTTTCCAGATCCGGAGGCTGCTGATTTGGAAGAGATTGCTCAGAATGAGTGTTTGGGTAAAAATCCAAGAAGGGCGTGGTCAAGGGGGTAACTCTTGAAGAGAGTGATTTGACTTATAGAGGCAGGTTGATACTGGGTCGACAATGATAGAGATTGACGAGAGTTGTTCTATAATAGAGAACTGACTATAAACTAGGATTGCAGTGTTAGATTGAGCACTATTCCATATGTTATTTTCTATTGCTAAATCATGGTAATAATCTTAGTGAAAGACAATTGTAATTTCCTTTATATGGTGCAACTGGACATCAGTATGACTTACATATACTTGCAGTGTTTGGCATGATACAGCTATACCTTTTAAGGATGTTCTTCAAGAATTTGAAGCATGGCTAATTCAGCATCAGTTATGGGGAAAAGAGTTGGGTGGGTGTCTTAATCGAGCAGCATTTGTAACTTGGTAAATCTCTTTGCTCCTGTATGAATATTAACCTTGCCTAACACTTTATTATTCCTATGATATCAAACTTTTCCTCTATTTTCTTTTATGTCAAACTGTAAATGATGCTGGTAATGCTCTGATATTGACTGTGCAAGATAGAAGTATCGCTTTCCAGTAAACCTCATAATGGAACCATGGGGTGTAAATACCCTCAAGTTTTAGTAAAAGGTCGTTATTTAGTTACCCCATGACTTCTGCTAAAAAAACTGTTATAAATATTCTCTTATTATATTATTCAATTGAGATGAGGCATAACAACTTCTGGATTTTTCTGACATATCTTTGTTAAACTTGTATCAGTGGAAACTGGGATTTGAAAACAAAAGTTCCTGAGCAATGCAAAGTATCAAAGGTGAAGCTTCCCTCATATTTTATGGAATGGATCAATCTCAAAGATGTCTATCTAAACTTTTACAAGAGGAGGGTAAAGTTCACACTATTTCTTCTTTGAAATTTAAAAAATTGTTACCCGTCTTTACTCAATGATATGTCATTATGCAACTTAAGAATGAATGTTACCTGCCTTTACTATAACTTTGATGTTTTTTTAGGATGTTTTTCTGTCTTCAATTCTTTTTGGTTGCATTTGGGTAAGTGGATTAAAAAGGATTTGGATTTGATTACTTAGTTTAAATTGTTACATCAAATATTTTAATATACATAAAAGAGTTTGATACTTTTTTATTTCGATTGAGAAGAAAATTCTATATTGAATTTATTTAGGGCGTGAATTTAAAATAGCGCATTGTTTTTTGAGTATTTGACATTCATCATATATAAAATAGCAAATTCACATGTGAATTTCATTAACCTAAAAATCAATAATTCTATTTTCTTATTAAACAAGTTACACTAAAAATCCAAATTCATATATTTTCTTCTAAATTATAAATTGAAACACAACATTAATGTTTTTGTTTCGTTATGGATGACAGGCCACAGGAATGATGGCAATGATGAAGGAACTTCAGATACCATTGTTGGGAAGTCACCATCTTGGATTTGATGACTCAAAGAACATAGCAAGGGTTTTGCAAAACATGCTTGCAGATGGTGCACTTGTGCAGATTACCGCAAGGAGGAATCCTGATTCTCCTGAGAAGGTTGAATTTTTATGCAAGAATAGAATAAGGTAGCTGATTCTAGATGGATTTTTTCAAAAATTGTTAACTTAGTTATAACACAACGAAAAAAAAAAAAAATTCAATTCTTCGGTTCAAGATTCTCTCTCTCTCTCTCTCACACACACACACACACACAAACACACACACCAAAAGTACGGCAACCTCATGTGTCAATAATCCAGTAATTCAAATCTGAGACCCTTGGTTATCAATTCTGAAGTCTCAGCTGGCGGCCCTACCCTAGTAGTATTTTTCTTTCTTTCCCTCTCGTCACCGTTAAAATGCAAAGCAAGGACTGGAAAATAAGACTGGCCAAACTTTGTGGTGACATGAAGTTCTTGCCCCGTAACCTCTTAAAAGATCTGAAAAATTTCTGAGGATGCCACATATTGCATTTTATCAAGAACTTATTAGTACCATAAATATAAACCCTACTGTGCTTATTGTACTGATCTTAAGCTTCAATGTAGTGATTCTCTTAGTAGTAAAATATTTTGGCTGGAAATGGCATCTTGTTACTAAATCAAGGGATTTGCCACTATACAAGGTTTAAATGTGTTTTAGGTTCTAATGTTGTCAAAATGTTACCATATTATATTCTCTGATGGGTCTATCAAGCAGGGACTAAACCAGAAGTTCTTTTGGACTGGACGAGTGAGCCAGCTCATAACACTTTTACACATCAAAGTTCATTGTGAATGCATGTTTTATTTTTTCTTAGCACAAAAAAATATGTTTCTCTTCGTCTTTTTTTCTTTTGGAATTTATATGCTGGAAATGAATTGAACGAATACCTCGTCAATTATTTTCTTCAATAAGTAATAATACTTAGTTCATGTGACTTCTTTACCAGGCTTTGGTTATTGTGTGGTGTCATGAATAAAATGGTTTGTTTCCATGAAGCGCGGATTGACCTATATACATTTATCATGTTAATATTGTAGTTATGATAAAAACAAAGCCATTTTAAACTTTAAAATTTGTGTACTGGCCAAAAAAAAAAAACTTTAAAAATTGTGTAAACCCTAAATCAAAAATTTTAAAACTGTGGGTTTTTACCGTTAAGCATAATATCAATATAAAAATTGGTTGTTGGGATCATCTACTTCCAAAAATGATAATTACTAATCGTAATCCAACTATAATCCTAGTTATCCTCTTTACTCTTAAAATTTGTAGGTGGGTAGGACATACTCTTAAATATGCTGAATGAGGATCTTAAAAAAATCCATATGCCCAACCCATTTTAGGAGGTAGAGATCTCAAATTGTTGTTTTGGTGAAGAGTTACCAAAACAACTACCCTATTGCTACAATGAAAGGAAATCTACTCTATCAAAAGATCCGAATCTTTTTCCAAATAAAAGTTACAAAATGGTGAATATTCACAAAGTAGCCCCACAAAAGGCATCATCCCAATTAGATTTTGGCACCAAAAAAAAGAGCCGTTGTGCAGCACTTGTGCTCTTGAAGAGCCATACATATTGCAAACCCCTCCATCCTTTCTAGCTATAGAAATTAGAAACCAACATATTTGGCGGCAACAAGTAGCAACAAAGATAAACTTGAAGCAAATAAGCAAAATCGCACTAGTTAGATTACACACCCCCACTCTTTCCCCACGCGCGTGTACTCAACCTCACCAAGACCAACCACTGTTAAGCCCCACTCAATTCTTAATAATGCTGAATCCATGCCCCCTAGGCCCTGAAAAACAATTTTCACCATTGATTAAAGAGCCATAATCTGGATTATCACAAAGCTTTATTACACGCGCTTTTCATAGCGCGTGGGAAAGACACCGAAAAAAGAAAAAGAAAAATCAGTGCGAAGCTCTCTTCTTTGCGCTCTCTCGCCCTAGTCTTTTCTATAACTTAACAGAGGAAACAGAGAAATTTCAGAGGCAGAGAAAAGAGAAAGCTTCAGAGGGACAGAGTCCCAAACCTGAACCCATGACCCAATCTTCACGGAACCACCCAACAGCTAAAGGAAGCCTAAATATGCTTCCCCAAATTTATTTTTAGGGTTTCTATTTATTTCTTTCTCCAATTTCTGTTTATTTTTTTGTTTTCATCAAGAACCGATCAGCTCAGCTATGACCTGGTGAGTCACTCAGCTCTGCTTCATTACAGTTTCTCTTTTCTGAATCCCAGCTGAATCGAGCACCCAATTGGACAAACAAAGCGATCCATCAATACCCATTTGCCCAAAACCTCAGATATTTATATATATTATATATATTTTGGCATACAATCACACACCTACACACACTTATATAAATTTGTACAGAAATTTTGTGTGCTTCTTGTCATGCGATTATCGTCAAAGCAAAGTGAGGCTACTAATCGGTCTGGACCTCGGCTTCGGAAGAAGCACAAGAGGCTTGATGCTATATGTGAAAAGGAGTATAATAGAAACCATGTTGAAGTGAATGAGGGTAATGGTGGGGCAGGGCCAGGGCCTGGGAGCGGTGAGTTGGAGGTCCGCCGGAGCTCTAGGGCTCGCCGTCCCCCAGTTTTGCTCGATGTCTCGCCTTCGCCACCAAAGAAGCGGCGTAGGATTGATAAGAATGTGATATTGGGTGCTGAGAAGGATGTGAAGGAGCAGGATTTGGAAACACCGGGAAGTTGGAGATCAAGGTTGAGATCGAGGGGTAGAAATGTGGGTTTTGGGGTGAAAGGGAAAAGGAAGCTTTTTGAAGAGATGAGTGAAGGTAGAAATGAAGAGAAGATAGTGGGGACTGAGTTGGATGATGGGGGATTGGAAAGTGGGAGCCCTAGGGTTGTTAAATCAAAGAGACCGGGGAGAATTAGAGCAACAAATGGTTCAAAGCATGAAGAGAAAGAGAATGAGTTGCCTGTGATTAAAGATGGACTTGTGGGGGAAGTGGAGGTGATGAGGATGGATGAAGATGCTATTCTGCAATTGGATAGCGGGATGGATGGTGGGATTGAGAGGGAAACTGTGGAGGGTGACTCCACAAAGATAATTGAGGCAGTGGAGAATTCACAATTAGAGGAGGGGTGCATTGGCAACGAGAATGTGGAAACTGTGGACAATCTGGAGACCATGGAACATGCTGATACACAGGTGGAGCAATCAGTGTGTGTTGTTGAAGAAGAAAATGATGATAAACTGGTGGAACAATTAGAGTGCGTGATTGAAGGAGAAAATCAAATTGACGCCATAGAAGCTGTTGGAGTTTCAAGAAATGAAGTGGAAGTTGGAGAGTGTCATGACGAGAAAGATTCCAATTTGACCAAGCTTAATGAAAAGCTTCCAGTTGAGGTGAATAAGTCCAAACATACTTCATGCGATACCCTTGGAAAGTCACGCATTAAGGAGGGTAGACGTTGTGGTTTGTGTGGGGGAGGGACTGACGGTATGCCTCCAAAAAGATTAGCTCAGGATACGGGTGAGAGTGAGAATGAGGCAGATAGTGGCTGTTCAGCCTCCGAGGAATCTAACTATAACATATGGGATGGTTTTGGTGATGAACCAGGCTGGCTTGGACGTCTCTTGGGTCCTATAAATGATCGTTATGGTATTGCTGGAATATGGGTTCATCAACACTGTGCTGTGTGGAGTCCAGAGGTGTGGTTTCTTGACTGACTTTTAAACATTTTGTGCTTTTAATCATGAGGTGATCTGTATTTTGGATTTTAATAACTAAGCTTTATGAACATGTTCATGTTGCTTGGTATCAGTATTGTTTGTTTTCCAGGTTGGAAAAGAGTTTAGGAACTGGATAATCTAATTTTTAAGTGTTCAAAAATTATTGTTTGGTTGTGAACTTCTTGGTGCTCCTTCCACACTCTTCCAGACTAGTCCACAGCTTGAAAGGATAAACTTTGAAGTTGTCCACGTACATATCAATGCCATTTTTTCATATTGACTCCTTCATGGAGCTTTCTCACACCTTAACATTATGTATTCACTGATTGTTTTTTTGTATTTTTTATTATAACAACATCATTGCATTTAATGCTTATTAAAAATTTACAAGCATATAGCTTATTTATAGTTCTTTACTCTTATCATGGCAATAATGTCAAATTTTGGTATATCTAACATGCGACATGCCTATTGTATTAAAAAAGTTACTACCAGAACAACATCATCAAGGAAATGATTTAAAAATGGTATTCAGCTGAGTGATCCATCATAGTGTTATGGACCTTATTTTCATGATAAGTATATCAAAGGGAAGGCTCTTCCAATGACAGAAGGGTTTGTCATTATTCCTAGACAGATTAAATTGGTTTGAACCAAATGCATTCTAATTCTATATGTGCTGGTGTAGGGTTTGTCTAAAGGGCTCATGACAAGGGTTCATGACCTGTTGAATAAAAAAAAAAAAAAAAAAACTTGCATTCTGCATTAGGAAGATATATGGTCACTCATTTACTTCTTTCAAAACTTCTAGTAACCTTTACAGACTGCATAGTCCTTAGTTAAATGTTATTTTCAAGTTGAAAAGGCACTGAGGGATTTGTTTATCTTCTTAAGTCTGCTTCTCAAATTTGAGGGATAAGTTTGATAATCCCTATTATCTTACAGAAATTATATTGAAAAATTTTTCATTCCAAAATTCTTAAGTTCTATTCTTTGATTTGTGTTCTTTATACAGTAGCCTGCTCTTAACTTATACTGATGAAAATATTGGCTGGTTAGTTTGGGTTTGTTGGCTCTCTGCTCTTGGTGATCTAGACGATGGTTACCTTTGCATGAATGTTCACTGATGCTGTGTTTTTATCAGATTATTAGGGATCTACATTTTACCATCTCTGTCTTGCCTTGTGATGGACAAGTAATTAGGAAGTAAGCAACATTCTTTATTGCTTGATCATCAACAACTTTTGTCTATATATATATGCAATTATTTATTTGTATTCTTAACTTTAATCGGCTTGATAGATCTGCTCCTGTAAGTTAAAAAACTGTATTCTTCACTTTGTGTTAGGTAGCTCAGTCATCTCTCATGTTACAATAAATCTCTATGTGATTTGTGTTTGCAGGTTTACTTTGCTGGTTTAGGATGCTTAAAAAATGTAAGGGCTGCTCTGTGTAGAGGGAGAGCATTAAAATGCACTCGCTGTGGAAGGCCAGGAGCGACTATTGGATGCCGTGTTGATCGGTGTCCAAGAACTTACCACTTGGTTGGTTGTTTGCTCTCTGTCATCAAAGGAAATTTATTAATTTATAATATGAATTGATGTGCTATACTTGTTTTATATGTACACAGACAACACACGCACACACCTGCAACCATAATATATATTTCAGTTCAAATATATTTTATGGCTTATAGATTCTGTGTCTTGCAGCCTTGTGCACGAGCTATGGGTTGCGTATTTGATCATCGCAAATTTCTTATCGCATGTACTGATCACCGGAATCTCTTCCAACCTCTTGGTAATCAGTATTTAGCTCGCATAAAGAAGTTGAAGGCTAAGAAAATGAAGTTGGAGTTGAGAAAACTTTCAAATGATTCTTGGCGAAAGGATATTGAGGCAGAAGAAAAATGGTTGGAGAATTGTGGTGAGGATGAAGAGTTTTTGAAACGTGAAAGCAAGAGGCTTCATCGAGACCTGGTGAGAATTGCACCTGTGTACATTGGAGGCTCCGACTCTGAGAGTGGAAAACTATTTCAGGGTTGGGAATCTGTTGCAGGTCTTCAAGATGTCATTCGATGCATGAAGGAAGTTGTCATATTGCCTCTTTTATATCCAGAGTTCTTTGATAGTCTCAGCCTCACTCCTCCTAGAGGTGTTCTTTTGCATGGGTATCCTGGAACAGGTAAAACTCTTGTTGTGCGGGCATTAATAGGTGCATGTGCGCGTGGTGATAAACGGATAGCATACTTTGCTCGCAAAGGTGCGGATTGCTTAGGAAAATATGTTGGTGATGCTGAGCGCCAGCTGAGACTCTTGTTTCAGGTTGCTGAGAAATGCCAACCTTCCATAATATTCTTTGATGAGATAGATGGGTTGGCACCATGCCGAACAAGGCAGCAAGATCAGACACATAGTTCAGTTGTGTCAACGCTGCTTGCTTTAATGGATGGTTTGAAATCTCGAGGTTCAGTTGTGGTGATAGGTGCTACAAATCGTCCTGATGCTGTTGATCCAGCATTAAGGCGGCCTGGAAGATTTGATAGGGAAATCTATTTTCCGCTGCCATCAGTTGAGGACAGAGCTGCCATTCTTTCACTTCACACTCAAAAATGGCCAAAACCAGCTACTGGATCCATACTTAAGTTGATTGCAAAAGGAACTGCTGGATTTGCTGGTGCCGATCTGCAGGCTCTTTGTACTCAAGCAGCCATCATTTCTTTGAAGAGGAATTTTCCTTTGCAAGAAGTTTTGTCTGCTGCTGGAAAGAAAGCTTCTGACCATAAGCGCCTCCCTCTTCCTGCCTTTGCAGTGGAGGACAGGGATTGGTTGGAGGCTCTGACATGTTCTCCGCCTCCCTGCTCTCGTAGAGAAGCAGGAATAGCTGCTAATGATGTAGTATGCTCTCCGCTTCCTACCCACCTTATTCCATGTCTCCTACAACCATTATCTACTATGCTTGTTTCCCTTCATCTTGATGAACGCCTCTGGTTGCCGGCTCCTCTCAGAAAAGCTGCAACATTGATTGAAAGTGTGATGGTTTCTGTCTTGAATAAGAATAAGATTCCCAGTGATCGTTGGTGGTCCCATATTGATGTTTTACTTCAGGAAGCAGAGGTTGCAAAGGACATAGAGAGAAAGCTTTTGCATACTGGCATCTTAATTAGAGATTCTACTTTTACTGATTCTGATGCTTGTAATGATGATGTTGATGACAACGTTTTGAAGTTTGAGCCTTCTGTTAAACACCATGGCGGTACTCGTCCTTGTTTGCTGCAAAAGGTATCAGTTGCCTCAACAAACAGATCAGGATTTCGGATATTGATTGCTGGAAGTCCCAGATCTGGTCAAAGGCATCTTGCTTCTTGCCTTCTTCACTGTTTTGTTGGGAATGTAGAAATTCAAAAGGTTGATTTGGCTACAGTTTTACAAGAAGGACATGGAGATATGGTGCAAGGGATAACACAAATATTAAGTATGTTCCTCTCTATTTATCTTATATTTTAGGTTTTCTTGTTTGTTGGTAGCATAGAGTTTGAGCTATAGAGTTTGAACTACATGAGTTTTTATCACCGATAATGCTTCCCTACTCCCGTGTCATATAATGCTTTAAGCTCAATAGTAGTGTGGCTGTACATTCTCTTACCAAGCTGGAATGGTAGTGCTACTGTGAATTCTCTTACATAGCTTGTGCCTTTAGGGTTTGTACCATAAGATCCTCAAATGTTAGGTGTGGGTCTAACTGAAGTGGATCCATAAGTTGGGCCTGGGGTGGGCCTGGGGGGAGATGAGTATGTCAGGAAACCATGCAGTTTACATGGATTCTTCTTTTTCATGCATGATTCATTCATGTCTGATGCCTCGGCCAGTCTTTGCGCTCATTAATCAGCTTCTGTCCATGCACTTGATAATTGATACAGCTATGTTGGGGTAATGTTTTCAAATGTGATGTGACTTTGTCCCACTTGCAATGAATGGTTCCTAGTTTAGCAAGCTTTGTATTTGCAACTTCTTTTGTTGGTTGTCTATTAGGTTTGAACAATAAATGGTAGCTTTACCCTTATATCTTTTGAAATTTACCAGCACCTCTACTGAGTATAATAGTATTCACAGTAGAAAATTTGTAGTGATAAAGGCACCATCATGATTTGTCAGAACAACCATTGAACCTGGAGAAAAGATTCTATTTTCCTTTTAGTTTAATATAGTCACGTTATAGAAATTTTTTCATTGAAGATGTTGCCAACACGCCAATTATTTGTGAAGTTCTGATCATAATCTCAATGAAATATTTTGATACTGCAAATAAGAGTGCGTAAAGCCATTAAAAAAAATAGCGAGTGATCTGATTATATTTTGGAAATCAGAAAATGTGCTTTCTGAACTAAGAAAGAAATATAATTCAGTTGAAGTTTACTTTTACTTTAATGATGCCAGCTCTACTGAGATAATTTTTGTTTTTTTGTTTTTTGATGAGATACTGGGCTCAACTTATAGCTCTCTTTCTTTCTCTCTCTCTCTGACACACACACACACATTCATGGAGATTTCACGAACATTTGAATTTCAAGGGTAATTAAATTTTAAATAACGTGAGCAGTTTTTATTTTCTATTGCAGTGAAATGTGCCAGTGTTGGGTCATGTATAGTTTACTTGCCAAGAATTGATTTGTGGGCTGTGGAGGCACCTCATCAAGTTACAGAGGATAGTGATTCTGATTCATCAAACCATCAACTTCCAGAAAATGAAAAATCCTATTCTGCACATTGTCAAGTTGTTGAAGAGGGAAGTGGGTCTACTTCACAGCAATGCAATTCAGAAGAAATGGTAGAGTGCCAAGGTGTTGCTCATAGTGCTTCACATGCCTGGAACTTATTTGTTGAGCAGGTGGAATCTATATGTGTCTCTACATCCTTGATGATTCTGGTAGGCTGCTTTTTCTTTCTTCTCTTTTTTATTTCCTTCTACCAAATATTTGCAGAGCTTCTTTAGCTGTGGTGTAGCATGTAGCTGCTGTCAGGGTATTGATTCTGGCCACTTTTTCTGTTGGCAAAGGCTTATATTAAGCTAATAACCTCAATCATTTTGGCTTCTTCTGCATTTGAAATAATACAGTTGCCCACTCTTATGGCTATATTCATTTAGATGTTTCCCCTTGTATTTTTTTTTTTTTATAAAAGCGTAAGATTTCAATTTTCGACTGTTTATATATATATATATATATATATATATATATATATATATTTGTTTATGCCCTCTCCTGATGATGGCCAAATGAAAGTCTCACTTAGAAAGTCAGCATTGAATTCAATCTTTTGCTAGAAACGAAATAAATTTATGTGAACAGATGTGATAAATAGGGTGGGAATTTCTATCAACCACACCTACAGAGAACTAACTACTGTGGATGTCACGGCTACTTTAAGTCTACAACAAATGGGCTCCAATTGTCTTCAGCCCCCCTTCAGGCCTTTAAGAGCTGCCCTTGCAAGATGTTATAGGTTTCTCCAGTTCTAGGACTTGCCTAGTTTGATTTTGTAAATTTTCTTCTTTTTGGGCCTTACACTCATTGTAAACCAAAATAAATAAACAAACCTATGTGGCAGTAAATTTGATTAGTTGAGTTGGGCATTATCTGAGTACTTATCTGACAAATCAGTCAGATGGAAAAACACCAGCTACTTTTGTCTGGCAATATCTAAGTTCTAATCTATGTAAGAACAGCATGTTTTATGGTGAATGATAAGTGCAACTCTGTCACCATGGAGGGATCCTCTGCTTCTCTCTTCTTCCCAAAGCCTTAAACCTAATCCCTAATATAAGTTCCTAGTAACTGGTGAACAGTATTTCACAGTTTCATAAGAGGAGATGGTCCCTCCTGGGTTGATTTTGGGAATGGGGAGAGGTGAAAAGAAGCTACATGCTTTTAGAACAATCTTCCAAATAATAACAATAAATTACTGATACAAGATAAAATCATGGAAATGTTAATATATATTGCATAAAGTCTGTCTCTTGGCCTTTTCGCTCAGCTTCATTTCTGTCATTGAACTTGTGTAAATTAATACTTAATGAATTCATGATATTGTTGTTTTATGTTAAATAAATAGAATTTTTAATTTGTAATGCTTTTTAATTTTCCAACAGGCTACATCTGAAGTTCCAGATCCAATACTTCCAGTTAGAATAAGTCAGTTCTTCAAGAGTGACATTTCAAATGACCATCAGTCAATTCCTGTGAAGCATACAGTTCCCCGATTTTCTGTGCAGGTCAATGGGAATTTCAACCATGATTTGGTGATCAATCTATCTGCAACAGAATTGTTAAGGGATATAGTTCAACAGATTGTCCTGTTAATTCATCAAACATCTCACATCCATAAAATCTCTTGCAAGGAGTATAAAGCTTCTGATATTACAAATGGTCAATCAGAGATGGTTAATCACAGTGCAGATCATGGATCAGCTGATGCAAACAACAGTGTAACACAATTTCCTGATGAATCTCTTCTTAAAGCTCCTCCACCACCTAACAATAGAACTGTGAAGGGGAAATCAAGCTTGCTGCTAGCAATATCTTCATTTGGCTATCAGATTCTGCGATATCCTCATTTTGCTGAACTTTGTTGGTTCACTTCAAAACTCAAAGAAGGTCCCTCTGCAGACATAAGTGGACCTTGGAAGGGCTGGCCATTCAATTCTTGTATAGTTCGTCCTAATAACTCACTGGAAAAGGTAGCTGTTGCCTGTAACTCCAGCAATATTAAAAGCAAAGAAAAATTTGGTCTAGTTAGAGGCCTGATTGCTGTTGGTTTGTCAGCATACAGAGGTGTGTACACATCACTCAGAGAAGTCTCCTTTGAGGTACGGAAGGTTCTTGAGCTTCTAGTTGAGCAGATCAATGAAAAAATTCAAGCTGGGAAAGATAGATATCAATATGTTCGCCTATTGTCACAAGTGGCCTATCTGGAAGATGTGGTTAATAGCTGGGCATACACGCTGCACAGGTAATGTTGCTATTGCTATTAGTGTGCTTGTGGGTTTGTTTTATTTTCATGGGTTGTTATCTACTAACGGTTGCTCCAATTTCAGTTTAGAGCTGGATGCTCCAATGGAAATGGCAAATGCTAAGCCAACTGAAGTGGGACCTTCAGATGATCACCATGTGGATAATCAAGTTCAAAGCGAGGAATCCAAGCCAAAGTTTTCTAGAAAATGCTCCAATGAGATTGAAGTTCTGGAAATTGGCCCTCGAGGGTTAGATACGGAAAAAGTAGTTAGTATTGACTTGAATGAAGATGGTGATTTGGGTTATCCTAATTCTGAGGGTACCCTTGCAATATCAGATTGGTCTGGAGAGAAAATCGCCCTATTGGATTCTACGCTGGATAAATCTCTTCATGATTCCAATGAAATTTTGAATGACCAGAATGGGGCGAACCCTAAAACACATGAGTCAGAAAATGACAATCATGCAGTTGTGAATGGAGATTCTGGATCCTTGAAACATTCAAATGGATTTGCGTGCACTGAATCTGTTGTCATGTCTGAGGATGGTCTCAGTGCTGATGGACTTGGCAGTGTTAAGGTCTTTAGATCTAGGACTGACCGCAACCAGCTTAATGGTTTGTCCTCAACAGAGGCTGGCATTGGACCTAATGATGGAAAGTCTGATGCTGATGAGCATATTGTAGATTTCAACCTCGCCTCTAGCAAAACCAGTCTTTCTATAGAGTCTGGGGTTCTATGCTCATACCGTTGTTGCTCCGAGTGCCTTGATAACCTCCACAGTTTGACACAGAAAATTCTTATTCACGAATGGGGATCAAATAGGAGCCAATCGACAGTAGAGGATTTTCATGATATCGTTGCTTCGCTGTCTGTGGATCTTCTTTCAGCAGTTAGAAGAATTCATGTTTCTGGAGGTTTCAGCAACTCATTTGATGATAAAATGAGACACAGAAATAATGAGAGTTTTGAAAGGCCGGACTCGGGAGCATGTCAATGCAAATTTTCAGGAAATAAGATTCTTTTGCCGGTGGAATGTAGTTGTCACACCATCAGCGAGAGCACAACTGCAAAAGCAAATGCTTTCCCAAATACTAAGGTCAGGCTTGATTCAAATTTTATATTCAGAGATGGTGTACTGGTTCATATGGATCCTGACAAGGATGTTTCTTTTCACTGTAAATTCGAGACCCTGTGCCTCTGTTCACTTTTAGAGTTGATAGTAATGACCAAGAAGCCTTTTCATTGATTTGATGATTTCACAGCTTGGATTACTTGCTTGCCCATGGCAAAGTTTTGTGCTGTTGCAGGATTTAGACTGAAAATTTTCTCGAGTCATTAAAAATGAAATGAATATTTTATTCAGAATTTGGTGTCAGTCTAAGCTTTTCTGCCAAGTACCCTTTTGAAGTTTTTGGCTCCCCGAGGAGCTAATCAACATGTAATTAGCATTTTGACACTATTATTTCATTGATTTTTTCATCATTAAGTAGTTGCAGACCTGTGCGTTCTGTGGTTTGTTACAAGCATTGGATATATTATAATCATGGATAAATGGATAATGGATATGGATATGGATTCTCTGCTATACTTGTAGATTTATTATAAATAATTAAAATTAGTAGAGAGAAAACAAGTTGAAAATCCCGATCATATAATAATACAAGCCTAAATAACAATACAACCACATCCAAACTAAACGAGGAAAGAAAAAAAAAAAAAAATCAAACACCAGTCTTTCTGAGTAGAACTGCAGCTATTAGCTATATATCAACCAGAGTAATTAAAGTCAACTTACGAGATCTTTGAGCTTCTCCACAAACCTATCAATATAGCCACTCATAAACCCTGGACTTGATAGTGTTTCCATCCACTTTGCATGGTTCTTCTTTACCATAACACCCACCTCACTTTCTTTTTCCATCACACTTGTAATGGCTTTGCTCAAGCTCTCCTTGGAAAACCACCCATTTTCTTCCCTTTCTACGTCCACAGCCACCTTGAGCTCGTGAACCAGTAACTTGGTGTTCAAGATTTGGTCCACCAAGTGTGGGACCAGTACAATCTGATTGTCACTCATCAGAGACTCCCACATTGACCCAAACCCACAGTGATTCACAAAGCACCCAACTGAAGAGTGGGCCAGTATCAACGGCTGCTGGACCCAACCCCCAAACACCACCCCTCTCCCTCCAACCCTCTCTTCAAATCCTGGAGGCAACGCCTCTTCGACCGTACTACAACCCACCGGCGGCTTCAGGGCCACCAAAAATGGCAGCCCAGTTCGCTCAAAGCCCAATACAAGTTCTTGGAATTGGGCCTTGTCGAGTACCCACTGGCTTCCAAATGCGCAAAACACCACCGACCCAGGCCCAAAGTGACCCAGCCACTCAGCCCAGCAGTCCTCCAATTTTGCAGTCTTAGTAGAGTCGAGGCTCAAAGCGGGTCCAGTTAAAAGCACATGTTTGTTATACTGTGCTTCCATGTAGTCGCAGAAATCACCTTCGATTTCTCTACATGTTCGAATCGACAACACGTCACATTGTTTCATGGCGGTGGTGATCCTCTGGTAAAATGTGATCCCATCCTCCCCATACCGCATCGCAATGAACAACAAAGAGCGGGCCTCAGGCCCACGAAGCACAACAGTGGATGACGGGTACCCAGGAGGCGGATCCCGGAGATCTGCCTCCGTAATTGGCCTGTCTTTGGGCACGTTACGGGCCGGCACGAGCGCGATCGCGAGCACTGCAGCGCAAACGATACTGTAACAAACCGACTTAACCCCGAAGGCTCTGGCAATTTCGGGTACCCAATACGCCATGTCGTAGAAAACCATGTCGGGTTTGCTGAGGCTTAGAAAATCTTTGATTTGGTCGCGGGTGAGGTCCATGGCAGCGAGAAGAACTGGGGTCGAGTCAATTGGTATCTCGGAGGCAGTCTCGGTGCCCGGAGGAAGGCCTTCGACGTGAGGAACGGTGACGGGGAGGAAGCTGATGAGATTCGGGTGGCGGTTGAGGGGTTGGAGCTGAAGTTGAGCTTTTCGGGGGACCAAGAGAGTGATCCTGTGGCCTCTTGCGGCGAGCTCGTTGGAGAGGTGGAGGAATGGGGTCATGTGGCCCATGGCAAACCATGGGAACATGGCTATGTCAAGACTTGACCTATTGCCTTCTGCCATCTTACCAACTCCTGCTCTGCTGCTACTCAATCACTCTATAAATCTTTGCTTTTAATAATTCAGTTTTTTGGACCACTTTGGAAAGGAAGGGTCCTCCTCATATTTCAATGTTCACGCTTTTGACCTTTTGTGTCTCAATGAAGGACCTGCTTACTTTTAACGCCACGTTAGAAAGGAAATATTGGAATTCTATTTGTCCAAAATATGCAAGTGGCTGAGGGAAGAAGCTGGAGTTGGCAAAAAAAAACTATTCGGACCAAAAGAATTAAAAAAAAAAAAGATATATAAGCAACGAATTCATGACGTCGGGCGTTGGACACCTACTAATTCCAGATGCAGTGTTCAATTCATGTTGAAGATATTTTTAGAGCATCCGAAATGGTTGTTTAATATTCAATTTTGTAAACTGTTTTGACATCCATTGAACTGAATTGTAATTTTATTTTTTGTGATGTAGTTCAATGGCTTTAGATCAATAATTATAATTTTTAAATACAATTTATATGTACTTTTTCACATGGTGAAACTAATTTATTAAAATAAATTACACTTCAGAGTTTAAATTTTTATATTCAATACATTTATTAAATTTTAATTCATTTTTTAATTGAAAGCACATTAACCCAAAAACTTTCAACAACCCTTTCACGTTTCAAACCCAGCTGGCTACCAACTATCTTTCTCCCCTCCGGCCAGTCCACACCGGTGACCTTCCACTATCGGCGCCGGTGCCGGCCACCATGAACCCTTCTTTCTTTGGCTATGTTCGTCTTCTCTCCTCTTTATGTTCTCTCTTAACTTTTTCTGTATGAGCTCTGCCTCATTCTTCATTAGCAAAAGCTCTCAATCCCAACGCTTGCCCAGCACATGGGTTGGAACCTTGGGCATTCCCATAGAGGTTGTTGCTTACTCCAACTTGCTTTAGCACTATACCACCACTGCTTGTCCACTATCTCCTCCACATTTTGTTTGAAAATTAAAAGATTACTCCTACCTCTCTCTAATTGAATCGCTGCTTCTATCAATTGGGTTTTTCTGCACTTCCAAAAGAGATTTGAGAGATTTGGAATATGGGTTTTGTTTGATCTCACCAAAAAAACAAGAAAAAATCTCTCTTTAAGGGAATCCATGGGAGGAGAACACAGAGATCCTAGTTTTGCTAAGGGTTTAGAGTGGTCGGCGCCGTCGCCAGGGGTGGGAGGTCACCGGTGTGGACTGGCCGGAGGGGAGGAGGGTGTTGGTGGCGCTGCTGGGTTAAAAAAGGATTGTTGAAAATTTTATGGGTTAATGTGTAGCTATGGGCTTTCAATTGAAAAATGAATTAAAATTTTAATTAAATGTATTGAATATAAAAATTTAAATATAGCTAACTTCTATGACATATATTAAGGAAGCAACTATGCATGTAAAAACCACGTGTCCGTCACCATTAAGGAAACAACTATGCATGTAAAAATATATTGAGTAATTTAATTAACTAGTCCTATTTAATCAAACTTAATTTTTTTTACCCCCTCTTCAAAAAGAGAGCTGCTATTTGCACCCCTCATTTTTTTTCTCTTTGCACACCCTTTTCTCATAATACACCCCTTATACTCCTCTTAAATTAGAAATCTCTCATAACATACCTCTTCTATTATCAAAATACCCTCATCTCACCAAATTTCTCACCCCAACACACCCCATCAACTCTTACCAAAAGAAAAAAAAACATACACACCCCATCTTTTCTTCTTCTCTCAGTACGAACCCACCCTCCCTCAAGATGCGCCTCACTGTCTCTCTCATCCAACTCTTTGAAAGTTTTTCTCCTCCTGTTGCTTATGAACTCATGCTTTACAAACGTTTTGTAGATTGGTGGAGTCTCCAAAATGGATTTTGGGGTGGTGGGTTCAGAAAGTGGAGGATGAGCTAATTCTTAGCTCTCAGACCTCGTTCGGCATTGGTTCGCCGAAACTTTTAGTTTCGTTCGGTGGTTGTTTGCCGAACCAACTGCATAGAGAGAGAGAAGCCGGAGAGAGGAGAAGGCTCGGGGCGGGGCATGGCGAGGCTGGGCTTGGAGGGTCGGGGTGGTTGCCGATCTTGAGAAAGAGGAGGGTGGTCTGGTCTCCCAACTCCGCGGGAGTGGTGCTTTCGATCTCGACGCCGTCACTGGTTTTCTGGGTGGTTGGCGGGTGTGGAAAGGAAGAGGCAAGAGAGAGGAAGTGTTTGGTGGGTGTCTCGTCGCCTGGTTTTTCGGAGAACGCCGCCGGGCTGAGGAAACTGATGGTGATCAAGTTGCAGCGAAAGGAAGAAAGTTGTCGGGGGAGGAAATGAAGAAGGCGCATGAGGGTGAGAGAGAGTAATGAAATTCAAATTTTGATTTTGGGGTAAATGTCCTTTAGGGTCTTTTTACATTGGGATAATTCTGTAAATTTACTAATTAAGTTATGACAGTGTGCAAAAAGAAGAAATGAGGTGTGCAAATAGCAGCATTCTCCAAAGAACTTATTTTACTAGCTCTTTTGTATTTGTTGTCACCAAAATACCCCTTTATATATATATTTTATAGACCGAGAATTTCACTAGAAAGTCCACATCTCTCTCGCTCGCTCTCTCCCTCCTTCATCTGATTGAAGACTACAGCAATTCACGCCTGGGGTTCCACATGAAATTTAACTGCAAAAATTGATAGCAAAAATAAGGTGTTAGTTGTGATTTATAAAGCTAATCTAGATGGAAACTCATAGCTTGCATCCGAAACCTAACGAAACCCATAGCTTGCATCTAGGTTTCCAGATAATCGCGCCGCCCACTTCATCCCAGATCATCTTTTTTCTTTAGTTCTTTAATCACATCTTTAACACCACTTTCTTTTTATTTTTTCTTTCTCTTTCTTATTTCCTTTCGTTTTCTTTCTTCCTGAGCCACTTTCTTTTCTTTTCTTTTTCTTTCCTTTCTTTCTTCTTTTCAATCCACTTGCCGCACATCTCCAATTTCTTTCTTCTAATAAAAATTATGAGAGGTTTATTCAAGGAGTTAAATTTCAAAATTTTCGGCGAAATTTTAATTTTTTGGGGTACCGAAATGTTATTACACTTCCATCAATATTTCGTAATAATTTCGCCGAAATATTCAAAATTTCGCAAAATTTCAAACACTCTTCAAGGCCATTTTTTTTTAATTTGCGAAAAATTTCGCCGAAATTTAGCGAAATTTGGACGAAACTCCCTATAACTTACTGACTTACCCAGAATTTCAGAAACTTGATCTACACTTGCAGCAGTGCTCCTTGTTGGACTCCTCTCTTCTTTCTCTTTGTCTTCTCATCGGCGATCTCACCAACTCCGTCACATCTTGGCGGCCCAGCCCACCGGCTGTCCTCCCCCAGCCATCTCGAAGCTTGCTTCCTCCCCTGCGCGTAGATCAGATCTATTGCCTGGTAAGAGTTACACTTACACGATGCCTAATGGCTTCCTTTCACATTCATTATGGCTTCGGTCATTTCCTTTGCTCATTCTTCACATGTGCTTATGTATTGAAAGTTGCTATGTCGGTTCTTCACTTCTTCCATTGGAAAATAAAAAAAATAAAAAAACAAAAAGAACAAAAGTTACAGAACTGACAGAAGCATTTTTCTCCTCCATTGATTATTATTTTATTTCTTTTATCCTTTTCTATATACTCAAAGAATTAGTGGGGTGTTTAGTGTTTGCATGAGCTGTAGAGAAATAGAGGGCTCAAAAATCTATACTCTATTATAATTTATAATTTATAAATTGTAAGACTTGTAAATTTTGTAAGCTAATTTGTAAAAGCATATAAAATATACATGTAGATATAGTGATATAGATAAAATAGAAGTCCAGTCGGACTAGTCCTCATTCAACCAATCAATCCAACAATTTAATGATCTTTAAGAGAATAATTAAATTGAATAAAAAATATTTTCTCCCTTTTTAACTTTGAAAGTTTTAAGTGCATGCACGCGGGTGTTCAAGTCCTAAATAGCTAGTTCTTAATTCAATTTGCTTATTATTAATTAGAGCCAATTGGGAGGTTGGCTCTCTATATATCAGATTTATTTTATGGTCTTCTAGCTATAAATCATTAATTATTGACATATTGTACAATTATATAATTTATTATTTATATGATTGTATGATTTTGATTTTGGTTGTATGACATATTGTATCAAAATTATGTTGGAGAAGTATCTTGGGATGATATTCTTCGCATTACACCTATTCTGGACATGATGATACTGAAGACAGCAAAAATTTTGAACCTTCTAGAAACTTTATGTGGTATTTATTACTTTTGTAATTCATGTGGTAATATTGTAGTATAAATAAAATTGAGATGTTATTGAAGTAATTATTAATTACTGCAGCATTTTTTTAACAGTATTTGCCTCCAGCGCGCATTATATTCATCACATATCACATGAAACCTACCATATAATTTAGTTTCTTCAATGTTTTTTATCAATGTAGTAGATAATATGTTAAATAAACATATGGTAAAGTTTCATTCAAAATTTCCGTATTTTGATAGCAATTTCTGTCGTTTCCATAGAATTTTTGTCAAAATTTAAAAATCTTCAAAATTTCCTCGAAACCCGAAATTTTATTCCTTGGATTTATTATAATTAATATATATATTTATATCAATAATACAAATTGTTTGTCTCCTATAAAGAATCTCCCAGTTATTACACTAAAGGAATAAAATTTCGGGTTTCGAGGAAATTTTGATGGAAATTTCAAAAATTTTTAAATTTCAACAAAAATTTGACGGAAACGACGGAAATTGTTATCAAAATACAAAAATTTCGAATATTTCAGCGAAATTATTACGAAATATTGATGGAAGTGTAATAAAATTTCGGTACCCCAAAAAATTGAAATTTTCAGCGAGAAATTCAAAATTTAACTCCTTGATTACACCATTGAATCTGTAAGCGGCGAACATGCCCACACTCAACTGCCCCAGATCTGGATTTAATGGAGAATAAAAAGAAGATGCAAAAATTGCATATGTGGATTTTTCGGTGGACAATGTGAAATTTTCGGTCGACATAAGAGGAGAAGAAGATTGTAGACCGAAAATTTCACATTGTCCACCGAAAATTTCACATCTGCAATTTTTACATCTTTTTCTTCTTATTCTCCATTGGAATCTAGATCTGGTTTTGAGATACATTGAGCACATTGCTTTGTGATAATTTCAACCATAATCAAATGAGATCAAATTACACAATTATTTCTTCCTCTTAATCTTTACCCAACCCCAGCCACAAAATAAAGAAAATAGAAAAACAAAAAAAATTCACCAAAGCAATGGAGTTGGGTTTGGTCTGATTAGATCTGGTACCATTATTAGCAGAGAGGGGTTGGTTGGCTAAAGAATAGAATGAGCATGTTGAATATTCAGAGAACATGGATCTGGCCATGGATATATGGCATACGGATTCATGGATCTGGTATGCCATTATTTTTGTTCTCAGGATTTGGTATGAAAAAATAATGTTGAACAAAAATAATGGTTGAATCCATATTTCAGGTACCAAAGAGGAATGTTGAATACAGATTTTGAGAACAAAAATCTAAAAAGTAATGTATGAATGACTTTAGAAAATAAAAAAGTAATGCTAGATAGACCTGTGCGTTCTGTGGTTTGTTACAAGCATTGGATATATTATAATCATGGATAAATGGATATGGATTCTCTGCTACACTTGTAGATTTATTATAAATAATTAAAATTAGTGTTGATGCAAATTCTCGTAGGGTAGATGCAACAACTTAGATAAGATGATCTGGCTGATCAGGTGCTTCGCTGGATGATGAAGTGGATACTGGTTGAGATCTTCCTGCAGACAAAAACAAGATCAAAGGAGATGGACCGGTGTGGTACCAGCCAAACACACTCCGATGATGAAATCAGTGGTGATGTTTGATGGTGGGTAAGGAAGAACAAAGGAAGAACTTGGGAGAATGGGAAGAACAAGGCAAATGTTCTGGGTTATTCTCAGCAAGTTAGGTAGGCTCTTTTGTGGATGGGAATGCAAGTGTTTTTCCTGTATATCAGTAGCTTACCAGATGCCTCATTTTGCACATATGACTTGGTATATATAAGCAAAGGAAACCTTAATGAGTAAGATACCTGCATGTGAATGAATGGTTGCCAGAGACCCACGCACCTGGTCAGACCTAGTTGCATGCTCAGCTGCTTGCTTCCTCAGCATTCAATGCTGCATTGAATGCTCCATTAAATGCAAGGTTGGAGGGTTCAGATAGACTGCTCCAACATTCATGAATGCAGGCCTGATATTCTATCTGTCAGAAGAATGTGTCAGGTGCATTTAAGTGTGGTTGTACATCCTGGCGTGATCTTCCTGGGAACGGCGGCGGAGAGCCGAGCCGAGCCGATACGAACACATGTTCCCATGCGAAGACACGAAGTCCATATGTGGTCGGATCGGACATGGGATTCCAGGCCGAGCCGGTCCATAGATTGGAGTCTTTCCGAGCCCTAACTGGTCGACGCCAGAACTCGGAAGGAAGCCATCTCTTGTGCCGAGCCGAGCCGAGCCGGGATGATCGTGGGAAGATGGACACTCGATCCCATGGAAGATCATCGGTTCGGTTCGGACCGAACAAGGAGGGGCGGTGTGGAGATCCGGTCTGAGCTGATTGAGGAAGTGCTGATCAATGATGACGTGGAAGTCAAAGTTTGACCACTGAGAATTGACTCCGAGGTGGATGTTTGACCAGCCACGTGTCGAGCTGTGACTGGCTGTTCGGATTGATGTGGATTTTCCCACAAACAGGAGTCCCCCAACTTCCGATCCGAGCGGGCAGTCGTGGATTGGAAGTTGAAGTGTAAGGGCTACCCCAAAGATAGCAGGTTGCTCGATCCGAGTCGAACCCTGCGAGCCCATATTCCCGAAGATCCGAACACAAGACGACTTGTGATTGGCCAAAATATCTCAGGGACATGTGAAGGGACGTTTGGTTTTCTGCATGGGGGAACGTAAGGGTCACCTCGTTATGGGTATTTTTGAATGCTTGACAGGTGTCAAGATGTGGCATGCGAAGCGCCAGAAATGAAGGGCTGAGATTTGATTTGCATGGGGTATAAAAGGCCCCCCTCTCTCTCTTCCTGTTCACTTTCCAGCTTTTCCAGAAATCTCCACTCTCTCTCTCTGCGAATCCTCTCCTCCACCGCGAGTCCTCTGCTATCTCCGTCGTCAGTGCAGCAGTCCGGCCGCAGTTCCGACCGAGCGTGGCCGTAGGCGAGGTTGGTCTGAGTGTGTGAGGGGTGGAGACTTTGGGCGGAGGAAAACCAGTAAGTGATTCTCCTCACTTTTGAGTTTTTTGTATTTTCGGGTTTGTGGGTGTGTGTTCTTGGTGTTCTTGAGAGAGACTGTCTTTTGATCCAAAAAGCAAGAGAGAGAAAAGTGAGAAAGTGTTTGTAATGTCTGAGACTGACTCGAGTGGCCGGCTCGGCTCGGGAGAAGCCTTTGAAGGAGACAGTGAGGCCGAGATGAGCCGAAGTCCATCGGTGGGTGAGGCCGAGCCGAGCCGAGGCCCACCTGCGGGTGAGGCGAGTTGGGACGGGTTGTCCGAAGAATTGGACGAGGCCGGCTCGGCACTAAATCGCAATCCAGGCGGAGAGCGCCGAGCCCGAGGGGACCAAGAAAATCCCGAGATACTGAGTTCTGACTGGGAACAAGGAACGGCCGAAGGGGGCGACGAAGAGCCTCTCGACGTTGAGCCGATCGCCACCATCCCGAGCAGACTCACCTCAGGCTCGGATGAAAGGGACAGGGGTCACGAGGCGTCGACCTCGGCTCAGGGGGTGACGGGGAGTCCGATCGACCCGGACTTCTACGAAGAATTGGCGTGGAAGGCCGATCAAATCCCCAATGAGATGACAGAGTATCATCTCAGGGATTTGAGGGATAGGTACTCAGTCCCTGACTCCGTGCTGATGAGGTTGCCGAACAAGGGGGAGAAGCCGAGCCGACCCCCAATTGGATGGGTGACAATGTACCCCGAGATGTTTGAAAATGGGGTCCGGCTTCCCCTGCATCCCTTCCTGCAGGACTGGCTCGCGACGATCGGCGCGGCGCCGCACCAGCTGAACCCGAACGTATACAGGATCATCCTGTCCATGCACATCTTGTGGCACAAAGTGCACAAGTGTGTGCCACACAAGGATATCCTGTTCTGCAATTACGCGCTGAGGTCGAAGCAGAGCGAGCTCGGATTTTATAACCTCCAGGCGTACTCGGGACCACTCTTCGGTGGGAATCCCTCCTCCCAGAAGACATGGAAGAAAAGATACTTCTTTGTCTCTGGGGATTGGGAGTTCGCCGATCCGAACAGAATCACCTCGGCTCGGGTCCCCAGAGCTTTTAGAATTCCAGGTGGGCATTGGGAGTTTGGGGCCGGTCCGAGGACAATTTGTATATGTCTTGTAATAATTGTATTTTTCCTAACTCTTTTTGGTTTCGTCTTTGCAGTCAGCTGGGGCAAGTACAAGCTCCGAGGCGAGCTCAAGGACCAGATCGCCGCGATCAGGGACTCACCAGCAGAATACTTGTCAACCAAGTTTCTGCTCGGGGAAACCCAGATCAGACAGAGCGGGATCTCCTGGTTTGTACCCAGGTGGAATCCTCGGGCAGAAAGGGGAATGGCGCCCACCGAACTGGAGGCTCGCCTAAGGAGGAAGGCTGCTCGGAGCGTCCAGAGGAGGGCCGCAGGACGGGCCCCCGCCGAGCCGGTCCAGGTTCCTGCCCCAGCGGCAGCTCAGCCTAGATCTCCTGCGCCGAGACCGGTTCGGCAAGCGGAGAAGAGGAAGGCTCCCCAGGCCGAGGCCCCGGTGGAGAAGAGGGCTCGGGCCGAGCCCGGCGGTTCTGGTGCCGGAGCGTCTGGTTCGGCGCCCCTCAAGGCGGTGGAGGTAGACCCCGGCCTCGAGCCGTTCGTCACGGGCCTTAAGCGCGTGATGACCGCGAGGGTGCAGGAGGGGCTGTGGGCCGATCATGGCGAGCCGGGCTTCAGCCACCAGGCTCTGATCGCATCCCGCCAGGCCATGTTGGTAAGTCTCTTTTACTTCGGATTTCGTCTATTCGCTCGGCTCGGATTAGTAATGAATTTGTTTTGTTTTGTTTGTTTTTTTTTTTTTTTTTTTTTTTGCAGCTCGCCATGAGGCAGTTCGAAGCTGCCAAGGCCGCCGTCGATGCCGAGGCGAAACTGGAGAGGTTTCGGGCACGAATCCTGGAGCTAAAAGAAAAGCTAGCCGAGGCCGAGCGGACGGTCAATGCCGAGCGTGAACGGTCGGAGGGTCTGCGGTCCAGGCTGGCCGGGAAGGAGGAGGAGGTCGCTCGGCTCGGCAAGGAGCTTGCCTCTTCAGAGCAAAAGGTGGCCGACCTGGGGCAACTTGCTGACCAGCTCCAGCGGGATGTTGATGAGGCTGAACGAAGGGCGGCCGAGTCTCGGCGTCGAGCTGGGCTTCCAAGCGCCCAAGCACTGGCTGATGCCCACTTTGATGGGTATCAGGAGCTCTTGGAGGCGATCAAAGCGAAGAGGCCGGACTGGGATGTCTCATTCCTCGGCGAGTCCGATGACGAGGGGGAAGATACCCAGGGGAGTTATCAGGATGAGCTTCCTCCTCTCGATCGCCAAGTCCCCGCAGAAGCCGAGCCGACTCCGGAAGACCCTCCACTGCCTGCGTACGAGCCGACCCCGATCCCCCCGGTCCCCGAATCCGATCCCAACGCTGAGATGCAGATCGGCGGGGTTGAGGTGGTGCAGCTCGGCGAGGAGACGCCCGAGGAGTCAACTGAGCCGATCCAGGAAGGCCCTGCCGAGCGATCTGCATGATGGCTTATTTTGCTTAATTGTAAAGTTTATGTTTTTTTTATATTTCTCCCCGAGCCGAGGTGTGGCTCGGGTTTGACTAATTTTGGAACAGATTATATTTTGGATTTATCTCGTTTAATTTTATCAGTATTTTCTTTTTATGATACAAGTTGTTGTCAGTTCGGCTCGGAAATTAAGCTAAAGACAAAACTAATAACACATGGACAAGAAAATGATAAAAATGAAAAACATAATAAATTAGAACTTGGAGATCGGCTCGGCATGTCGATCGTGATGAAAATGAATGGTAATGATAAATTAGAACTTGTCTTCGGATCAGCTTGATAAGCATAACCAAGATAAGTAAAAATTTAAAGACCCTAGTCATCTCGGATGGGCTCGGCATACCCATTGAGATATTTAGGAATGCAGTTTTTTGAGAAAAATATTCAAACCTACTTTCAGATCGGCTCGGTATGCACGATGAAAGTTTTGGTTGGAGTGTATATTTTTCTTTTAGAAATATCCTGTTGAACGTTAGGACTGTAGGAAGTCACTTCGGCTCAGACAGGGATTTTTATAGACCTGATAAGTCTGTACCATGCCGAGCATTGGGCCGAAAGTGGCGCGCTAGCTCGGCACGGGAGTTTATAGACCTGATGAGTCTGTAATATGCCGAGCATCGGGCCGGAAATGGCGCGCCCGCTCGACACATGAGTTTATAGACCTGATGAGTCTGTAATATGCCGAGCATCGGGCCGGAAATGGCGCGCCCGCTCGACACATGAGTTTATAGACCTGATGAGTCTGTAATATGCCGAGCATCGGGCCAGAAATGGCGCGCCCGCTCGACACATGAGTTTATAGACCTGATGAGTCTGTAATATGCCGAGCATCGGGCCAGAAATGGCGCGCCCGCTCGACACATGAGTTTATAGACCTGATGAGTCTGTAATGCACCGAGCGTCGGGCCGAAAATGGCACTTCGGCTCGGCACATGGGTTTACTATTTTTTTCGAAGGAAACACTTAGATCTTTCCTCTTTGTTAGAAGTGTATAGGAGTGGAGTCCCCAGTGTTTGCTTCGAAAAATAAGTAGGAAAATGAGTAGAAATGTGTTTATCCTTTCATTGATTGGAATGGGTGTTAGGTCGGACAGTCCCCGACCCTAACTACATTTTTACTGGTAATAAGTCTTCAAGTGTTCAGCGTTCCAGCTATGCTTGAGAGGCTTACCAGCCAGAGTGGCCAAGTTGTAAGTGCCGGGCTTGACTATGCCCGTGATTCTGTATGGTCCGGTCCAGTTCGGATCGAATGAGCTCTCTTTGATGGCAAGGGGATTCTTTTTCATGACGAGATTGCCCAATCCGAAGCTTCTGGGTCTGACCCTTTGATTGTAGTACTTGGCTACCCTCTGTTGGTAGGCGGCTCGGCAGAGATTGGCGTCGGTTCGCCTCTCCTCGACCATGTCCAGGCCGAGCCGAAGTCCGGTGTCATTGGTCTCGGGATTGTATGTGCCGGTCCGGAATGAAGGAGTCCCCATTTCGACCGGGACGACGGCGTCAGTTCCGAACGCCAATGCATAGGGTGTTTCCTTCGTCGAGTTGCGATAGGAAGTTCGATAAGACCAAAGCACCTCTGGCAGGAGTTCAGGCCAATTTCCCTTACCATTATCTAGTTTAGTCTTGAGGGTTTTCTTGATGATCTTGTTGATGGCCTCGACCTGTCCGTTCGACTGCGGATGGTAAGGCGCGGTGAAGCGCAAGTTGATGTTCAGACGTGAACAAAAACTCCTGAATTTCTTGCAGTCGAACTGCTTGCCATTGTCCGCAATGATGGTGTGCGGCATGCCGAACCGGCAAATGATGTTCTTCCAGACGAAGGTCTCCATCCGTTCGGCTGTGGTTGTGGCTAGGGGCTCGGCCTCGGCCCATTTGGTGAAGTAGTCGACTGCTACCACTGCCATGGTGACTTGCCCTTTTGCCTTCGGCATAGGGCCGATCAGATCGAGTCCCCACTGCGCGAACGGCCAGGGGCTGGATATGGAGGTCAGCAACTGGGGAGGTTGATGGGGAACCGCGGCAAATTGCTGGCATTTGATACAAGCGCGAGACAGATGATCTGCGTCCTTGTTCAGTGTTGGCCAGAAGTAACCCTGTCTGATCGTCTTGTAGGCGAGGGCTCTTCCTCCAGAGTGGTTTCCGCATATCCCCTCGTGGATTTCTCTCAGCACATCCTGACCTTCTTGGGGAGTGACACACCGTAAGTAAGGCAGGGAGAAACTCCTCTTGTAGAGCTGACCATCGATCATGCTGAACCGAGCCGACCTCGTTTTGATGAGACGTGCTTTATCCCTCTCCGGGGGAAGGATCCCGGAGACCAAGTAGCTGATGATCGGCGTCATCCAGTTCGGCTCGGCCTCGGTCTGCATAATTGCGGCCTCGGTTTCGGCGGTGCTAGGTCTGTCCAGGATTTCGACTGGAACATGCCTGGCGGATCCGGTGTCTGTGGCCGAGGCCAGGCGTGCCAAGGCGTCGGCCCTGCAATTTTCTGCCCTCGGGATTTGGGATATTTTGTATTCGTGGAAGTTCCCAAGTAGCAGACGAGTCTTCTCGAGGTAAGCAGTCATGCTGGACTCTCGAGTCTCATACTCTCCCAGAATCTGATTGACGATTAGCTGAGAGTCGCTGAAGATGTTTAGTTTGGTCGCGCCGAGCTCCTTTGCCAATCTGAGCCCGGCGATGAGTGCCTCATACTCTGCT
The DNA here is from genome assembly GCF_963921425.1 of Dryas octopetala. Taxonomy (NCBI): domain Eukaryota; kingdom Viridiplantae; phylum Streptophyta; class Magnoliopsida; order Rosales; family Rosaceae; genus Dryas; species Dryas octopetala. Next base: position 12,353,414 of record NC_141366.1, on the reverse strand, counting down.
TCATTGTTTGATGCTTGAAATCTGAAGCGAAGAGCATACTCCATCACAACTTGTTCTGGGGAGATCAGAACAAGCCGTGCTCCGCTTCCCATGGCGTTGGAAGATCCGTCCACATAGAGGGTCCAGGTGAGGAGATCAACCTGGCCGCGTTCGCCGATTGTGTTCGGATCGGCTGCTGTTGTCATAGCGTCGGTGCGTGGTGGATCCTCCGTCGAGGTGGTCGACTCACAGATGAAGTCCGACATGGCCTGACCTTTGATGGCCGTCCTGGGACGGTAGATGATGTCAAACTCGCCGAGCTCGATTGACCATTTGATGAGCCGACCCGAAGTCTCTGGTTTTGCCAGGATTTGTCTGAGCGGCTGGTCCGTCAAGACAACGATGGAATGAGCCTGGAAGTAGGGCCTTAATTTCCGAGCCGAGCTAACCAGGGCGAGAGCCATTTTCTCGAATTTTGGATACCTGGTCTCGGCATCGGCGAGGGCTCGGCTCGTATAGAAGACGGGGTGTTGTACACCGCCGACCTCTCTCACTAGAACTGAGCTGAGAGCCGAGTCAGAGACAGAGAGGTAGAGAAAAAGTTCTTCACCTTCCTCTGGTTTGGATAAGATGGGAGGTTCCCCCATGTGCCTTTTCAAATCTTGAAAGGCCTGCTCGCATTGGGGGGTCCATTCTATGCTCTTCCCTGCTCCCCTTAAGGCTTTGAAGAAAGGGAGGCACCGGTCAGTAGATTTTGAGATGAACCGGTTCAGGGCGGCAACTCTTCCAGTCAGACTCTGGATTTCCTTGCGTGTCCTTGGGGGCTTCATGTTGATCAAAGCCTGGATCTTCTCCGGATTGGCTTCAATCCCCCGTTGGCTGACCAGGTAGCCCAGGAACTTTCCTGACCGAACCCCAAAGACACATTTGGCTGGGTTCAGCCGCATCTGATACTCCTTCAGGACTCCGAACATGTCTGAGAGGTCCTTGACGTGATCGTCCGCCTTGATGCTCTTGACCAGCATGTCATCCACGTAAACCTCTACGGATTTGCCGATGGAAGAACGGAACATGTGGTTGACCAGCCTTTGATAGGTGGCTCCGGCGTTTTTGAGGCCGAAGGGCATGACCTTGTAGCAGTACATGCCGCGATCAGTTATGAAAGATGTGCCTTCCTGGTCGGACTTGTGCATCAGGATCTGGTTGTATCCAGAGTAGGCGTCCATGAAACTGAGGAGCTGATGTCCTGCTGTTGCATCGACGAGCTGATCTATTCTGGGCAAGGGAAAACTATCCTTGGGACAAGCCCTGTTCAGATCGGTGAAGTCCACGCACATCCTCCACTTCCCGTTGTTCTTTTTCACCATGACCACGTTGGCGAGCCAGTCGGGGTAGTTGACCTCCCGGATGAACCCGTTGTTTTGCAACTTGGTTACCTCTTCAGCCATGGCGGCGTATCGAACCGGATCGTATGACCTCCTCTTCTGACGGACCGGTTTGCATCCCGGGTCAGTATTCAGCCTGTGGGTGATCACGTCAGACGATATGCCTGGCATGTCATCGTAAGACCAGGCGAACACTTCCGCGTTGGCACGGAGGAAGTCAATTATGGCGGAGCGCTGCTCGGGGCTGATCTGAGTCCCCACTCGGACGAGCCGATCCGGTGTCTCGGCCGAGATCGGCACTTCTTCCCAAGCCTCGGCGGGGAGGGGCCGAGAATCTGAGCTCGGCTCGGAAGTGAAGTCGAATGTCTCCGCCCTCGGCCACCTGCCCGAATCGGCGATGGAGTCAAGCTCCTGCGAGTTCGGCAGCTGACCCTTCTGCTTGATCGAAGCGGCGTAGCATGACCGAGCCGAGCACTGGTCTCCCTGAATGACAATGCAGTCGTCGCCCACCGGACATTTGATGAGAAGGTTGGCGTAATGGACGATGCAGTCAAGGTCGACCAGAGCCGGTCTGCCCAGAATGATGTTGTAGGCTGACGGCCGCTTGACGACAATGAAGTACGTCATGCAGGTCTTCTTGATCGGCCCCTTCCCGAGCGAAAGGGGAAGGTAGATGTGTCCGAGGGGTTGAACCACTTCTCCCCCGAACCCGACCAAGGCAGGTGTATCGGTCTCCAGCTTATCCTCGCCGATGCCCATCTGCGCGAACGCAGAGTGGTAGAGGATGTTGACTGAGCTCCCTCCATCGACGAAGGAACGCGCGACGGTTGTTCCGGCCACCTCAGCCACTATGACGACCGGATCATAGTGGGGGAAGATGATCTCGTTTGCCTCGTTCGGCTCAAAGGTGACCGGCGCCCAGTCCTTCCGCTGTCTTTTTGAAGTGTTGGGCTGATCTGCCTGGATCGACAGGGACTCGTGAGCTTGAGCCGCCTGTCTGACATACTCCTTCTGGGATCGGTTAGAGCTTCCCACGAAGGTCGGTCCCCCGCCGATTGATCCGATGGCAGCATCCTGGACCTCGATGGTGTTGGTGGGCTTCTTCGGCGCGGCCTTGGGCACCCTAGGCCCACCGGCCAGGAATTGATTGATCTTACCCGCCCGGGCAAGAGTCTCAATCCCGTCGCGGAGGGCGTAGCAATCACCCGTGACGTGGCCGTGATTGGAATGGTATTTGCAGAAGACGCCCTCCTTGATTTTGTCCGGGGGTGGTCCCTTGATCTCCCTCGCGACTGGGAGTTGATCCTTGACCTTGGAGTAGATTGTCTCCAGACCGGCGTTGAGGGGAGTGTACTCCGTGTACTGGACAAACTTGGGTCCCTTGCCCAGAAGTTGGCGTGGCTCCTCGGTCCTGGTCTTCTTGGGTTGGACCTGGGGTTTGGGACTTGCGACCTCTCCCTCCTTCCTCTTGGCCGAGGTCGGCCTGGGATTCAGGGCCTCCACCTGGGCATCCCACTCCTCAGCCCGCGCCCACTTAGTGGCTTCGGCAGAAAGCTCATCGTAAGTGTAGGGAGGATTCCTCATTAGGTGGGAGCGGAGTCCCCCGGCGTGCAGACCCTGCATAAGGGCATTCTTAGCTGACCTATCGTCGCAATCGTCGCACTTCGTGTATTCGATGTTGAAGCGGATTAGATAGGCCTTGAGGCTCTCCCCTTCCTGCTGTTTGATGAGCGACATATCGTTCAAGTTGTAGAGTCGTTCGGATACAACCCGATATCTCGCCAGGAAGGCTCTCCGGAGGTCGGGGAAAGAGTCGATGGAGTTCGGTTGGAGGGTTCGGAACCAACTCCGAGCCGAGCCCTTCAAGGTCGAAGGGAAGATTCTGCACTTCGTGGCTTCAGATGCCTGGCGGGCCTCCATGGCGTATCTGAAGCTGTCAAGATGGTCGTAGGGATCCTTGGTCCCGTCATACTGGTCCATCTTGGGGGGCTTGGTGTCACGAGAGACCTCAGCATCCATAATTCTGCTGGTGTACGGGAGGGGGAGTTCCTCTCCGTGGTCGGCCCTACCAGTGTACCCCCTGGAGACCTCGACATGTCCGAGCCGATCGTGGACGCTTCGGATTTGGTCCTGGACCAAAGTCCGAACAAGATTTTCCACATTGGGTGGGGTCGGCTCGGCCACATTCTCTCCTGAGCACTCGGCCCGGTTGCCGAGTCTCTCACTCACCGGCTGACGAGTGAGCCTTTCGCTCGCCGGTTGCCGATCGGACATGATCATGGTAGATCCCAGTCGGTCGCTCACTGATCGCCTCCCCGAGTGAGCTCCTGATGGGGAAGGATCCTGGTTGGCGATAGGGCCGAGTCTATCCCGAATCGGGCCCCTGGTTTCAGTTGAACCGGCCGGACTGTTGGCCCCCAATCTTGATTGGGCCGGGGGTCGTCGGTTTGTATTCGGGTCGGCACGGTTTCCGCCCGAGTTCCTGGGGGCATGCTTCCCGAAAGCCGCCTGTTTTTGCTGAAGAAGACGGTGGGCGTTCAGGCATTCGGCCTGTTCGGCCGGGGGCATGTCTCCGAAGCCCGGGAAGACGTAATCAGAATCCTGCCGATCGGTCTGGTCGTTCGGCTCGGCAGGAATGCTTTGCCGAGAAGGAGACGGTGAAAGGACCTCCTGCTCGGTTCGGGTCCGGCGCGATCGGAAACCCGATCCCTCACTGTTCTCGAGCTGAGCACGATGGCGTGCAAGTTCCCCGGCCAGCTCGGCCTGTTTTGCGAGCAGCTCGTTATTCTGCTTCAAGAGTGCATTCTCAGCGGCCAGGTGTCGCTGACTCTCCTTAAGGAGTTTGTGAGCGGCTCGGATTTTGGAGGAGCCTTTGGACTTTGGTGTTCTGGGGAGTTGTGCTCCCCTCGTTTTCTCAGGTGTCTCAGGCTGATGTTGTTCATCATTCTGAGACGCTCCTGAAGAAGAACTGGTGTCCCGATAGACGGTAGCCATGATGACTTGTTTGAAGGAAGAGCTCAGCGCTTGCAGTGATGAGCACAACGGCTGAAGTCGATCTTCCCACAGACGGCGCCAATCTGTTGATGCAAATTCTCGTAGGGTAGATGCAACAACTTAGATAAGATGATCTGGCTGATCAGGTGCTTCGCTGGATGATGAAGTGGATACTGGTTGAGATCTTCCTGCAGACAAAAACAAGATCAAAGGAGATGGACCGGTGTGGTACCAGCCAAACACACTCCGATGATGAAATCAGTGGTGATGTTTGATGGTGGGTAAGGAAGAACAAAGGAAGAACTTGGGAGAATGGGAAGAACAAGGCAAATGTTCTGGGTTATTCTCAGCAAGTTAGGTAGGCTCTTTTGTGGATGGGAATGCAAGTGTTTTTCCTGTATATCAGTAGCTTACCAGATGCCTCATTTTGCACATATGACTTGGTATATATAAGCAAAGGAAACCTTAATGAGTAAGATACCTGCATGTGAATGAATGGTTGCCAGAGACCCACGCACCTGGTCAGACCTAGTTGCATGCTCAGCTGCTTGCTTCCTCAGCATTCAATGCTGCATTGAATGCTCCATTAAATGCAAGGTTGGAGGGTTCAGATAGACTGCTCCAACATTCATGAATGCAGGCCTGATATTCTATCTGTCAGAAGAATGTGTCAGGTGCATTTAAGTGTGGTTGTACATCCTGGCGTGATCTTCCTGGGAACGGCGGCGGAGAGCCGAGCCGAGCCGATACGAACACATGTTCCCATGCGAAGACACGAAGTCCATATGTGGTCGGATCGGACATGGGATTCCAGGCCGAGCCGGTCCATAGATTGGAGTCTTTCCGAGCCCTAACTGGTCGACGCCAGAACTCGGAAGGAAGCCATCTCTTGTGCCGAGCCGAGCCGAGCCGGGATGATCGTGGGAAGATGGACACTCGATCCCATGGAAGATCATCGGTTCGGTTCGGACCGAACAAGGAGGGGCGGTGTGGAGATCCGGTCTGAGCTGATTGAGGAAGTGCTGATCAATGATGACGTGGAAGTCAAAGTTTGACCACTGAGAATTGACTCCGAGGTGGATGTTTGACCAGCCACGTGTCGAGCTGTGACTGGCTGTTCGGATTGATGTGGATTTTCCCACAAACAATTAGTAGAGAGAAAACAAGCTGAAAATCCCGATCATATAATAATACAAGCCTAAATAACAATACAACCACATCCAAACTAAACGAGGAAAGAAAAAAAAAAAAAAATCAAACACCAGTCTTTCTGAGTAGTACTGCAGCTATTAGCTATATATCAACCAGAGTAATTAAAGTCAACTTACGAGATCTTTGAGCTTCTCCACAAACCTATCAATATAGCCACTCATAAACCCTGGACTTGATAGTGTTTCCATCCACTTTGCATGGTTCTTCTTTACCATAACACCCACCTCACTTTCTTTATCCATCACACTTGTAATGGCTTTGCTCAAGCTCTCCTTGGAAAACCACCCATTTTCTTCCCTTTCTACCTCCACAGCCACCTTGAGTTCGTGAACCAGTAACTTGGTGTTCAAGATTTGGTCCCCCAAGTGTGGGAGCAGCACAATCTGATTGTCACTCATCAGAGACTCCCACATTGACCCAAACCCACAGTGATTCACAAAGCACCCAACTGAAGGGTGGGCCAGTATCAACGGCTGCTGGACCCAGCCCCCAAACACCACCCCTCTCCCTCCAACCCTCTCTTCAAACCCTGGAGGCAACGCCTCTTCGACCGTACTACAACCCACCGGTGGCTTCAGGGCCACCAAAAATGGCAACCCTGTTCGCTCAAACCCCAAAACAAGCTCTTGGAATTGGGCCTTTTCAAGTATGTACTGGCTTCCAAATGCGCAAAACACTACCGACCCAGGCCCAAAACCACCAAGCCATTTATCCCAGCGGTCTTCTAAGACTTCTTTCTTAGTAGAGTCGAGGCCCAAAATAGGCCCAGTTAAAAGCACAGGTTTGTTATACTGTGCTTCCATGTAGTCGCAGAAATCACCTTCGATTTCTCTACATGTTCGAATCGACAACACATCACATTGTTTCATGGCGGTGGTGATCCTGTGGTAAAATGTGATCCCATGATCCCCATACGGCATCGCAATGAACAACAAAGAGCGGGCCTCAGGCCCACGAAGCACAACACTAGATGACGGGTACCCAGGAGGCGGGTCCCGGAGATCTGCCTCCGTAATGGGCCTGTCTGTGGGCACGTTACGGGCCGGCACGAGCGCGATGGCGAGCGCTGCAGCGCAAACGACATTGTAACAAACCGACTTAACCCCGAAGGGTCTGGTAATTTCGGGTACCCAATGCGCCGAGTCGTAAAAAACCAAGTCGGGTTTGTTGACGCTTATGAAATGTTGGAGCTGTGGGCGGGTGAGGTCCATGGCGGCGACGAGGAATCGGGTCAGGTGAATTGGTATCTCGGAGGCAATCTCGGAGCCCGGAGGAAGGCCTTGGACGTGAGGAACGGTGACGTGGCAGAAGGTGATGAGGTCCGGGTGGCGGTTGAGGTGTTGGAGCTGAAGATGAGCTTTTCGGGGCACCAAGAGAGTGATTTTGTGGCCTCTTGCGGCGAGCTCGTTGGAGAGGTGGAGGAATGGGGTCATGTGGCCCATGGCAAACCATGGGAACATGGCTATCTCAAAACTTGACCTATTGCCTTCTGCCATTTTACTTGCTTTTTTGATCATTTGCTCCAAGATCGAGCCTCACCCTGAGGCTATATGCATGCAAATTTTTAGGGTGCTTGTTCTCCATTAGTCTACGTGTATCAAGGTAAAACTTGTATTCCATTAATGTTATGCACGAGAATGATGCCAAGATTTTGACCGAGTGTGTAATCTATTACATCAAATTAATGCTTATTCACTATTATTCCAATTTTGCATTATCAATTACAAGGATCAGGTTAAAAATTGGAACACCAACAAACTATAGGTATATATAAGGTTAAAAATGGAAACACCAACATTTCTGACATCCAACTATTCTTTCATTTTTTGATTTGGACATTCAGCTTTTTTTTTTTTTTTTGGACGTCCAACTTCTTTAGACACTTATGCTAGAATTTTTTAAAATATTATAATCTCTATCTTTAATGTTCGACTTCGAACAACATCTCATAATATAAAAATGACCTCACCAACATGAAAAAAAAATATAACAAAAAAGAAAAGTGGGGAAGAGAGAGAGTGTGTGTGTGTATGAGTGAGAATTAGGTCTGCTCATCTGTCGGTTCAGATGGGTATATTGGGGTTTATCAAATCAAAATCAAAAAATTTGGTATTTTTCAGTTTGGTAATTTTTGGTAAACTTCAGTTTTCGGTTGCATTTCGATAATTTTGATATCAAATACTTTGGAGTGACCTTACCGAAATTGTGGGGGGGGGGGGGACATTACCGAAATTGTGTGAGGTGACCTTGGGGTACCCAGGAGGCCCCCAAGTACTGTCCTTACTTCATAACCCAAATATCACTCATTGAAATTGTGGCACACAAGTATGCACATGCACCCTCTCGAAACCCCCACTTAATACTCCAAACAATCAGCCCCATCATAATCAGGTTTCGGCACTTCCAATATTCCATGTATGTCTCACTTATCTAATCAAGAGATATAATATCACCCTTTTGGTTTTGGAAGTACGAATTTTTCTTGGATTTGCCATCCAATGCAGAACCCCACTTACACAAATAGCAGACTCATCAAACTCAGTACTACCACCAACAGGATTATAGTCCTGAATCCTTGTCCAAGAATTTGTTCTTGAACTGTAAATTAATCATGAACTTAATGTGGGATTGAGTTTGGCAAACCATTACCACCTTGTAGTCGTCACCATTGTAGTCATGCCCAGATCCGTACCTAATACATCCAAATCTCGTTTCATTTTTAGTAGTGCTGAACATTTGGTAATCTTTTGCAGTCCCTTGTGCTTGGATTCCACAAGAAACATTCGCCACGGACTCTTACAAAGAATAGACCATGGCAAGAACCTATGATATCAACTTCGAGATTTTTGTATGGATAATATCATAATGAAGCTCCTCGATGTTGAACTTTGATCATGAAGGGGTGTGGAATAAAGCGAGTAACACATTAGATTGTAAGGCCAACTTATGTGATTCATGATCATTCTTTTGGGAGTAGTAGTAGTAGTAGTGGCCGGCAGTGTTGTCATTGTCAATGGTGATAAAGTTAGGTGTTTTTGTTAAGTTGAGGATTTGAGATTAAGGAGCACCATGACTTGCACACACATCTAAATTTCAGTAAGGACTTGAGTCACTTGACAGGAAAGTCTTGCAAGCATTTCAGTGATTATATCCATTGATGCTAATCCTTTGCTTTTCCATGCGTGCTCTTCTTAATCAGATAACTCAGTATTTGAAACCCAAGTAGAGTAAAACTTGTAGTGTAATAGTGTATAAATACTGAAACTTAATGGTTAAATTTGATTAGGACTCTATTAAAAGGAAAAAGAATTTGATGAGGACTATAGTTCTTTTTCTTGATGAATTCTATTAATGTCTGATTCCTTTGTATTTTTTTTTTAAAACTTGTAAGTTGTAACCAACAAATATTGTGAGTACTGTTAACAATATTAGAAAAAAAAGGGGAGGCTATATTTCGAATATAATACCTAGACCTTAGCTGTACATTAATATCATGGAGAGAAAAAAACAATATATAAAGTCTATAAACAAAAGCCCATCACATGGGGGAGTGGGCTGTCATCAATTTGCATCCCCTATTTTATTAGTTGTAAGACTCAGTCCCTATCATTGAAATCTTAATTCTTATCTCTGAGCAGAACATGGAACATCTTTTACCACACTAAAATATGCTTAATTCTGAACTCCAAGCACGTGGCTTCCCTAGTCACCCCAGCTGTTGCCCATAGTTTAATTTGAGTTCCTTGGCAGCTTTGAATATATAGCTAAATAACAAACCAATAAGCGTCTAGGTGAACCAATACAAGAACACACATGTGTGATGTGGGTGCCTTTAACTGGTTGAAAACAGAGACGTAGTGCTACTACTTGTGTTGCGTGGAGCCATGGAGCCTATTGATGATGGCTCTTTTGAGGCATCTTGTTCTTCTTCTTCAAGTAGCAACCAAAAAGTGGAAGCTAATGATCTTTTGGAAGAGTGTTGGTTCTTCGACAACTTGCTCAACAGAAAACAGAGGATGTTAAGGTGTCATTCTGATCCTTATTGCTCTTCATCATCATCAAATTTTGGTCAAGAAATATCAGTGAAGAGTACTACTTCCCATGGCCAAAGTAAGGTCACACAAGGCAATGATGGCTTTGATGTTCGTCCCAATTTGGCTCGAACACCATCTTTACCAGTTCATTTAGGGAGAGAAGAGGAGGAAGTGCTTCAAGTAAAGCAAATTGAGAAGAGTATGAGCAAATTGACTCGGCAAAAATCGCATCAGAAAGTGCTTCAGCAGACACCAACCAAACCACCACCATGTATAGGCAAGACAGAAGAGATTCAAGATAGACAAAGTGATGATAGAAGAAGCAAAGTAAATGGGCAATCAAGGCATCGCAGTCTGCTAAGGACACCATCCTTGCCTGCACCACGTATAGGAAGGGAAGATCAGAGAAACCAAGAAAGTGCTCCACCGCGACATAAGGTACTAGCTATAATCAATTAACTGTCTGACAACATAATATACCAGTATAATCAATTTCATAGTTAAATGAGTTGAATTTTGTGAAATCATGGACCAACTATTGTTTGGTTATTCTTACAATGTTATAACATATTTAACATTCGAATATTGTAGGGCATGACACAAAGTTGTAGCATTCCAAGATGTAGGCCCCCAAGAAACACAGAAGGGGAAAGCAATATAAGTACTACAGATGGAGGCAAGGAAATGAGACGTAGATTCCTTAATAAAAGTCAGTCCAGAAAGAGCCTAACCGATCTTGAATATGAAGAAGTGCAAGGGTTCAAGGACTTGGGGTTCACATTTGACAACAAAGACCAATTAGCCCCTAGTGTTGTTAACATACTGCCTGGTTTGCAGGACAAGAAAGGTACTGAGGAATTAGAACTGGGAAAGGTTAGGAGGCCTTATCTTTCTGAGGCATGGCTGGTGCAGAGCTGTGCTGCCCCTCCAACTCCAAATTTGGGTGCAAGTAGGTCTGCTGAAGACATGAAGGCACAGATCAAGTTCTGGGCTAGAGCTGTGGCATCTAATGTGCGCTAGGAATGCTAAAGAAAATAACATATGTGTTGGAGATTTTTGTGATTTATAACTTGAATTGCATGCCAATTGTGTATGGTTTTGTTAAATCAGTAACATTTAATTCATCTAAACTAATTATTTTAATCCAATCAAATTAATTGGTTCTAATAAACGGGCAATCGGATATGGTCCCAAAGTTAAAAATCCAACATAATTGGATCAGTGACGGATTGGTTGGTTTCATGTGTTTTCTCATCTTGTAAACATTCAAAATTATGGAAATTGTAAATAATTGAATGTTATTGATGGAATTATGTTTTCGTACATCGAAAATACTTTCGTCAAGTTTTAAGTACATTTTTCGTTACTCTGTTAGTTTTCACATTCTACATTAATTCTGCATTTTTAATCCAAAATATAGAATTCTTGAAAATTCCACACTTTTAATGTTGCTTTGGAAAGGCCTAGGTAGTGTAGTTTGTTTGTTTTCTTTTGGGATTTGGCCCCCAGAGCACCGAAAAAAAAAGATAAAACCAAAAAACCAAGAAACAAAAATCCAAAGTGCATAGCAGATATTTTCAAATATCAAAGCCCACCAATATCCAAAATATGCAAAGGAGATTTTCTTGATTGATGAGAGAGAAAACCCAAGAAACAGAGTAATAATCAACAACCAAACCAAACTCAACAGCAGCTCAGAAGCTCAGCTCTCCCTCTCTAAAACCCTCATCAAATGTTGCAGACCCAACACCTCCTCTGTTCCAATTCCCCCATCTGTCTCTCTCATCTCCCCCAAACCCACTTTCTCTCTCCTCCCAATCTCTCATCTTCTCCTCTCAACTCTCTCTACAGACCCATCAGTCTCTGCTCCGTCTCAACCCATTCTACACCCAAACCCGTACAATGGCTAGCCGAAGCTCCAGAACCCACCATCACAACCACTATTACAGCAGACCCAGAGCCAGAGGGTCCCATACAATTGTTGCCATCTTCTACTCCAATATTTGCTACCGACGATGACCCTTCTTCTTTACAAGTGGCTACCAGTGTTCTTCTCACTGGAGCCATCACTATCTTTCTCTTTCGCTCTCTACGACGCCGAGCAAAGCGTGCCAGAGAACTGGTAAAGATTGTACCTTTCTTTTCATTTATGCTTACAATAATTGGTTATTTATAAGTTATTGTGCTGTAGTTTGGAATTTTTCAGTTATAAGTTTTTTGTATTTTTGATGAACTGATGATTCAGTTTTACACATTGGGGAACTGGGTTTTGTTGCTTTAACTTCAGTGCCACATCTTTATGCACTATTAAACTTGAATTCAATTTTTTGTCAGCTGGGTCTTATTGATGCTCTTCCATAATCCATTAACTTCAATAGGTTAATCCCACATTTCAAGTATTCTTATGTTCCATTTTCGACTTTGAAGAATGATTTTAATTGGATTCTATTTGTTTTTATATAACAATTTAATGTGCCATTGTGGTTAACTTGGGATCTGATAGGCCATCAATTTTAGCTCCAGGTTTTATGTGTAATTGTGAGCCAATATGTGGCCTTTGATGAAGTGATTTTGGTACATAGAAATTTAGGTCTTCTGGAGTGAAGAAGTCATTGAAGGATGAGGCTTTGGATAGCTTGAAAGCAATGACTTCAGCTTCTATTGAAGGGAAGCCTACAACACCTTCACCTGTTCAGGCATTGTTGGGTGGAATATCGGCTGGTGTCATCGCACTGATTCTTTACAAGTTCACTACCACAATTGAGGCATCTCTCAACCGCCAAACCATTTCTGATAATTTTTCGGTTTGTTCCTCGATTGCCATGTTCTTACTTTTGATTGAATTGTTTCTTGTACATTGGTTGAGAGTACTGGTCTTTTTACTCGACTATACTCATCCCAGACTCTGAACACAGTACTTGTTTACTTCATTTCAGGTTCGTCAGATTACAATAACCATAAGGTAGCTCCTACCACTACTTCCTTCCAGTGTGCCTTGCTTTTTATTCATCTGAAGAATGATCACCCTTAATCTGCTATTTGCAGGACCATTATCAATGGGTTGTGCTACCTTGCAACATTTGTTTTTGGCATCAATGCTGTTGGTTTAGTCCTTTATGCTGGTCAGCTCACCTTCAACTCCATCATGGAAGAATCTACTAGTACAGAAACTGAGAATCAAGGAAAAGAGCAGTCAGGCTCACTGAATTCAACGGTTGAGAATCCGACAAATAGTGTTGCAAACAGCAGCGAGGGGGATCAAAGTTCAGATGAGGCAAAATAGAGTAGTAGAACCAATATTGACGCAGAGGAATAGATTTTTTTCATTTCAACTTATTACTAGGAACGTTGTCTTTTGAATGAAGCCATGTCCTAATTCATTAATCTCCGAATAGTGGAACCTCTATGCAATTATTAATATATTATTGCAAAAGATGCAATTGTTCATAGCAGCTTCTATTAATGTTTGTCAACTTGTATACCAATGTGAAAATCTGTCTTTTAGAATCTGTAAGTCAACTGAAATCAGTGAAAAGAAGGAAACTGACTTTTTCAACATGAATTCTCTGTATCCATTGATCTTCTTTTGAGACTTGTATTAATATTGACAAGAATCTTCGCACCCAAAGCTCCACCATTTTTCACCAAAAGAACCAATGTCCATGGTAATTAATCCTTTTAAGGGGTTTCTATAAGTAAGAAGATGCTTAAAAATTCAAAAATAATGAAAATTACCAAACTCAACAGACCGTGTCTAATATTGTTACCAAAAATTTAATGAAGATAGGAATTAGCAATACACAACATGCGATTTTCTAGATCTCTCTCTTTCTTTCTTTACTGTTATACTCCAAACCTCTTCTCCTATAGTTTAACTTGCAGCCTCTGAACTTAATCTTTACATTATTGAGTTCTGCTTCCATCCATGTGTGATCTTTCATGTTGCTCCCTAACCCCTTCCCTTCTGTTTTTTTATTCACCAATTTTCCTGACCATATTATGATTCTTGGCTGGTTTAAACTGATACAATGGAGTGGAATTTGAATCAAGAAAGTGCAAAATCCACACCATAGTCACTGAACAAACAAACATTGGAATTGGACCAAAAATCCAGAGGAGCAAAGTAGTGGCAAAATAGATTGCTCTCAACCCCAATGTCCAGAACATGCCTCCCCTTACCACTGCCTTCTGCACATGAGCCACAGGAATGTCACTGTCTGGCATGCTAATGAGGAAATTGGCATGGACAAAATCTCTTATACAATGTAAAAAAGAAGCTAAAGCCAGTAGGAAGCAGACCAGAATGCTAATATATTTGACAGAAATTATGGTAGGACTCGTGTCACCGTATATAATACTAGTCAAGAAGGTGTTGTATGAAGAGCTTCCAACCCATGCTCCAATCAGAGAGCTTAATGCTAAAGAGGTTGAGGCTAAGAAATTTGCTGCTGTTATGGTGCTGGAGATTACTGTTAGAGACTGACCTCTGTCCTTTTCTTCAACCTGCAAATTAATTAAGACCCATCAAAGTTATGGAGGTGATCATAATTAAAGTTGAATTTACTGGTTAACATGATATTTATATTTGGTTCAGATATATATTACTGACCTGCAACATTCTCTCAACCCAAGCTTTTCTGCAGTGGTTCTCATTGCCAATGACTGTGGTTTCAGGATGTCTTAGGCATCTATAGAGAAGAAAGAGATGGTAGCAAAACATGATTAGCAACCCAGTTGGGACCAGCACTAAATCTAAGTACTCCTTCCTCCAAACCATTCTCTCTCTCTCTCTCTCTCTCTCTCTCTCTCTCTCTCTCTCTCTCAACTAAGAGGAACAAATTGTAGGCTTTGGTTGGTCTCTCTTTCAAGTCTCAACTAATAAGATCAAATATATTGTTGGGTTTGGTTGGTTTTTGGCCAAGATTCATAAAATTTGTATAAATATATTATCCTGGCTAAACGTTAAGCTCCATATAGTGGGTTTGGTTAAGTAGAGGCTGGTTTTACTCTTGACCGACCTCTCATTTAGTGATTAAATAAAGATGATGATGCTGACCTATGGATAACAATTACTTCTAAATACTAAAATAGCAAGTGAGAAAAAAGAGCTCATAAATACCAGCTTTTACTTGCTTCACATGGAAATGAAAGTTGAGGACACATGTTTTTATTGTTAGGAACACTGAACACATAAGACTAAACAAGAAGTTTGGTTCACAACATTTACGTACATCTTTTAACAACTACGACGATTAAAAGAAAGAGAAGATCGAAGAATGAAGAACAAAGGAAAACCAATCCACCACGATTTGTCATTGTAATCAAACGTATTACAAACGACATCTCTTAACAACTTTAAAACGTACCAAAATTATGGAAACAGTGCAGTCCATATATCACATGATGCCTATTTAGAAGTATTAAATCGAAGGAAACTACATGCATGTAATGTATATATTGACTTTTGATTGATTTTTCATATGCATTTGGACATTGATGGGCATTTTAATTGGATTTACATTTATGAAAATGGGTTAATTGGGCCCTTCAACTTGGAGCTTGCGGCCTACATGTATTTGATGTGATGATTAGTGTAGGTCTTGTTTTAATGGGTTTCCATAACAGCTTACTTAACATAAAAGGCTTAGGTGGATTAGAACTAAATAGTATTCTACACAATTATAAAATAATACGACCTAAACACAATTGTCACCTCATAAGCTTGAACAACTAGCATAGGAGTTTGCCATTTCTAAGTGGATGAGCAAACTGCAGATATATAACAAGGCCAGTGGGAAACTGTGTACTCTCCACAGCCCCATTATAGATCCTCTAAGGCAAATGCACAACCCCCACTTTTCTTGTTTTTGGTATTCATTTTATTATTATATATCTTTATTCTTGTCTTTACCTTAAAAGGACCCGCTATAGCTAAAGAAAAGAAAATCGTTGTCTAGGAAAAGATGGAATCTCTGTAAAAGATACAAGTCAGTAAGTCACTACTGTCTGTTGCTTTGGAAATAGATCAGTCCTCCAAGTTATGATTGTTTCAAGACTTCAAGAGAGAGATATCAGTCACTTGAAAAAACAATGTCAATAAACACTCATTCTAGCACTTGCTGATATGAAACAGCAATATACTTTTCTTGTTAAATGTTGATTCCCCAAATCACATTGGGTTGGTTGCTACTTGCTTTGCAAATTGCAATACAGAGCAGCGTTGATATTGGAATGTGACAACTTGGCCAACTTTGATAATCTCCTAATTCTCAATCTCTCTCTAATTGCCTTTTCAAATGTTAACTTATTAATTTCTGTGGGGGAGCACTAGACCGTCACACTTACAACAAGAGTTCGACTTTCATCTCCTCCTTCTCCTCGTGCTCGTGGCAGACCGCCACATTTATAACAAGAGTTCAACTTTCATCTTCTCCTCCTCCACCTTCCAACATGACTCCAGCTGTAGTAGCTCGACTCCCTATCTAAAGGTTCTAAATTGACTCTGGCTCAATGGTCGCTTTCTGGCCTCTGCTACCGCATTTTGTTACTGCACTCTACACGCTGCTCTAAGTTAGCCCATAGTGTTTCACTTTCACCACCTTACAAACGTGCACAGAGCTAAACTATTTTTCACTGTATCATTATTAGCACACGGACCAAATAAGGCTCCTTTACAGAACCACCAACAAGTAACTGCACATGGCAAAACTAATTCTTACTGTATCACCATTGATGACCAAAAAGGAAGCTGCATCATCATTCATTCACCAAACGAGAAAATAGAGGAACCCATAAATTAGTGACACTAGAAAATCAAGTGGCAACCCTCCAATGATAAAATCAAGTGGCAACACCTTGAGTTCGAACTTCACAAGCAATGAAATGCTCGAACTTACCAGATGATGCAAATGATTTGCGAGTAATTGTATTTATTCAAAGCGTTACTCTTCACCTTATTCATGTAAGCCAAAAGAAAGACAAAAAAAAGTGGTACTGTACTACTATTCAATTTCTAAACAATAAAATCACCACTATACAAGTTTTGATATGTATGTATATGGCAAGCACATCATTTACAGAAAAATCATCAAATTAACTGATCATAAGAAAAACAAAAAACAAAAAAAGTTAACTGAAATGAATTATAAATTTATATAAGAAACATAAAAGAATTTATAGAAAATCATTAAAATAATAATTTACAAACAAGAGAGAGCAATAACATCACTCTGAAATCCTACACTCACCCAGTACATGATTACTCACCCAGTACATGATGATACAACTAATTAATCAATCCTACAATTTTTTTTTTCACATTCCCAAATTAATTACCTCGGTTCAAAACCCGACTCCAGCCGCGCCGACTCCAAGCGCGCCCGGACGATGATGCGGCTCAAGCTTCCTATTCTTCCAGAAACAGTTTTCCGGCGCCGCGAGCTTGGACCCCGACCTCATCGGCTCCGACTTGCACCGCGTGAGCACGAACGGCTCGTATCCATTGGACCCCACCAGCTTCTGTCCTATCATCGCAGCCATAGACACCGGAGCCGCCTGCACCGGAAAAGAGCAGGAGGACCTCGGCGGCTGAATTATCTGCTTCTGCGGCGGCGCAGGCTTGGATTCGATGCTGACCCGCTTCTTGGCCTCATCTGGGCCGTTGGTTTTTTTGTTGCTGATGTGTCGCTCTGGCAGGCATCGGATGAAGTCCGTTTTGCAGACCCAGGTCTCCTTGGACACCTCCATCGACAACTTGGGCTCGCACATCATTAACAGCAAGCAGTCCGGCAAGACCGGGCTTTGACTCGCCCGCTTTGACCCGGGTCCATCCACGAGGGCATTCGGGTATTCGGGTTCTGGTCTATCTCGGGTCACTGTCTCTTCTGCTTCCCAAGGCCTCTCTCTGTTCTCCTTCTCTTCCTCCGTTGACTCCTCTGTAACCTTTGCTTCAGCCTCAGCCTCAGTCTCTGTTTTCTCTTCTTTTTCGTGTTCATCTTCTTTTTCTGGTTCTTTTTCTGACATAGGAAGCTTTGCTTCTCTTACTTCCTCTTCTTCTTGTTCTTGCGGTTGTTCTTTGTTTGTTGCTTCACATTCATGGCCATTTTCTTCAAGTTCTATCTTTTCTGGATCTACAAGAACTTCAGCTAAAGAACCATTTAGCGCAGGGTCTTCTGCTAATGCTGGTTGGTTTGAATCCATCTCCATTAATCCTAGTTCCTCTTCTTGCTCTGCCTCTTGTTGGCATTCTTTTTCTTCTAACTCTTGTAGCTCATAAAGTTGTTGCCTTTTTTCTGGGTTCTCATAATCCACATCTTTCTCACTCTCCTCTGCTTGAAAAACCAAATTTGCTTGCTCTTCTGGGTCTTCATGCTCTTCACTATCAGAAACCCATTTCTCACACATACCATCATCCTCTTTAACAAGCTCAGTCTCCAACCCATTTTGCACATTTTCTAGTACTTCACCACCCTCTTCTACATCCCCTTCTGCTTTATCTGCTTTATCTTTATGACCCTCCTTCTCATCCTCCTCCTCATCTTCACCTTCTTCATCTTTGGGAGCTGGTATCTCCCAAAACCGATTAGCAAGCGCAGCCATTTTCACTGGGTCAGATCTGCACCTCATAAGCAAAAGAGCATTCTTGGGTGGAACACAAACGCTCACTCTACCTGCTTCCTCTTCTTCCTCCATCACAGCCTCAGCTCTCTCTTCCTTGAACTCAATCCCTTCAAACACTTGCCTCCTCTGGCTAAGGCTGCTGCTACGCCTCTCTGTTCTCTCTTCTTCTCCCACCACCAGCTCTATCTCCCTCCCTTTCCCATCCCCATCTTGCAAAGCCACAAACCACCTCGCAAAAACAGCCCCACAAGATGAGCTCCCACCACTCTCCGATCTCACTCCCTTATTCTCTTCCTTCTCTTTACCATCACTAGCCATACACGACGACCGGTTCGGCACGAAACAGTTGAACTCCGACCCAAAAGCCCTCAAAGCCTCACAAATCGTCAGAGGAAGATGAACCCACCTCTGGTTTCTATGCCGCAAGCACTCCTGTTGTTGGTTATTACTGATCTGGTGATTCTGAAAGTGTAAACCTTGGAAGTTTTCCCGATTGTGAAGAAGCTCTTGTTGACTAGCTGAACCGGTCTGCACATTGTGCTCTGCTTTTCTGAAACTGGCCTCAGCACCCCTGCGCTTCGATCTGATCATCCTCATTTTCTTGCCCTGTTTCTTGGTCTTGACTCTGACCTGACCAATACATGTGACTTTGGGGGAAGAGGGTTCTGGGTTTTCGAATGCGCAGCCTCTTTTTTTGCCACCACTTGGGAACATTGGGGAAGCTTGGCCACCCTTGATGCTGCCACTGGTTCTGAGCCTGCGGCTGAGAGATGTGGAGAGGGAGATTTGGGAAGGTTCTCTTGCACGGCCTGGGCTGAGAATGGACTTGGAGGAGAGCTTCATAGATGCGGAAGAGAGGCGAGAAGTACTGAAGCAAATGAAGAGCTCGCTTGTACCACTGCTGCTGTTACTTTTGGTGCGATGGGGTCTCTCTGACTCCATTGTTTTTCATAATTTTTTTTACAGAGCTTTGGTCATTGACATGGCAGAGCAAGATGGGGTTGGAAGAGTATGATTGATGAAGGTTTGTTTGGTTTGTATGGTGGGTATTGTGGCTGCAGAGCGTTAGAGAGAGAGAGAGAGAGAGAGAGAGAGAGAGAGAGAGAGAGAGATGAGTTTTAATGTTTTATCGGTATTGAAAGGTGACAGAATGGTGTTTGTCTTCATCAAAATGTAAGTGAGTGAGTGTTAGGATCTGGTTACATGGGCCTTGAAACCAAGCTGCTACAATTACATGACGATAATGCCCTTTGAGTGGGTGTAAGTATATGATGTATATCACTTGGACACTTGCTGCTGGGACACTGTGTTGTGTTGTGTTGTGTGTATCTATCCACGGTAGGGAGCATGCATGTGGCTTTATGGCTTTAGCCCTTTAGGTGCCGAATCTTAGTACGCAAATGTGGGGAAGTCGAGGAAAAAGAAGGTACACCAAAGACCACCCAAATAAATGAAAAGGGCAAAGGAAAGTACTCTTTAGTTCATTTCTAATTTGGTATTATCGTATGAGTAATGCTATTATGGTATACCTCTTTACTTCAATGGGAGCAAATTAACATCTTACTGCAAGCTTAAGCCACATTACTTATTTTAAACTCTTATAAAGCTCCATAATAACTCCACATTGCCTATGGCAACTACTTGTCATCAAGTGAACTACTATTCAAGGAAATTTTAAAAGTGGTGTGTTTGGTTGATTAGGTGCTACGTGCTTATCAATAATTTTGTTTGTGGGTATTCCTAGCCAACAATAGTCAATAAAGTTTCACCACATGGTCACGTTTTTGCATTATTATCATAATTTTGATAATTGACTAATATAAAGATGAATTTCAGACTATTTAAAGTCGAGTTGGAACCAATTATCTTAGAGTGGTGAGACAATAACTCGTGCTAAATTATTGGTATTTTCGACTACACAATCTAGCAATTTGACTACTCTAAGTCCTTACTGTATTTTATATTTTAAGGTAATGACTTATATTTTTGATGTGTGATATTTTTTGAAAACGCTTCTTGATATGATATATGACCATTGAACTTAACATATGTATTGTTAGTTCTGATACCATGTAAAAAAATAAATAAAAAATAGAACATTTGACCGAAAACGAAATCCCATGACATTTATATATAGTAATGGCACAACCTAGATGATGAAATGGGACTTGTGTTTCTTATTCTCATTAAATGAGAGTTGGGTATAATATTTCATGAGATGGTGTGGTTTGATGTGAAAAATGGGCCATGGAGCAACATGGGTTGATGATAAGTGTAAGTAAAGCAATGAGACAAGTGAGGGATGACTGGATGAGTAAATGAGTGAGGTGTCTTGGAAATATCAATCACCATCCGTGTGGCAATTTCTTCCTCCGCTTTTCACACCACCGCGGTCCACCATCACTATTCACTACCCACTCAGCGCTGATCACTAGCCGTTTTCCCTTCTTCGGTTCTTCCTCAGCCGCTAAATGACAAAGACGCAGTGGCAGTTTCGATATTAAATGCTAAAAGGCGGCCTTTTTCTTAAACTGAGATCACATGGGGAGTGTCGACAGCGACGATGTGAAAAACAGAGAAGAATCCAAAGACGCACGTGACCGGACTCCAACGATTATGAAGACGATTATCATCACCATGCTTGATTGGCTACGGTCTTAATAATGATAGTGGAAGGTCTGTTTGACCCACGCGACGCAGCGGAGCGTGGGGAACACTGTGGCCTCTGTACGGTCTGTACTTGGGAGTAATGTTTCCACGCGCGTTGGATTCGAGAGTGGGGCAGTGTTGTTGGAACCGGTAGGCCTCGTTGGCAGAGCTCTTTGCTCAATGTACCATACACCCACGCTTGACATAGAGAACCGCACATAGGCAGCGCGTGAGAGGGAGGAAAAGATAAAATATGTATTATCAAGTGAGGACCACCAAGAAATGCCATCCAAGCTCCAATGGTTACTTGCCATTTCAAAAGAACTGAACAATAATTATTACTCCGACCTAAGAAAAAAAAAACTGCAACTTATTAAATTTGGTTTTTCTTTTCTTACTGCTAAGTTATTTTTTGACAAAAATGGTAAAAGCACAATACAAATTTCTAAAGAATTTTAGAAGATGAACTGAAAAATGGTTAAAAAGACCGAAACAATCCAATTAGCTATGACTTCTAAAACCAACCCTGCAGACCCAGGAACAAAGCCATTAAAGCCATGCAACACCATGCATATAAACACACACAATTAAATTCCAAGTAATTCAAGTGGACCCAAGCCACTATTTGAGATTTCATTGAGAAAATACCCCAAAGTTTCATACCTAGGTCACACTTAAGTCTTAAGTCTTAACCATCATAATTCTTTTTTATTTTTAAAACATATTGTAAGGCAACTTTCTTTCTTCCCCAACACAAACAGAAAAGAAAACTATATTGGGTTCTTTTTAATAGATTATTAACATGGCATGTGAGTATTGGCTCACTCTCAATGTGACAATGTAGGCCTTCCACAGACAATTGCTGCAACAATCTTTCTTTTCTTTTGGCAAATAATTTAATACAAGGCCAAGCTGCAAAAGGCTCACACAATCAAAGAAGCGAAATATGGCAAATGATTTAATTAGTGGGTCAAGGTTTCTTGAAAGAGAAGGGTTTGGTTTTGACTAAACATTTACACTACAAGCAGACAAAACAAGTATCAACAGCAGATTACTACTTATTTTTTTATAAGAAGAATTTTGCAGGCTTTTAGATTAAGCCAAAAATTCAGGTCATGCCAACTGTAATGGTAACATAAAGGTAGGTTCTTTAAGGTTTTTAATACATGTTTGCATCACAGATGATAATTTACATGTTAGCCAGGGAATCATCTCCTACCTTGCACCTTCAATAAGATCGATCAGGTGGTCATATGTTACACCACCACAAACTTAAAGGCTACAGCCTATAAAAATAAGTCATGCATACCTTACAACATCAATACTGTTTGACTCCCATGGTACAATTAATTACCCTTGCATTACAAATGTTTACTTAATCTGGATAGAAAAGAAAATTCACAATAAACCATTTTCATTAGGGCAGTTACTAATTGTTAGAAAAATTGATATTTTCATCAAAACAATTTTCACATAATGTGCGAGTAGAATCTTATTATAGTCATTTTACCAACATGAGAAACAAATTTGACATTTTCATCAACTATGTGCAAACGAAACTTAGTTTGGAATAAGTTTCGTATTTTCTTTTATTCTTGAAGTCAATTATGTCTTGAGTGAAATATGTACAAAAGAAACTAATTAACTAAACGAAGCTGAAGCTGATTGAAGAGTTTTTGTTCATTGTAGTTTGGATTCAATTCAGCTTTGGTTCTCATAGTTTCAAATTTTGTACTCGAAGTATATTACCTATTGCAATTGGGTCAAAAATCACAGGACTATCTATAAGGTAAGCAGGGCTATGCTGACTTTCGTTGTTCACATGCTTGGGCATGACAGAGATTGAAGTAATCTAACCAGCTTCTTCTCTGGGCACTTTGCTCCATATGTTGCAGTTTGAACTTGAGAAATTCCACTTCTTTTTCTAAATCTTTTCCCTTTTGCCTCAGTGCCTACAAAATGTAAGAATATATAGTAGTTACTGATCTTCTCTAATTTAGCAAAAACAGAATTATATAATTACTTTTTTCAAGGGAATGCTATTGTACTTGTATAGCACTATACTTGTGTTAAATCTAGTGTACACGTTTTACCTGGCTTTACAGCATTTTACTAGTATCATATAAACCTTCCAACTAGCTTAAGTTTTTGAGTTGAGTGTTATTTGTTACACATTTAACATGATATCAAAGTCCAGTTTTGCTTAATTATCCACTCTTTTTAAGTCTCATCTTAAGCCCACCTTTGGTTGGCTCTTCAAAACATATGGAACCTGCTTCATGAAGCCTATTCTATTCATCAATCAACTTTGGGTCTCACATTTACAATTGAAGGTTTAGCTAGCTGCAGTTCATTTTATTTGCCTCGTGACCATATTTTCAACCTTTCTATCAGTATTTTTGCTTCAATAGCCAACTCCACAGCACGTCCGATTCAATCTGATCTGAACCAGAAGAGGGTGTTACAGAAAATAGTCCCACATTGATTAGATACAATCATTAATACAGATATAAGTATCATATCCACCTGCAAATAGATTAAGTTTTTGGGTTAGAGTGTTGATTTCTTACTTGCCAAAGTCAGAAAGGGAACTCTAATCTTTCCTGCTACCTACTGGGGATTTTACCTCTTTTATTTTTTTTTCTTTTTTTCTTGGCATTTCTATGATCCTTTCAACAAATAACAAATGGTTTCTGGATTACCTCTATTTCTTGCTTGCGCAGTTCCTCTTTTCTAGCTTCTGCTTTAGAATTTCTATGCACCTCATAGATAATAGCAATTCCTGCAACCTAAGTAAACAAGCAGGTGGATCTTATGTGGTGATTAATTTCAGAAAGGAACAGCAGCTCATATGCAAATTTTCTAAAAGCAAGAAAGAAATTAATGCTGAAGATTAGAATCAACCAAAAAATTTTCACTTCCCTCAGTTAGACTCTGAACCTGCCATGCATTAACTTCCAGAAATTGCATAAGTTTCCTCCACAGTAATGCAACATTGCATCCTAGAGACAGTGGAAAAGGTAGTATAGGAGATATATGGTAGTTACCGCGAAGACAACAAATTCCCCAAGCAGTTCTGCAGCAGCTGCAACAGCTTTTGCTTCATCCAGAGGGCGGATCACAACGTTTGTTGCACGTCCATATAGACGTCTTTGCACGTTTGTTCTGAAACGATTATTTGCCTGATTCCAATAGCAGTGTGAACAACATAACTATACCAGAAATAGTTTGGATACATGTCCAAAGAGAATAAATTCTCTCACCCTGTAATTTCATGGCATTTATAAAAACATGTTCATATTGCTTTATGGCATAATTGGAAATGGATTTATCTTATTGCATGATTTGCATCCCAATTGTCATCTTTGGGGTTTCATTCTTGGAAATGCCTCCAATCCTTGGGAATTCATACAGTGAATTATGGGGGTTAATGCTAAACAAGGTTATGCATGTTATGCTTGATTCTCATATGATACTAATCTTGTGCTGACTTATATATTGAAAACTACGTGGACCCTTTTACAAAATTTTGATCTGTTCTTTGTAGCATATTGACTACTACCTAGTCTATATTGTTGGTTTTTTCTATTGGGACAATTGTTGGTCACAAGACTCACAACTCACACAGACAATTCAAGATTTCAAGTTCTTGTGGAGAACTTGAAGAATATAAGGTAAATCGATAAATATGAATTAGAAACAGAAGCAGTGTGATCCAAGATCCATGTGGGGATTATAGCATAGAAACATTGTTCTTTTATTAGAAGCACAATCTACAACAAACAAATTTCACATATATATATATATAAAATAAAAAAATAAAAAAAGGAAAAGGAAAAGAAATAGAGCAAATGATTAGAGTAAACCTGAGCAAGGCTGATGATGTACTCACGGAACCTAGGGTGCAAGCCAGCCTCTGCTTTGAGCCTATTAGCTATGGGCTTGGAAAAAGTTCTTATGGCTAGTGTCCCAAGCTTGATCAATGGAAGCATTCTCTCTCTCTGAGTACTGCTTGTGCCTTGTTGGTGTAAAACGTACAAGATTATTGGGTGTACAAGAAGAGTCTTCAGTTGCTTGACCAGAAAGAAAGATAGCAAGATAGAATGGGATAATTTTTCATTAACGGAAAAGATGACCACTACTTCTATGGCAAGTCCGTCGATGAATTATTTACACTTACAGCCTTTAAAGTTTATCATCTTTTCACATACAATCTCTGGGGTTTCAAAAATTACACATAGATTTTTTTTTTGAGTAACAATTCAAAAGAGATTGGTAGGCAGTGTTATACTGTTTTCAAATTTATTTTTACTTTTTTGCCAAATTTTTACAAATAGTACACGTAGTAGTATGAAAAATATTTCAATTTTTTATTTATTAAAGTGATATTAATATTATCCTAGGGATCTCAAATTTGTGGCAATGTTTTATATGTTTTCCATCTCACACTTCCGTGATATTATCATTAAAAATTTTACATTCTACCATGTGCACGTCACGTGATGGATCACATAGGCCAACCTAGTTCCTATTTTACGTAAGAGGTGATAAAATTCACTTGAAAAGACAATTTCACCCATCACATAAAGTGCACCTGGTAGAATTTTAATGGTAATTTGATAGTGTGAGATTGAAAACATATTGAAGCATCGTAAAAAACATATTGAAGCACAAATGTAGAATTAAAATATCACCCAAACCATATATGCCATTTGTAAAATTTGATCTTTTTTTAATCTCTAAATATTTATTCTATGAAAAAAGCCCATTTTTCAATGGAGGGTAATTTTATCTACGGTAAATACCTTATGTTTTAGAATATTAAAAATGTCCACTCACTGAGTCACTGATAAATAAGCCTATGTTACATATAGAAAAAAAAAAAGAAAAAGCGTTGAATAAGGAGGCACCGTGTAACTGTAAAGTGACAAACAGTGACTACTATTCTCTCTGGTAAATTAGGGTAGATTTGATTGCATAAGCTAGAATTTTTGTGTTTGTGTTGGCTTATAAATTTTTAACATATGTTTTAAAGAAAAATACAGAAGGTATATGTATAAGTATCATTTGGATTTGTATAAGTATGTAAAAAGATGTGAGGTTTGAGTTAGGTAGTATTTGATTCAATTTGCTGAAAATCTCTGTAATATTCACGAGAAGAATAGAAGGGTAGAAACAACCAATTTTACAAACAATGGTAATCTGTAACTTTTATATATATAATTATTATTTTTCAATAGTTTGCAGGGGCCATGACCCCTCTTAGCTCCTTCTATGTTTGCCCCTGCAAACTAAGAGTGATTTTCTTCAGTCAAGTTTGAGCACTATTTTTCCATGGATCTGCTTCTTCTCCTTTGCCTCATGAGCCTCTCTCACCTGGGTGATGGAAAATGTTTTCTCCACCGGTATATTCAACTTTCCAGCTTCAGATAGCCTCCGGATCTCATCTAACCCTTCCGAGTCAGCTCTCATGTAAGTCCACCAGTATTCTACACCATCAATAAGAAGAACACCTGTTTAATTGTTCCTAAAGATCCTTTGATCTATGTATTTCTAATTGAAACTTGAAAAAGACCACTGCAATGCTAAAAGAGTATTGTCCAAATGCAGGAATTTCACCACATTTATAACCAGTTAAATAGACAAATTGCAAGGCATATATATATAGGGTTGCAAAGGTAGTCAACACCACAATGTGTGTTTTTGGTGTCAAATGTCACTAGACAAAGACTAACCTGAACTTGGTTTTAGACTGGATTTTGGTTTTTATTATTTAGTAGAATTAGACATGCTTATTATATCAACTAACACAATAAACAATGAACTAATGACAAGAGTGCAGCAACACAAGCCTATTTCATCAATATTATATTCTTCCCTCTACTCCATTTTATGGCCTTCATCCTATTAGGTCTGCAAACTGATAAAAAAACCCATAAGCAAACTAAATTGAGGCAAAAAATATAAAAAGGTTTAAACCACAAAAACAATGACAAAATCACATTTTAATGAACTTGTGAAAAGATATCCACAATTTCCCAATCTTAAACAAAAAAAATGCACTTAAAGTATGCACATGCTGAAACATGTATCATAAAGGATTTGTTGGATTTACCTATTCCATGTGAATACCGGTACTGAATCTGTTTCTTCAGCAAAACAGCTGTAGCAGCCGGAATACCAAAAGCTATTCCATACCTATCAGTCAAGGATGCTGCCTCACCCTACAACAAAAAGAGGATAAAAGCCTTATAAGTATATCTGGCAGTATTTTGAAAGAAAACATCAAAGGTCCCTTGAGAGAAGTAAAACAAGTTTCCATCTCCTACCTGAAGTGTCATATAGTGTCCCCCTCTTTTTAAAAGATTTATGCTTATTCTTTCTGTCTCTGGAACACCAATGGTGTCCAAGACAGCATCAAACTTCCCCTTTATTACCAATTCAATGTCCTGCAAATCAAAATGTTGACTGATCTAAGCAATCATTCTTGGTTGTCACCCACTTATGCACACTGAAATAATTTTCTACATAAGGTACCAGAGTTCACACAGCTGGTAATGTGGAATGAAAGACAAGTAATAGCTGATTACATCATCACCTCAGCAGTATAGTCAACGGCCTGCTCAGCACCAGCTGCCAATACTCGATCAACACTTTTGCTTCCACAGGTAGTTGTAACATGGCACCCTTTGGCTACTGAAAGATGAATTGCAGCCAAACCTACAGCTCCTCCACCCCCCACCACTAACAGCCTTTGCCTGTGGAGATAAGATGCAATAACAAATAGATGTTAATGAGAATTTCCAAAAACATATAGCAACTTTAAAAAAATAATAAAATAAAATAAAAACTATTAAGAAACAACACATTTTATTAATAAGTAAAAAGAAAACATTCAAATACAGTGAACCAGCAGTCCCCTAAGATAATAATCATATTCTCTACAACTTCAACCATCACAACTACACAGCCCAGACACAATCAAAAAATTCACAAAAAGCCTAAGAAAACTGCTGCCTCTCAATCCATGTCCAGAAAAGATATAGCAACTAGGAAAATAAAATTTCATATTTTTTTATCAACAACTACCTAAAAAATGCAGGGCAGATGATTATATTTTGGAGTGAAAATTTCATCAGGGCATATCAAGTGAGGTGATGAAAAAATTTTGTTATGGAGAGAAAAGGCCAGACAAAGACAATCTTCTCTTATACTGTTAACTACCAAGCAGGGTGAAAGAAAGATGAATAGACACAATGATACCCTTATGAAAATTCAGTCTATACTGATAGCAAAAATGGCAATGACTTGCTGCTCATGAGAACATATTGAACCAGATAATTCAAGATACTTCAAAGGAAGTTAATATCTGAGATAGATAAACATACCCCTTAGCTATCCTAGCAGTACTGCTGAGAGCACGCCAAGCAGTCAGAGCAGCAAAAGGAATGGCACTTGCTTCCTAGGATCACACCGAGTAAGATAAAGCCAAGTTCTATAGTCAGAAGGCAATAAACACAACATAAATATTAAACTCTCTCTCTCTCTCTCTCTCTCTCTCTCTCTCTCTCTCTCTCTCTCTCTATATATATATATATATATATATGTGTATATGATGATGATCATCATCAATTCTTAATGTATATTGGAATCATGAAAGAAATGATTACACAGCATAGTGTGCTCATATAAAATGCTACATTGAATTTCACCCATCAATTACAATCAAATTTTGGTTATCTGCTTTATACCTTCCCCTTTCTAGACCTAGTTAACATACAGAGATTTCTCCTCTTATTGCTATCTGCCAATATTCAAAAAGCACCTTCACATGTGCTGCTTCATATTGGTAGCATGAACAACTTGAGTTCTGTATCAGGTGGTTTCTACTCCAGTTCATATCCTAACCAATCTAAAGCTAAGAGAACAGATTTTTTTAATTCTACTTTCTGTGAAAGGTGAAAAGCTGAATGGTGCTTCTTTTGCCCCTTCCCCAAGTTGAAGCTAGTGAGCCTTCAAAATATTATTTCACAAGTTAATCAAAATAACAGCAATGAAAGCCCAAATCATATGGTACAAATGTTTTAAGGTGATTAAAATTTTCAACCTACCACTAACACAATATCAACGGCATAACAGACCACATAGAGCCAAACCAAATTGATGAAAAGCCAAAAGCCCACCAAGTGTAACATTCAATAGTTCTTTAGATAGAAACACAAAGTATAACATTTACCACGTGTGTAATTGATGCTGGTTTTGCTGCAAGTTCATCTTCGGAAAGGATTGCATAATCAGCATATGTACCCCTCACGGCAGTCGGATGTAATGCACCAAAAACTTCTTGTCCAACACTCAGTCCACGAACCGAAGATCCCACAGCTGCAACTTCACCACTAATATCACGACCCAAAATAAGAGGTAGAAGAGGTCCAAATATTGAACGACCATAGCCCGATCGCATCTGAAAAAAATTAAAACCAAGAACACTGAATACAATGAAAATCTTATTGCATGGTATTAGTGCGCTGCCACCTCATCCGTATACAATACTATGTTGAATATATTTATGAGAGTTAAATCAAGGCATCAAAGTTATCTACAAGCCATTTGTCACAATTGGAAAAGAGCAATTGTAGAAAAATCAATTATAAATATATCTTCAACTTACAGTTGTTAATGTTACTGACTGATCAAACTAACGTCATTACTCAAACATTAAAGCTCAACATGTATATTTATGTAAGAAATGAACAGAATCATAGCACCAACAGACTCCGAAGCACAGTTACTGTATAAATGCAGCTGAATATTTAAAAATATAAATTGAGTGCCACAAATATGAACTCTTGGTTCAAATTATCTTAGGAATTGGAAGAACAAATGGAGAAGAGGAGCTGAAAATCAAACTAATTTGCGTTGTTTTCTCAGCAACCAAACAGTGCATAGAAATGAAACAGCAGAATAAATTTCCAAACAGGGAAAGAAAAGAAAGAGATGACTACTCACCCTGGTATCGAGGGGATTGATGGAGACAGCACGAGCGCGAACTAGGACCTCATTGGGCTTGAGATCAGGGACGTCGACATTGAAGCGGAGCTCCAGAACCTCAGGCCCGCCGAAGCGGGGCAACACCACCGCTCTACAGCTGGTGGCGATACGCCGGAACCCTACCTTGAAGTAATTGGAGTCGGAGACTGAGACTCTGAAGCACCGTGACCTCAGAATTCGCATTGTCGGTTCGCGATCAAACCCAAATGCTCAGAGCATCAGAGAGAGAGAGTTTAGGGTTTTAAAGAGAGAAGGAAATGTGATGTGGCCTGGGAGTGAGGGTGTGAAAGAAGGAGAGAGTCAGAGAGAGACGTGTCTGTGTTTTGGTCCGCAGGGGAAGGAGAGGGTTCGTTGGCTATGTTGGCAATGCGTCGTTGCTTTGGTGCTGGATTTTGTGGGGACCACCTATTAGTGTTTTTACCAATTTTTCATTTCTTTATTTTTTTCTAAATTTGAACGAACTCAATCGACTAGACCTAAAGTGATATTGAGTTTCACACTTTCACTATTACCCTTCATCTTGATTCTTTTTTGGTTGAACCCTTTATCTTAATTTAAACAATATATAATTGGTGTTCATCTTTCTCAATTCTCAATGTTCATGGCATATAGACCTAAAGTAATATTCACACTTCACAAAAGAGCAATGTTACTTGTATCATCTCAACTAACATCTTGTATTTCATCTTTCTTATAGATGTAGAACCTCAGCTATAGTTGAGTCTCACCTCATTACGCTAGATTTTTAGCTAAAATGGTACAAATAATTTTTTTTCTTTTCATAATGCAAGCACTTACTTTATGCCCAAGAAAACATTAAAAAATAATTGAAAAATTAGGGTTTTAACAATTTGAGGTTAGAGTTGAAATTGTAAGATCTTTAAACTAGTTATTTGACCAAACAAAGAAAAACTAGTGCTTGACATTCAGAATTAGTATACAGGGGAAGCTCACTGATGAAAACCAGTGATGCCAAGAGGCCCTAACCGGTATATTACTCATCCTTTTCAGGAACAGGAAGTTGCTAACATAGGTTGGTGATGACAAATTTGCCAAGGCAGCCTGCTAATTTCCTTCTTGCATCTTTTCAACAGAGCCACCAGAAGCAACGACCATAGCAGGGCTGCTTGTGATTACAGCACTACCTGGAGGAACACTAGAATTTCCGGCACTAATAACAGTGTTGGGTTCAGCTTTTTTAAATTCCGGAGTTGTAGCTTGGGTAGCTAAAGAAGCATTAGCATGCAAAATTGGGGCCGCCAATGCTGCATTTGCATTCTGCTGCTTTTGTATCATTTCAGCAGAAGTAACAGTCGCCATAAAATGATCCATACTTTTCTGCTCTGCTGATACTGCCTCATTCACAGCGTGAAGTTGTTGCAACCTGTAATCCGTTTCAGGCCTACGGCAGACCTTCCTTAGTGGAACAATTTCCTGACAAAATGAATGTTACAAACATAGTTACAGAAATCATTAAATGAATTCATAGATTGGTGTGCAGTAGAAGTATTTAATGTTGAAAAATGGGAAAGTGAACGGTGCCCCATCTTATGAAATTGTTCAGTGACCAAATGAGCACACCTTCACAAATTAAAGTCTCGTTTGGCACTGCTTTTAGAATTGCCAAAAGTGGTTTCAGATTAGTAAAAGTGTTTTTGGTTGCGTTTGGCAGAAATAAATAAAAGTACTTATGGGTTATAAAAGTGTTTTGAAGTGGTTTTTTGAGAAGCACTTGATAAAAGTGAGATCCTAAGGAAGCACTTCAAGTGCTTTTGCATGAAACACTTGGAATTTTTATAAAAATTTGTATGTGCTTCTGAATAGAAACGCTTCCAGCAAAAGTGCTACTGAGCGCTTTCTAAGTAGTACCAAATGGGCCCTAAAAGAATTATATAGACTATATAATAATTTGTCATATAAGGACATCAGAAAAACATGATTTTCTTTCCAATTACAACTTAAAATTTTGATTTAAGTGAGCGTATAACTTTTGAATGGGCTGCTTGCATCATACCTAAGGATTTATGTCTATAATAACCAAAAAGGAATTTCAAAAAATCTTTGCAAAATTATGTCACACTAAGAAATAAATCTGAAAGAGAGACAAAACAATACCTCAGACTGATCATGAACATAGCGCACTAAGAACCTACACCGGCATCCTCTCACATCATGTCTTCTTCTTTGAGCATCAAGGACATGGGCATCAAAGTACAAAGCCTGCTCTTTACCTTCCTGAAAAATTTAAATCCATCAAATTTCCAAGAATATCTGATCAGAAATAACTTCTCTTCGCTATAGATCCAATATGGTTCTTTCAAGGACTTAGATTACTATGAATGCCACCTGAAAACATAGTATGAGATCTCCAGGAAGCACTGCAACACACTCTGATGATTCACATGGGAGAGAACGCTGCCTGACATGCTTTCGTACATTAACCCACTCATCCTCCTCTGGTCCAAATCCAGCAAACCGAACCAGCACTTCCTGAACAGCCAGAAAGATTCAATCAAAGGAATTGTTATAATGACCAATTTTATCTTTCATTTTACAACAAATATCAAAGTTGGGTTAGTAGGGACTCAAAGCTTAGTTCAATGGAATTGAAGCAAAGTATTTAGTAAATAACTAAGATAGTCAGAGCACCATTCAAAGAAATTCAGAACAATTAGAAATAATAATAAGCCTATAATTAATTCTTTTTAACGACTTAATGCTTACATACAGAGAAACTGAGCTTAGAAAATTACCGGATCACCACTTTCCAAATATCTATGAGATAAAAAGTTAGCAACATCGTACCTGAGTACAAACAACACTGAAATCAGACAATAATAATCCACTTATGAATCTAATTATTAAAAAAATGATAATTCATTAATGACTAAAAGAAAATTATATTATTGGAAGGATGTAGAGAAACATCAACTAGAAGTCATAGACATGAAGGAAAAGAGATACTAACCATGCACCATCCCTCCCAGATTTAGCTTCAAACTCCAAGATAGAATGTTCAGAAGCAACCCTTGAGCCTGGGACTGGTTAATAAAAGAATATAAGGGCAAACAAAATCCAAAGTATGACAAAGAGAAACTTAAAGAGAAAGGACCTTGATAAGTAACACCTTTCTACAGATTATGTCTGTTTCTTGATTCATAATCATTCTTAATGACCGTTCAGAACTTTGAGTGACCTTTAAAAAGGGAACCTATTGTCTACATTACTTCTCAAATGCCCAGTAAAGACAATAAGGGTTGTAAGTTTGTAACCGTTTCTTGTTTATTGGTCAATGATTTCATATGCAATTTTTCCTGAACTTTAATATACAGTCAACAATGCATTGCCAGAACAAAAGATACAACTAGCTGGATATGTGCTTTTTAGAGTGTGATGTTTCTTATACATGGAAACATGTAAATCTTGTACCTTATCAAAACACAGCTTCTGTTATTTCGATGTCATAAAGCACATTTCAAGAAACATTTAAACACACAAAATAAAGTGAAAAGAATAGAAATACACTCAAACTGTATTAGATACTTTGAAAATGATACGATAATATGTAGTATTCCTTTCTTGCTTCCTATCAAAAGAAAGCATGTAGTGTTCCTTTCCAGCCAGGGCACGTTTACTAATATGGAAATGGAGTGTAAAAGGAATTGGAGAGAGAAGGAATTGGAGTGGAGATGAGGCATTCCCATTAAGCCGTTTACTATCTGGAATAATAATGAAACTGAAGTTGATTCTGACTCCTGTGTTTACTAATGAACATGAATCGTAGTCAAAACTAGTTTAATTACTAAAAAGTTTGAGGGTTGTTAAAAAAGTTTCATTTTCTTAAGGGGTATTTTGGGGTTACTAAAAAGGTTTGAGGATAATTTTGGTATGAAGCTATGACTCCAGGTGGAATGGGAATCAATACCAAGTCCTTCCTAAGAAGTGTGATTGCTGAAAGAAGAGGGTTGTGATTACTGATTTTGGAGTGGGCCCCACTTACTTTTTGATTCCCAAATGTAAGTAAACACCGGGATGGAGTGGAAAGAGAGTGACTCCTATTCTTTCCACTCCCATTCCATGTTAGTAAATGTGACCTAAAAGGTTCCACGCATCAACATATCAACTGCTAGAATTTTGTGTGCAATAACCTTCAGCATAAACATTTCATTGTGTTGAATCATGCAGCTTAGACATTTTATGATCTCATAAGGTCTTTCATTCAAAATAGATGTAAAACATGCAACTACACAAATATAATAACTACATCTTAAGAACTCTAGTTGCTAACATCCCTATTCATCTTTTTCCGATCATTTTGGGTGGTGTTAGTAACATTTATGGCCTGCTAATTAAAATTTGCAAGGTTTTCCATTCAGCAGTGACCTTCAGACATGCTCTCGAATATACAATTGAAGAATTAGAAATGTTTCCCTTTAATGTGAAGAAGAAATAAATTGCAAATCAGATTGTGTGTGCACCAGCAAGAAAAAATTCAATTTATCAATTGCAAAAGAGTTTTTTATATTATTTATTATATACAAAATTGAAAAGAGGTCCCTAGATGATCTACTTTAATCCTATAGTGGTTTTAAAAATATGATTCAATCAAAACTCAATCAAAAATTAATTAAATCATTTTCTTAAAATTTGGGGAGTCGATAACATATTGTAAAACTGCAGAGTTCGGTGAGAATTTGATATGATTGTATTCTTCTCATGTAGAGGTATTTAAACTGATTTACAAGAATTCCTAATACAGCTAGGAAAAACCAATAAGGAAATAATTACAAGGCCAACTATCTACAGCGAACTATATGCTATTACAGCTAATTATACGCTATATATGATCCTATACACTATAACACATATGATGTAGGTCATCTCATGTGTCATGTCTAACAGGCATAAAGTTGAGAAACAAAATGATCCAAGAGCAAAAGTTTACCCTTACAATACATATTCGCAATCCATGCATCTATAGATGGAAAAGAAAAGGCAGCAGAATTACTATTTTTTTTCCTTTTAGAAAAGTGGATACATACCATTGATACGAAGCCAAATTCTATTATCAATGATCAAAGACATTAGGCAATTAATTTTTTAAAATTGACAAACTGAGCGCGTCTTGATCAGTGATGAGTTTCAGAAAGGAACTACATATCCCAGGACACATTCTAATTGCTTAAACTTAAAAAGAAAAAACAGTAAAATAGGGGTAGCAATAAATAATTTTAAATTGGTAACATGACAATGAATTTGATTTAGTTCACTAGAGGGTCTAGATAACCTAGTTCTTGAGCTTTGACACAATCATGACCTCTTAAACTTTATCCAGATTTGGATAAAACAAAAACAATAAATAAGTTTCCACAATACAAAAAAATTTCATAGATATTGCAGAAATAAGAATTTCATGGGTTGTACTATTAATTTAAAGATATATTGGAGTATAAGGTAAGGATATATTATGATATGCTTTCAAAACATTTTATTACAAACCTTTTTTTTTTATTCTTTTTCACTTGATAAGATATGATCCCATGATTTCCATACCACATGAGCCAGGGCTCAAGGGCACTTTAGGTCTTATTATTTAACCGACTGTTGCAAATCATATTAATTTTCCATAAATGCATATCATTTCATATGTAATAGCCAAAAATGAAAATATATTTGACTGCAAAATTCTTTTTATTTTCTGTTAGTGGCTTGCAAGCCTAGAAAGTAACTAAAATAAGAATCCTCCATTCAAGATCCCTCCTTAGCAATTCATCCATGTACATAAATGCACTCAATGGTACATAACAGTCAAGGTAAATGATTATAGAAAGTTATATATAGAACATGTAATACACGACACGTGATGGTATCCATTCAGATTATAACATGTATACAATCATTAATATCTAAAACCCTAAACCCAAAACAATACCCTTAAAATTGTACATGTGTTATAATCTGAATGGGTTGGTGACACCATGTGGTGTTACGGTCACACACAAAATTTTTCGTAGTACGCATAAAAACACTAAGATGACTAAATTTGGCTACAAAGTGAATGGTAGCTCTAGAAGATTCAACTTCAATAAGGTCAAGTGACTGCGTAATTAACTTC
The DNA here is from genome assembly GCF_963921425.1 of Dryas octopetala. Classification (NCBI taxonomy): domain Eukaryota; kingdom Viridiplantae; phylum Streptophyta; class Magnoliopsida; order Rosales; family Rosaceae; genus Dryas; species Dryas octopetala. The sequence goes on along the minus strand of NC_141366.1, from coordinate 12,317,376 downwards.
CTTGGAAGTCCAGTGCATTCTAAAAGATATAGTCACATACCAATCAACGGAAATGATTATAGGAAGTTATATAGAACATATCACATACATAAAAACCAATATATGCCTATATTATACTAACCAGTAACACGTATCTCTAGAAAATTCAATGTAACTAACTACATAATTAGCTGGCTAGGAAGTCCAGTGCATTCTAAAAGATATAAGCATATAATACCACCAGATAAGTAATCCCCTAACTAAGGAAAATGAGAAAGGAAGGATATTAAACTAAGAATAGAGCAGGTTCCATTCTACCTGAAGGAGCATGTATAGGAGCAGCTATAGGTTGAGGGCCTTGAGGAACATTTCTCACTGGAGTTGAATCATCCCGAGGCATAGGTGACACATTTAACTTCCCAAGAACTTTACTTGATTTTGCCCTAATAGCATATCGCCTATTTTGGAACCAATTCCAAACCTATAATGAAGATCATAAATTACAGACAGACTTACATGATTTCTTACAAAAAAAAATTACAATGGAAAATTATCATACTTGCTTCATTTGCACTGTAATCTTGCCTTTTCGTTCTGCTGATTCACTACACCAACAACAAGCGTCTCAGTATTGAAGAACAAAATCTATTCTCACCAAAAAAGAAAAAAAAAAATCTAGTAAAACTCTAAAATTTTTAAAACTGAGGCACACCTGAACTTCTCTGCAAGGGCCACAAGAAGTTCACGTGCTGGCATCGTATTATTGTGTTGTTGCAGAATAGCTTCCATCTCGGCAACCTAATAAATGTAGCAATTTACATGGTGTCATTAAGGGTTTCTAAAATAGCAAATACCTTGAAGAAAAACTAATGATTAATCATTATTATATAATCCTCTGAAGGATGGTTCTTGTGTTGATATAGCAAAAATTGTCAGAAGCCAATGATATGCATATATGTATGGGGAGGGGGAACCATAAAAAATTAAGCTACAGACATCAGTAAGCAATATCAAGAAGAGTCCAAAGAATTTATTAAAAACTTGAATGGAATTCCAACATGTAAAAATTTCCCAAAGCAAAAGGAACAATCTCAGTATAAATCAAGCACAAACGAAAGAATTCAAAAAAACAGGCAGAAAATCAAGCAAATATAACCATAATCTAACTAACCCATTTAAGAATTATGACTCTAAATTCGAATAAATGAAAAATATGCCATAAGCATACAAAAATTTGAACTCTAATGTCGAAATGCAGCAGATTCCCAAATACAAATAATATTGAGAAAAAAATCGGTAAAAAACAATACAGAGGGAAAAGAAGAAGATTATAAGATACCTCAGTCTGCGTGAAGCGGAAGGCAGGGCCTCCGTTACTCGGAGGCCTACCCATGACAGCTCTGTGTGTGTGTTTGGAACTCTCAGAAGAAAAACAGAGAAGTTGGGAGATTAGAATGAGAGAGGAAGACAGTAGATTGTGAAAGGGCTTTGAGTGTCAGAACAGACAATTTTTTCACAGAAATCCGGCGCAAAAGAAATGAACAAAAACTTGGGTGTTATATATTACGGAGGGATTAGGTGGCGTTTGGGTTGCAATCTAATCTTATTTAAGGTTTTTGAAGGCTGGAAAAGAAAAATTGGGGGCAAGCGTGGCTTTAACTTTTTAACTTGTTTCGTCTAACCTCGGAAAGCGATACTCAAGACCTGTCCACTAGCAACCAATCACCCCAATGTCTCTTCTTTAGAAGGTTTCGTTTTTAATCATCTTTTTATTTTCGAAATTCCATTTTCAAAGGAAATACTTGTTTGATTACATTTTTAAGTTTTTATTTCATATGTGGTTCGGGTTGTAATTGTGTCATATTGGGTCTTATTTAGGTTGGGTCCCACATTGGTATAATTGTAAGAGTGGAGGATTATATCCACTAATCACTATAAGGACTCTCACTCATTTAAAAGGGACTCCCTTTTTAGGAATATTTATAAAGCTCTTACGTTCTCTCTTGTAAACTGTACATGTCGCCACGATCACATTAATCGATCACGGTGAACCATTATATATCATGCATGTTCTTTGTGTGTGATTGTAATTTTATCCATGCCTCTGGTTGGCATGGTCCAATTTTTGACACCAACATTTATCATATATTTATTTTTACTTTTGTACGATTTTTTTATTTTTTATTTTTTTAGAAGTAGTTAGAATTTAGTTGATTATTGGAGATATAAAACATGGTTAGTGGGGTTGAACTGATGATAATATAGACAATTTTTTTAAGGGAGACTTAGAGTGCAATCCATTTTATGAGTCTTTCTTTAACAAAGGCCGGTAGTGATTTAGAGTTTTTAATTAAATCCTTTCATTTTTCTTCTTTAACGGCTTTATGTTAGGTTTTAACTCTAAGATTTTGGGCTCCGCCCAAAATCTCAGAGTTAAAACCTAACATGCAACCTCTACAAAGCCCACTCTACACCCTAAGAGGGGAAATACCCTTCAAATCAGGGAAGGACTTTAATATTTATTAAAAAGATTTTCTTATAAATTAAAATGACTTTATTATAAATTAAAAAGATTTTCTTATAAATTATTATGAATTAAAAAAATTTTCTTATAAATTTTAAAATATCATCGGTCTCCATCTAAAAACTGTTTTTCTAAAGGACTTAAGCTTAATTATCTCTTTTTTTAATGTTAAATTTTGTTAGATTATTTATTTATAGTTTTGCCCTTAGTTTATTTAATTTGACTTTAGAAATGTTGGTGTCTTACATCCTTAATAAAATTCACCTATAAATTAATTATTAAGAAAAAAGTGAGGGATTTCAAATGCTCATGAGAGAAGTGTTAATTTAAATTTTGTACTAAATACTTAATTTTTTTTACATGAATTTTATTATCATAAAAAGTTATTTTTTAAAAAAATTTAGTTAAAACAATTTATTAAAAACTCAAATCCAAATTTGTGGACAAAGTTCCTTTTAAGTTGTCAATAAATTAGTTTTCATATACCTATATTTTATCTAAGTAACGAAATAAAAAGGTATTTATTCATCCGTAAAAAAAGAAAAAAAGTTCTAATATTTTGCACAAAGAAAGCACTATCAATGTGTTACCAATCGAGCCCCTTTCACAGATGAGGAAATAAAATCCGCAAATGATTCTTCTCTGAATATGGGTTCAAAACCTATCCGTTTAAAAATAAATAAATTTTGCTCAAATCTCATACCCACACAATAAACATCCTTTTTGGCAAATATCTTCACTGAAAACACAGCCAGAATGTTTATACCTTCAATATTACCTAGTACAATGGAACCGATCAACTTGGCTTATAATCCAACCATATTTCCAGAATGATAACACCGACATTTATAAGATGGACAAAGGGTTCCATCTCAACACAACATTCCACATTAAACTTTATGGGAAAGCATAAGAAGAAAAAACTAGATGAAAGAACCAACCAACTGGTAAAATTATAAAGTACAACAGAGCAAGAACTTCCACAAATATACAATACTTATCAACATGATGTCAGTTAAGCGTTTATTCCACAATTTTGGCAAAGCCATCCTCATATCCATATGAAATTCATATTATGTTACAAAGTACATATACACACCAAATATAGAACAAAATGAAAAATATACATGCTTATTATATAGGATTCAAAACTACCAACGTTTACAAACACCACATGAAGAAGGTCTAGTAACAACAGTGAACTCTGAATGATCCTATCTGCTTCCTAAGCACCATCATCAACACCTGAATAATCCTATCAGCTTCCTAAGCACCATCATCATCAACGGTGTTGACCCGCTCACATTCATCTATCCATTCGCTATATCTGCAATCAAGGAATTTATGGTCAGATGCACGGGTAAAAAGAGGAAGATAGAAAGGAACTAATAATTAACAAATTCACTAGCCAAAAAAGAATTATGAACACATTCATAAGAATTGCAACTTACATGTCGATGGGTTCCGTCAAAGCTGCAAAAAAAAAAAAGATCAAGAGTTACCAACCCATCAGGAAGTGACAATCGCTATATGAAAGAAGAAAAGTATCTAAACAAATTAATCAGTCAAAATCGGAGTTACCACATTTAGCTACGAACTAAAGAAATTTCTACTCAGTTTTCCAATCCAAAGGTGGTATACATTCATTTCCAACTATCCTTTTTTCTTGTCCACATACCATACAGTCCACACCATTTGTACCATAGATAATCATATTCACAAGTTCATTCGGAAACATATTTTCATGTTTGGAATTATTTACTTAATCTCCCTACATCTCATATATGTTATTAACTGTTACAACCAAAGTTGGTCGCTTGCAAAACTCAAATGCTCTTAAGAATAAATGCTTGGTGTTACAGTTTTGACTACGCTTATCTATACTTCTGGTTATATAATGATCTAGCCATACTGTTATACTCCAACATTGGACCACATAATCACCCAGAAACAGCACAGTATAAGAAATTCTGTGTATTAAATGAACCCCAAGCACTAAGTCTGAATAATAACAGACCAAAGTAAGTATTTAATATACCTGTGATGGTTGTGCTGAAACTCTCCTGGCAAATGCTACATATAGCCTCACCAATCAAGTTCTTCATGTCACTAAAACAACACATAGAACCCAGATAAACTCAATGTTCTCCTAAGAAGATAAATATATGAAAAGTGGGGAAAATAGATTAAATCAAAACTTACATGCGGCATTCAACACTGCTCCCATGGTTGCAAAAGGGGCAACAGAAAACAGTATCAAGCTTGTCCATGCGCTTCTTAGCCACAGGCTTCGCCTTGGACTTTCTCTTGCCCATTTTTCAACAAATTTCTGTCCTATTACCATTATTTCAACACATTAGCTCGAATTTTAGGCTGTCAACCAACAATATATGGCCACCATATGGGCTTCCCTTTATACATAGATGGTGCAATGTCTACTATCATAGTAAAGAATATGCTCAAATTAAAAATTACATTCAACCCTGTGTGCGTGCGCGTGCAGAGAGAGGGTTTTCCACTAATTTCAATTAAATAATATGGGGTTTAGAAAAGCATTGAGCCCATAGAAAGCTATATATAACATAATCACCAAAAACCTTTAGAATTGAAAGAAAACTTTGTTTCACCAACAAAACAAATAAAGAAACCTTTACTTGTTAATTGAAAAGGAAAAATCTTTTACACCGGAAAAAGTACTGCTGGAAATTCCGAATTTCACATACACATAGTGGTGGGGTGGGGAACCCTAAAAAATTTACACCAGAAGAGACAAAAATTGAAGTCGGAAAAGGGAAATCAAGAATGCGATGAAGAAGAAACCCTAAATTGACATGAGAAGCAACTGAGCATTATGTTGGAGCTGAATGAAAAGAAACCCTAAGATTACGAACCCTAAAACGGAGTTTGAGGAAGGAGAAAGCAAAACCGTACCTTAGTGAGAGACAACGCACTTTGGAATCGTCTGCTTGCTTTGGAAAATCTAAATTTTTGCCGGGGACAGAGGTCACAGACGGTTGTCACGGTTCGCGTCTAAATTTATAGGTATACGCTTGGCGGCTAGGCGCCGTAAGAATCAGTTTTCAAGGGTAAAAAGGTAATTTCGTTTCTTTTCTTTTTTATGTCGGCTCCTTAAGGCTCAGAAGAGGTATTATAATCCTTCTGACTCCTGAGTAATGCACTAATGCTATTAGCAAAATAATTAAATAAATATAAATTAAAAGGATGAACTTTGTTTTTTTTTGCAAGTAAAAATTAAAAAGACAAAAATTCTTGTCCAATCAAGTTTACGTTTTTTCTTTCAGAGTGAAATGTGAATCAATATTACTTAATCAAAAACAATAAATTTAAGGTGAGCTTGCATGTGGTTTGTTCCTCATTAATTTGAGTGCTTCATGAGAGTTTGGATTTGTTGTCCCTAATTTGTATGTTCCATTCTCTGTCTCTTCTCTGTCTATTGACTTCTCTACAATTGCTTCTTAGACAAGATTTTGCTTTGGGGATTCTAACCACAACTTCATGTGTGGGCAGTAGAGCAAGATTAAATGCAGTAAAACAGGAGCTAACCCACAATGGAGTTTACAGAGTCTATCCTGTTTGGTAGATAATTTCTCCAAAAGATTGACATACAAGGAATAGTTCAGCTGACAATAATGAAAACTTTCCTCCATGGGAAAAGAAAGGCAATAAAACTACAAATTTTATCAATTGAACAGTTAAAAATTAAGCCATGAGATTATGTGTAGCTCTATTGGGTGAAAGAAATTGTTATTGTCTGGTAAATCCATCTTTTTTGTTCTTCCTTCTTACTATATGGGATCTGTTCCTTGTGAATTGAGCTTAAGTTGTATGACCAGCTTCCAAATTGATAATGGAACTGTAAACAGGAAGTCAATACTAAGATGCTGTTTCAGCATGGTCAGTTTTCAAATCATCTCCTTCCGTTTCTTTTTCGGCTTGCGTTTTTTCTGCTTTTGTTTGAGCTTAATTTGATCTTTAACTCTCTTTTCCCATGCTTTTTGGTTTTTCTGATAAAGCAGCATTGCAGCACGAGCATCTTCTATCTGAAACAACATCATGACTATCAGTGTCTGGAGTTTTTGAAATCAATATCCTAACCCTATAGAGTCAGATGTTGTCTAGAGAGTCAGGTAGTAATACAAATTTCCAATATAACCTGGACTGAGTAAATAATAATAATCATCATTAAACAATCAAAATACTAACAGGGCAGTGCTCCCCATTTTGGATCTTAACATTGAGAAACTCAGCTGCAAGATGCCGAAGTGCCCTTCTGGATCCTTCCCTGCTTCACCAACCACAAATTTTGTGAGGACACATCATAATACTTGAAGACTATCAGCGAACTTTTAGTTATTAGTTAATAATTAAAGAAAACAAAAATTACCTCATAAAAGGTTGATACTCTAATGTATCCCTCACGTCCTCCTTGGGATGACTTAAAAGCAATGCCTGTTTAAGTCAAATTTTCTGATTAAAGATTCACATCTATACTCTACACAAACCATATTAAAAGGACAGATACCTTAAGATCATTGTGCAATGCATGGCCCACAAGAATTTTCCCTTTAATCAACTCTGCCACTCTTTTCTGAACAATTCGAAAATCCTTTGCTGCAGATAACAACAAAGCCCGAGGCATTCTATAACTGTAAGTATAAATTCACAAATATTGTTCTTGCAATCCAGTTATAGTATAGATAAATATCATTAAATCATTTTAAGACCAACTTGAGATAGTATTATATCTAAATTTCTAACTAAGTATCAGCAACCAGGATATTGCAATGTATTATTAGCCGCTTTACACATACAATCCCATAGAATAGAGTAGAGTGGATGAAGTGGAAAGATGCATCCAGAGCACTTTGTAAACAAACTATGCTGAATGGTACAACATATTGGGCATTACAAGAAACAAGATGTTATCAATGGACCTAACAATGTTGAGAATGTTAGAATGACGAGGTGGTAACTGGTAACTGGTATGTGGTATGTGGTAAGATGAACTTAGTTTACAGGACTGAGGTATGTGGTAAGAGGACACAAAGTTTACAGGACTGAGGTATGTGGTAAGAGGACACATAGTTTACAGGTCTGAGGTTGGCACTAAAGAGGGACACCCTAACCTGCTGAAGCAAAGGAGCAAGCTTATTTAAGACATAGTAGAATAAGCACATAGGAAATGATTGTCAAAGAAAATATAAGGTTGTAAAAAAAATAATAAAAGTTCATGTAGCTGACCCGAAGAAGAAATTAATTTTAGCTATGTTGCACTAGTTCCACACAAACTATCAAAAAATGAGTTTGCACATAAAGCACAGCCTTCTTTACCAACCAGACAAAAAAAAAAAAAAAAAAACTCCCATTCCAGAAGGATGACAACAACTTGGTAGCAGCTCATTCTAACATTTCTCATTTATTTTTTTCTAAAAAAAAAAAGAAAACGAATTTTGTATACAAGTTGTGGTGAAGCAAACCTACATTCATATTCAAAAGAGCAGTAGAATATAGATAAAGTCAACCTTTTCTCAAGTCGTGGGGACGAATGCCACTTATTTGAGTACGGAAATCAACAACACGATCTACTGGGCGAACAAACTCATCATATATAACATTCCCCCATTTATTTACCTGCCATACAACTGTACCATCAGCAATCAGTGATACTAATAAGTTAAAGTACCAAGTGTAATATAATATCTAACTAACAAAACACATACTAACTACCAAATTAACTAAGGAAATAACAGATGCAAAACTGTTTGCAAAGATTGCCAACCTTAGAGAACCAACCTGCCCAACTACAATTTGACAGAAAAGTAGATAAAAGAAAAGGAACTAAAGAATACCAGTGTAACTCGTCCAAGGGCACTTTTGTTTCCTTGACCGACACCAACCATTTCACAATCCATGGCTACTGCATCTGTCACACTGTCAAATGGTTTATATGTTAAGTGTTACGACCACTCAAAGCTCTTAAAGGGGAAATTTACGGACCATAATATCTCACAGATAAAAGTGAAAAGAGACTCTTTGATTTAGCAAGAGGAAACCTATTTCAAATTAATGCTTCAGTTAATTCATGTTCCAAACTAATAAAACATGTCTATTTAGTATTTTCCCCTGAAAGGATAAAGAAATATGACAGATATGACAATATGAGAAAATGAAAGATATGAGCTATTTCTTCTGTTAAAACCAATAAGTGGTACAAATTAGAAACAACTTACTAGCACATACTTTCTTTACAAATTACTTAGTTTATTTAAACAATTTTTTGTATGATTAGACAAGCTACCAATTTGTTACCAATAGACAATTGTTCACAAAGATGGAATTCATTATATGTTACCTCGGGTTTGATTGATACCAAAATTGGCATAGAACAGCTCTGTGTTATTCGATATGTGAGGCCTAAAGGTTATGAAACAATGGCTACTTTTTCAAGCTCTCAAATAACTTAGGAGATAGGGAATGGTAGACAGAACTGATATCTCTTAATTATAACTTTTAGGATTGGAAAGTACAGCTTTCAAGCTCTTGTTGAAAATTGATAGAGATGAACTTGTAGAAAATTAAAAGAGGCGAGTAGGAAAATCAAATCCTAACCATCACGCATATAATCTGGTTAGGCATCACACCATCACTCCTATGGGTACCATATTACAAATTCTCAAATTCAACTGCATAACTGCTACAAATTCTGATAAACTTGTTCTACATTGACTTGAAGCCATCAGTTTCCCAAAACCCAAGTGGTGAGCAAAGACAAACTGAAACAATTAATCTCTTGTCTTCGTACCCTTTACTTTTCTCATAGTTTAGTATCCATAAACAAAGAGAAGGAAACTTCAACTCAACTAAACCAATAGACTACTTATCTGGAAATTCACATTTAAACAAAATCCGAATAACAAACAAAGAAAAAAGATATTTTCTTTTCTTTTCCTGCATTGTCTCGGAACCCAAATATAGCATCAAATAACAAATATCTCAAAAAAAAATCACCTGGAATCATCATTAACAGGAGTGAGAGGATTGACATGAGAAAGAGAACCATCCAACTCTACACCTGATCTCTCTTTCCGCTTCCCTGCAAACAAAAGTCCCAAAAAAGATGCTTGTGCTGTTAAAGAAAAGTACTTATAACTTACATAAATCCTGAGCAAGCCCAGCAGTGGCTGAAGGATAACAAAGATGCTTGTGCTGTTACCTAAGATGGTATTTCGGGTTTCTGTATCTGAGTTGTTAGATGGTTTTGGAGGCTTTGAGCCATGGCTCTTCAGCTCTTGCTGGAGTTGAGCCCAGTTGGGATTGAGTTGAAACTGCTGCTTCTTAGGGTTATTTTTCATCTTCTTCCTTCTGCTGGAATCACAAAAGCGCGAAAAGAGCGTATTCACTGTGCTGCTGTGCAGTGCCAGTCTGAACGACGGCCCAGATATAACACAGAAACGATGATTTTTTAGCTTTTTTTCAAGTGATCAGATGGATTATTATCTCGTTTACACTTCACCACTCTAATTAAAAATTAAATCAATTTATCATCTTAATTATAAAAAATTTATAATATTACCCCTCCATCCAATTCTATCAGTTAATCCATCAAAAAAGATCACGTGAGATGCACATGCCCTATTTTTTATGAGTTTTTTTGTCATTTCAAGCTTAATCCTTTCTCTTATTTATCTTTCTTTCTCTCACTCTCACTCAGTAACTCCGTGGTCTTCGATATGAAAAATGGGACACGTGCGTCTTATGTGATTTTTTTTACTGAAAATTTGACGGAATTGGATAAAGGGGTGATATTGCAAATTTTTTAAAAGAGTAAAATGCAACATTGATCCACATGCTTTTAATATTTTTCCATGTTGGTCCACGATCTAATTTTTGTCTTACTCCAGTCCAGTTTATAATTGACGTGTCCCAATATAGTCCATTCCGTCACTTTTGGGCTAACATTCGTCTATTTTCGTCACTTGCCGCACACGTGAGTTTTTTTTAGGGCAAAAAAGTCTTTTCCTGCGAGAATAACCTAATCTAACCTATAACATTTTTACTTCTGCCATTCCTCTGAGATCGAGAAGAGTAAAAGAGACAAAAAAGCATAGAGAAAGAAGGAGGGAAAGAGGAAGAAGAAGGTAAACTTAGTTTTCATGCACCCTCTGTTTTTCTTTGGAATTTAACTTAATTGTCATTTCTGATTTTGGTGAGTTTCACTTAGTGATTAAAGAAGTTCTTGTGACCAAAACAACCTACGAATTAAGTGAGAATTGATAGAGATTTCGGGTGGGGTGTAGAGAGTAATTTTCAGTTTTGGGGTTTCTAAGTTTCAATCTATTTGGTTGTGTTTTCTTCGATTTAAGTTGAAGTACAAGTTATAATTCATTATTTCTTAATCATAGAAATCAATTTGGAGTGCTAGAATCGAAGAAAATTGAAGTTGGGTGGAGTTTGAAAAATCTAGAAATTTTATGGGAAAAATGGCAGTAGTCGGGTACCTTACTTTGGGACCAATTATCTAGAGTTTTATAGCTTCGTTTTGAATGATCTTTATATCGTTGTAAATATGAGATGCATAATTTCAAAACGAGTATAAGATTGATAAATTTGGAGAAAATTTGATAGGTTAAAAGTCGAGTTGAATTTGAGAAAAAAAAAAAAAACTGAAATTCTGGAAAACAAATAGCTGAGTGGGAAGACGATGAACAGTACCACCAGCCACCCTCACTCAGCCTACGTGTACGGCACGTGACAAAAATGGACCGTTGTTAGCCTAAAAGTGACGAAATGGATTATATTAGGACACGTCAATTACAAACTGGACTAGAGTGAGACAAAAATTAGATCGTGGACCAACATAGGGCAAAGTTAAAAATATGTGGACCAATGATACATTTTACTCTTTTTTAAAATTAAAGTGGCATATTGATTCAACTTTTTTTTTTTTGGTTACAAAGGGAGGCCAAGGAAAGAGACCTAGAGAGGGGGAGGGGGATCAAAACCCGGTGAGGTGAGGGCAGCACAACTGCTTGGCCAATTGGCTTACCCCAAGTTCTCTATTGATTCAACTTTTAATTTAGGTGGTGAAGTGCAAACAGAGTCATAATCTTGGTAGATGACTTGTAAACAAGTTTTTTTTTTTTGTTATCTTCTTTATTTTTAAAATATTTTGTTTTTCCTTTTTGGTACAATTTTTACCCTCTAAAAGAGTTGAAGGGGTCGTTAAATTTTTCAAAATTGCAAAAGTTTGATTTGCTCCTTAAATTTTTGGGATTAATGTCATTTTGCTCCCCAGACTATTACACATGTATCAGTTTGCTCACCAGACTTCTAATTTGGAAAATTAAGGACCCTGACTTTTTCAATTTTGCCAATTAAGGTTATTCCGTCAATTTATACATTTTTCATCTAAAATGTCGAGATGATCAAGCAAAATTTAGTAAGAAATAAAAGAGGAAAAATGATGTATGAGGAAAAAATGATAAGATCTAATTGGAAGGGACCATTTTGCCCTCAAAGATTTGGATAAAAAATGTGTAAATTGACAAAAGAACCTCAATTGGCAAAATTGAAAAAGTCAGAGTCTTTAATTTTCAAAATTAGAAGTCTGGGGAGCAAACTGATACAAGTGTAATAGTCGGGGGAGCAAAATGGTATTAATCCCTAAATTTTTTAATAAATTACTCCCAAAAACCAAAAATGTAAAGTTCTTAAGTGGAAATCTACCTAAAAAAAAAATTTAAAAAAATGCATTTGCATTTGAAGCTAATTTTAGAGTTGCATATGCAATTTTTAAGGTTTTTTAAGTTTGCATGAGCAGTTTTCAGAATGTAAATGCACATATTTTAGTTGCAAAACTCGGTAATAATTTGTACTGTAAGTTAAGTACTAGGTCAGATGGACTGTGTGTTAAGTTTCTTTCTCATTTTGGTCTTTTAGGTAAACTATTTTAAATTTTTATTCTATGTACCGTGAATCAATGGAGACACCGAGACCGGCGAGACGCTCGAGAAGCACAAGGCCCACGAGATTGCCAGACGTGTAAAACACGTATAACATTTGTGGTATGTTTTAATTGAGCTAAATTGTTGTAACCGTAGTTGTAGTTAATTGTAGCTATAGACTATAGTTGTAGTTGACATCATTGTAAATCGCGTGATCGTTTGACGCTCAAGATTGTAGCTATACTATTTTTACATTTTATCTGAAAAGAGAAAAGTCGAAAGTACATGTCCTTTGAGTAACAAACTTTATATATGTGATTCATAATTAACCATATTTTTTTGGTCAATCAACCTTTATATAGCATCTGTCTGGCCAAAAAAAAAAAACCTTTATGTAGTATCTTGTTCTGCAGACAACCGGACAACAGAAAAGTAAGATCCCATGTATTCCTCCATTTTCCTAATAATATTCTTGATAATGATATGTACTTTGACTCTCACCACCCAAATTTCCATAAAATTGAATAATATTCTTTTGGGAAACAATATATGTCATTTTCTAGGAATAGCAAAACAAATGGAATAACTTTATTTGCAGCCAAATTGCTATAATCTACACACCAATACAATTTGATATGTACTTGGGAAGGATAATTAGCATTTTGTTGACACTTTGGGATCGAGCATTTTTTCTTGCGCAGTTGCACTAAAACGACATGGAGCCATATTAGTGGAATTGCCTAGTGATTTTTGTGAGCTGAATCTAGATGTGGCAACTGCTTGTTTTGCAAAACTTAATAAACTCCTTAATTTAGTTATTGTGGCTAAACTAGGAGGGGAACTGAGACAAGGAACGTTTTTCCATCCCCAAAGTTTTTCCCTAAATTCACTTTATTTGAAGTAGAGCTTTTGGAAATCAAATTTAGTAAAAAAAATTATCTATCTCTAAATAAGAGTTTAGAATATGTATTTATAATTTCAATACGTACGATAAATTAACCAATTATATTTACATTATGATTATTTCACACAACAGTCTAAAACATAACAGCATTATTAGATCTAATGTAAATAAATCATATTGACCTTAGATATAAGAGTCGAAAGATAAGATGTTTACGAAAATTCAAGAATAAAAAAGAAAAAACGAGATGCTTATTAATTCCAGATGAAAAAGATGCTTTTTTTTTTTTTGGTAAAAAAGAAAAAAGATGCTTATTTCGGATATTAAAAAAAAGAGCAAATTACAATTTAGTACCTCAACTTTATATGTTGTTTCAATTTAGTACCCCAACTTTAAAAACTTGCAAAAAAGTACCTCAACTTTCATTTTGTATCAATTTAGTACCCCAACTTTGAAAACTTGCAAAAAAGTACCTCAACTTTCATTTTGTGTCAAAATAGTACCTCCGTTAGTTTTTCTGTCAAAATAGCAGGGGTATTTTCGTCTTTTCCTTAAATTTAAAAAATAATAATTTTTTTGAATAAAAAAAATTTTAAAAAATAAAATTAAAAAAAATTATTTTAAAATAATTAAAATTAAAAAAAAATTAATTTTGTTCCCTTCCC